>NC_059130.1:123759733-124064300 GCF_020740605.2 Lemur catta | reverse complement strand
GCCTGGGAGGGAGGAGGGTGCACGGTCCGTCGCCAGCCTTGGCCACGGCCGGTCACATGGAGGGGAGCAGAGCTCAGAGGACAGGGTTGGCTCCCACGTCCCTCCAGTCCCCAAACAGCTCCACCGCTCGCTGTAGTGGCTGAGACTTTACCTCGCTGGCCTCACTTTCCTTGTCTGTGAAATGGGGGTAATAAAAATGCCCACCTCCTAGGGTAGTTAGGACAAAAAGAGCTAATGCTTATGAAGTGCTCAGATGCACCTGGCACACAGGAAGAGCTATAAAGGTGTCCCCGAGTATGTTTATAAACAGAGTTTTCACACAGCTGTCACATCAGCTTTCCTAAATGACAGCTCTGACATTGCCTCTCCCCTGCTCAAGAATTATCAGTGGCTCCCCACTGCCCACCCACAAAAGCCCAACTCCGTTACCTGGGCTCCCAGCTGTGCTCACCTTTGCACAGGGCCTCCCAGGAGCCCCCACGCCTACTGCTCTGCGGCCAGCCTTCCTCGATCCCAGGGCCCTCCCCTCACCCCAGCCCCACCCGCTCTGCTCCAAAGCTACCGGCCACAAACTCTTCCCCTCCCACAAATCTTCTTCAAACCCTCCGGCCAAAAGTAGTCTCTTCCTTCCTTCAGTGCTCCTGATGCCTTCCTAGTTGTCCTTAGCTATTTAAATAACTGCAAAGTAAGATTAAAAGTGAGGCCCCGACTCCCCCATAAACCTGCAGGCTCCTTCAGGCTGGAGCCTTGGCGTGCTCCTGTGTCCTCTGCTTCCCTGTGTAGCGCCGCCGAGCGATTTGCACACGCAGGGAGTTCAGTATGTAGTTATTAACTAAGAAAATGAAAAGAGAAACATGAAAATAATGTCCCCCCACCCCCATCAGCCCGGGCGCAGGAGGAGCCCTGCGGGGCCCTGCACACTTGGACTGCGCAGCCGGGTGGAGTAGGGGCTTCCGCCTGGGCCCGAGGCCGGGCGCTCAGACGCTGCTCTCTAGGGCCGGCTCCCGGCTGCAGACGGAGGCCTGTGAGGTCTTTCGTGCCAGAGCCTTGCTTAATCCAGCCATGCTGGGAAGAAGGCCGAGGTGACCCGGAGCAATTTCCTGAACATACAGAGCTGGCAGGCGTGCACCGGGTAAAAGGGGAACTATTGCTCATTTTTGCAGCATTCAGAGCGAAGTGGGAGGGTCTGAGTTGGGCCCGTCCCTTCCCTGCCTGCAGTTAGCTGTCGGGGTGTTTGGGTGGTTGGGTGGGCACCCCGGGGCTAGAGCTCGGCTGGGAGGAGGCTGTGGCAGAGACAGTGGGGAGGCCGGGTGGACTCTGAGGCTGCCCCTTGTCCCTGCCCAGGACCGGGGCCAGCCCTGCTCACCACCCGCCCTCCGTGCTCCCCCTTGCGTGGAAATGCTGCAGCCCTGACTGCCTGATGGGGGGGCGCATTATTTTCTCTCTGCCGTGGCTCTCATCACACAAGATGGCTGTCAACTTCGGCATTTCATGTGCAGCGTCAGGGTACAGTGCAAACGCAAGCCAAGCCAGGAGGATCCCAGAAGTCAGCAGTGTCATCATGTTTTTAGGACTGTGCCTAGTCAGGACCAGGATGCCAGGGTCCCGGCTTCCTGAGCCCTGTTTTCATGGGTCTGGGCATAACTAGAGCAATGCCAGCTGCCCGGGTGTGCCCAGGGGCCACACAGGCCGGTCACACCCGAGGAAACGATGCGCTCCCAGGCGGTGGTGCCCGCGGCTCACGGAGACTGCCTGGAGCTCGGCTGCACGAGGGCAGGATAAACTTCACCGTGTACAAGGGGCCTGCCTGGGAGACACGAGGATCTCACAGCCTTGATTTTTCCTGGTACTGACTACACGTTTTACTCACTCATTTTACGTGTCCTTTCCTTAATAATGCATCAGAAGAGCAATGAGACCCAAAGCCTGGGCCCCTCCCTGGGCACGCAGCTGCCAGCCACATGGGCCCTTCTCTCGTGGGACCGGCAGGCCAACAAGGGTGACTCTCTGGAAAGTCGCTCAAATACACAGTCGCAACTATGGTGAGCAAACCTCGTCAACCACAGGGCCACGTAGAGAGTGTTCCCAAGGGGAACGCTGACTTGGTTGGGAAGCTAGTGCTCTTAGGGGCGCTCTCAGAAGGAGGGTGGTTAGGAGTCGGCTGGCCAGGAGTTGAAGGGACAGCGTTCCAGGCAGCAGCGGGGCCAGCCGGGCAGGGGGCTGGGTGCAGGGCCTGAGCGCCGCTGGCAGATGGGTGTGATGGCAGAGTTAGCCCAGAGCGGACAGGAAGAGCGAGGGGAGGCAGTTGGGGGCCCGGGCAGGCCTGGCAGGTGGGCCGTGGCAGCACCACAGGTTTGCAGAGACTAGGAGCAGCCCCTGGATGTCTGAGCAACGAGCTCTGAGCTCTGTTCTCCAAGGTGTCCCTGGCGGCTGGATTTAGGAAGACAGAGGGAGGCAGGGAGGCCTGGGAGGGGTCCCGGTGCCAGGAGACAAGAAGGTGAGGACGTGTGGGCCGGGCCGTGACTTGATGTGGACCAGCCCTGGAGGGAGCCCCCCAGGAGCAGGAGAGGAAGAGAGGGTGACAACGGGCAGATCTGGGGCCGGTTGTCACTCACCAAGGTGCAGGGGGCACAGGGAAGGGGTGGGTCACACTGGGGCTTGGACACCACATTCCCATGGAGAACTGAGGTGTGGGGGAGGCAGGGCCACCTTTCTCCTCTCCCCCAGGAGGTGGGAATTTCCGTGGGCCCCAGTGAGACTCCTGGTCCCTGGAGTTAGTGGTGCAGAGAACGAGCCCAGGTGACAGTCGAGTCACGCCTCCCGTGTAGCCGCAGGTGTGGGCGTCCAGGTTGGCGGAGCTGGCCTGCCGTGCTCAGGCAGCCCCTCCGCGGGCACAAGGGCCAAAGGACAGGCCGGGGAAGCTCGGGGTTGGAAACGCATCTGGGTGAGCCCGCCCCCCCCTCGCCTTGTTAACTGCAGGTCTCCTTGTGGCCTTCTGAGCTTTCTGGGGAAGTAAGTCAAAAAGCTAATTTGATTTTGAACAGATTCTTAAGTCAGTCCCCAAGAGGCAGAGATCAATTTGCATTTCATCTTTTCTTACTTAGTCATCTTGGCTGGTATTTCGCGTGAGTGGCTGGTGTTTTTCATGTTCTCCCACGGCACAGAAATGACCCTCAGAGCATATTTTTAAAAGAAGCCATCTGAAGAGGGGGAGGAGGCGGCGGGCTCTGCTTCGGGTTGTGGATTTTTGGTTTTGTTTTTCTTTTGTGTTTGAGATTTCTGTTCCTCGGCCTGGCGTGGTCAAGGCGGCCGCACCTCTGACGCAAGTCGTGTGCTCGGTTCTTCGTGTGTCTTTACTAGAGAGTCCGGGGTTCCTCCCTGTGCCCTCAGCATCAGAGTGTGCTGAGCTGTAGGGACTCCCAGACCCTCACTGTCCCCAAGGGGCCCCCAGCACAGCTCCCCCCACCCCCCATGGCCTTTCACCCTCCAGCTCCTGCCTCCTCCCCTCTCGAAGGTCAGGAGGACCCGACGGGTGACACCCAGGGACTGAGACCCGGCTCTCGGGGACGTCTGCACACCATGCCCGTGGCAGCATTGTCCACAGTGTCCAGAGGGATGTGCCACCCAAGTGGCCATCCGTGGATGAACGGATGAGCAGGTGTGATTTGTGCCCACGATGGTGCATTATTCAGCCTTCAGGAGGAAGGGGTTCCTGCCCATCCACAGCCTGGGCGAGCCCTGAGGACATGCGTCCAGCGAGCTCAGCACAGCACAGGACAATACTGTGGGACTCCACGTCCCTGAGGTCCCCAGAGGAGTCACAGTCATAGAGACAGACAGAACTGTGGAGTTTCATGGGGGCAGACTTTCAGTTTGAGAAGATGAAAAAGTCCTGGCTATGGAGAGTGGTGACAGTTGCCCAACAGTGTGAACATGTTTAATGTGACTGAGCTGTTCGCTTAAAAATGGCTAAGATGGCAAATTTTATGTAATATGTATTTTATCAAAGCTTAAATTTGTTTTAAAAAAAAGATCTGCCAGAGAGAGCTTCCCGTGGGGCGAGGTCCAGGGGCCAGGCCTTTGTCCTCGGGGGGCGTCAGAGCTGGAGGAACTCGCTGGAGCCCCCAACAGCAGCGGGGCTGCTGGACTCCGCAACTGACAGTCTCCGCTGAAGGCACGGTGGCCGGTGGCCACCCAGGGAGGACAGGCGAGTGGAGGGGCCGGCGGGGCTGAGAGATCAGCTTCCCACGGGACTGCACAGTACATGCACACGGCGGGCCGGTCTCTCACGGGAGAGGGGGGCACAGTACAGGAGGGGGCTGCAATGAGCCCAGTGGACTTAACACAGCAGAAGTGGGTCCTCTCACAGTTCTGGAGGCCAGAAGTCCAAATCGGGGTGTCGGCAGGGCCACTGTCCCGCCGTACACTCTGGGGGGCACTTCCTGCCTCTCTCGGCTGCTGGTGGTGCCGGAGTCCTTTGCTGCCGGCGGCGTCACTCAGACCCCCCCCTCTGTCTTCACCTGGCCTTCTCCTCTCTTAGTCTTGTAAATGTACAGCCCTTGGATTTGGGACCTGCCGTGACCCATATGACCTTATTGCAATACGTCTTTCCAGGCCCTCTTCCAAATAAAGTCACATTCTGGGGTTCTGGGTAGACATGAATTTAGGGGGACACTTTCCAAACCAGCACAGAGCTGTCAGTGTAAACCCGTGGTTCTAAATGGGAATATTCATAAATTTCCTTGCTCTCCAATCAGAGGCCCTGGACGCAGGACCATTGCAGTAGTGACGACTGTACTTAGCGCTCGGTTTCCAGAATTTTCTGTTAAAGGAATCAGGGCTCTTTGGATAAGTGGGCGATTCCAGGACTGGGGCAGGGAAGACTTAAGCCTGGAATGTCTTTTTGCTTCCGACAGTAAGGAAGGGCTGGAGGAACCATGGGCACCTGTGACCAAGACCAGGGGCCAGCCGGCAGGGGCTCCTGCAGCCCCATCCCAGGCAATTTCTGGTAGAAACTTAAACACGGTGGTATAACCTGTTGGATAAACTGGTCATCCCTGCGTGAACCGGAAGTGAGAGAGGAAAGTTCTCCTGTGTGGTAGAATGCCAGCTAATTAATATGTGTAGAAGGAATGATGGAATTAGAGTAGCTGAAACTGTCATAGGTGTAATTAATTCAGGCAAGAAACATCAATGAATTTTAAAGTGTGGGTGAACCTGGGGTGGGGCACGGGCCCTTCCGTCTCCAATTATCTCCCGCAAAATACTGGTTATCACAAAGTGGGGAAGCGCCTTTGCAAGGAGGCCTTGGTGACACGTCTGCTCCCAGGATCCAGGCTGGGGACACGTCCACCTCCTGCAGCTCCCGATGGGACTCACTGGGAGCACGGCACTGTCCCGATGTCCCTCCCAAACTCGTGGCCCGACCTGCTCAAGAGGAGACGTCAGGCACGTCAAAACTGAGGGGCGTTCTACAACACGACTGGTCTGTCATCTTCAGAAGCGCCAAGGTTGTGACATTCTGGGAAGGAAGGGCTGGGAGAGTGTTCCAGACGGAAGGACACTGAGGGGTGCGTGGGGGCCCGGTGGCCGCCCTTTGCCGCAGAGGGCAGGCGCGGGGAAGGGCCCGTGGGCCTCGTTGTCCTGTCCCTGCCCCTTTTCTTGAAGCTTGAAATCCTTTCAAACTACAGAGTAAATAAATCAAACAACTGCACAGAAACACCTGTGGCCTTTTTCACATCCTCTCTTAGGTCGCTCCCTGAATGGGGATACCCACGCGCGTGCACACACACACAGGAACATGCATGCACATGCACACACAGGAACACACATGCACACACGCACACACACACATGCACTGACATGCGCACACACTGACATACACACACGCACACTCCTGCAGAAAGTGTGTCGGCTCCAGGCGGCAGCGAGTGGGGTGCAGTGATGCCCCAAGTTAGGCAGCAGTGCGGGCAGTACTTTTACTCTCCCCAGAGGCCCCGGTATTCAGAGATCGCGGCCACCAAGAATAGGCTTCCTGTTGTTTCTCTTGGTGACTGCACCCCCATGGGGAAAAATGTGTAGTGATGATGGTGACGATGACAAAGATGACTGAGCCACATGCTGGGCCCAAATTCCATGTCCAGTTGCCTGAGAAGGCAGGTGCAGGTGTGCTAGAATGTCCTGGAAAACGCCCCTCGGGTCCCCTGTCTCTGTCAGACAGGCACGGGTTCCATAGCCACCTGCGGCATGTGACCTGGAGATCCTGGAACTTGCCCCATGGTGGCCGCAGTGACATCCACGTCCCAACAGCTACTCTGCAAGGCCCTTGTTAAAACAGAAACGTGTTCTCAGCTGGGGACGCCTCGGGTCATCTTGGCTCTTTGTTGTCGTGTTCTGGGAACTTTGTCAGGTCCCGAGGGAGCCGGACACGGTGCAGAGGCTGCAAAAGCCGAGATCTCTGCGCATGAGGCGCTGCCTGGGTGGGCACCGTTGAGGGGGCAGCGCCGGGCCCTGGAGGAGGCAGAAGCGGGGCCATGAGACAGCGTCTCAGGGTGCGCAAAACCAGGCGGAAGGGGGCTCGCGGTGGGCAGAGAAGCAAACACAGACTTCACAGAAACGGCAGGTGTCCCCTGTGCCTGCTGGCCAGGTGTGTGTGGACACGTGTGTGTGTGTGTGTGTGTGTGTGTGTGCGCGCGCACGTGTGTGTGTCCTGCATTCACCCAGCAGCGGGCTGGCGAGGAAGTGCTGGGCTTTGCCAGGAGCTGAGAGTCGGACGGGCCAGACGGTTTTCTAACCCCCACCCCCCACGAGTGCATCTTTTACGTGTTGACCTGAGCCCTAAGTGCTCTGCGCGGCTGGGGCAGCTTTGCAAAGTGAAGGTCAGGTTGGCTCAACCCCGTCTGCGGGAGGTCTCGCCAGGAACGGTTCCTGCCTTCCCTGCTCGGGATCAATCGGGCATAATTGGCCTCCGACTCCGGCAGTGCTCGCCTGACTCAGCCTCGATGACATAATCACGGCAGGGGCGGGGCCTGGTGCGCCTGTACCACAGTCAGAGCCCGGGGCTGGGCTTGTGGGTCGGGTCGGCCGGGAGGTGAAGTGCTGGGTGTTTTTCCTTGGGGAGAGCCGGGGTGGGCATTAAAGGGGTCTTGGAAGACAGTGGGACAGCGCACGCAGGCACCCCATGCCACCATGACCTCCAGGGACATCTGAGTGTGGCATCAGACCGGCCCGGGTCATTTTGTCAAGGGCAGCGAAGCCAGGCCCGAGCTGCCGGCCGCCCCTGTGAGGGCTGACCCGGAAGGAGCCTCGGCTCCTGAGTGTTGACACCAGCACTTCACGCTTGGCGTGTGCCGCGGTTCCTGCTGCTCGGGAGCTCTGCACAGAAGCCTCCCTTTGCACAGTGCGTTGTGATTTTTTCTTTTGGCAGACGAGTAGGCTGAGAATGTAAGTGATTTGCCCAAGGTCAATGAATCCATCAGCAGAGCAATTATTGAACTCTATTAGAGAGCATGTTGCCGAGTGCCACGGGAGAGGCCCGTGGAGGGGGGCGTGAGCCTGGCCAGGCCCAGCCAGAGGTGGGAGGTCTGGCTGCAGACACACATGAATGCACACACCCCCCCACACCCAGCCATGCTCACACAGCACACGGTCACATGGGCACGGGCACATATGCCCTTGCACATGCCCATGTGCACGCATAGAACATATGCACACATACCCCACACCCAGCCATGCTCACGCAGCACGTGGTCACATGGGCACAGAACATGTGCACACACATGCACACCCCACATCCAGCCACTATCCACATGCACACATGCCCACAGGCAGGCCCAAAACACAGGCACATGCACACGCACACACAGGTGTTGCACACACACCACGTACACACAAAGACGCATGCCAGGATCAGGCTAAGCCCAGTGGTTTGCCCCTGGGTGGTGTCACCATCAAATGTGCCTAGAAAGTGGACAAAGGAGAACCCGCGTAGGTCACGTGGCCTCGGGAGACAGGCAGACCTGGAGGGGCCTGGATGCTGGGCTGGGAAGACCCCAGACCCCACCTGCACCGCCCCCTCTGGGGCCAGTGGTCGTCGCACCGCATCAAGGACAGGAGCCCTCGGACAGTGTCCCCGGAAGGAAGGAATGAGCCCATCGTAGTGGAACTTCCAGCTGTTCTTCCCCTCCACAGCGAGAATTGAAATAATCAAAATAATCGCATGCAATCGTGCTAAATGACAATCTGTGGCAATAAGAGATGGTTGTCGGAGACACCCTCAAAGGCCTGGAGTTGGCAGGAGAGTCTAGGATGACAGTTTCCTAAATGAGTTGTTTCGGGGCCTCCGCCTGCTCTGGGAAGGCGGCCACAGGCCTGTGTGCCCAGGTACGCAGGCTCCATCCTCGGCTCCAGTCTTCTAAGGAGGGACAGGAGTCTGGGGCTCTGCCTTTGCTCCCCATCACCAGCCTTGGCTTCCGCCACACCTTTGGGAGGGATGCTGCGTGCCCCCCAGCCTGGGTGGCAGGCACAGGTCCCTGCTGCTCCGATAAGGAAATAACAAACTCGGTGCAGTGTGAGAAGCAGGGCCTGAGGTTTAAGTTGGCCTCTTGTCCCTCCTCTGCCACTCTCAGTGCCGCCCTCGGAGTGACCGATGCTCAGGAATGAATCATGCACGGCTTGGGTCTCCCAGGGCACCCAGATGGAGCGCAGAGGGTGGGAGGTGCAAGGCCTCCTCCGAGGTGGGAAACGTACCTTGTGTGTCCAGTAGGCAGGTCACCGGGGCGCTGTGGGTGGCATCTGGCCAGAGGAGGCTGCCAGCTCCTGGCCAATGCATCCCCTCCAAAGCCAGAGTCCTGGTGTCCCGCCGTTGCCATTGCCAGGGAGAGCCAGTTGCTTCGGTGTCAGCTGGGGCTCGAGGACATGCAGGGGCAGCATGGGTTTGGAGTCGGGCTCCGCCACTCACCAGACTGCAGGGAACCTGGACAAGTGTCTCGGCCGCTCCAAGCCTCGCTTTCCTCTTTGCGGAATGAAGACAGCGAAGCTGACTGCCTCAGTTTCCCACAGCTTTCGTAACAGCACCACAGACGGGCGGCTTAAATGACAACAGTCTATGCTTTCCCAGTTCTGGGGGCCCGAAGTCTGAAATGAAGGTGTCAGCAGGGCCATGTTCCCTCCAGAGGCTCCCAGGAGGATCCTTCCTGCCTCTTCCAGCTCCTGGTGGCTGCAGGTGCTCCTGGGCTTGTGGCCTCATCACTGTGTGTCTGTGTGCATCTCAAATCTCCCTCCTCTTCCTCTCATAAGGACACCTGTCATTGGATTTAGGGTCCACCCTGAGTCCAGGGTGATTGGGATCCTTAACTACTCACATCTGTGAAGACCCTATTCCCAAATAAAGTCACATTCACAGGTACCTGGAGTCAGGACTTGGACATGGGGCGAGTCCTCCCTTTGGGGAGGGGGCATTGTTCAGCCCCCAACCTACCGTGTAAGATTATTCCTGTGAGAATGAGCAGCAGTGTGTGTGACGGGCCCTGGTGAGCCTTGCATGGACCGAGACCCCTGCAAAGGGCCACCCATTGTCATCTCCCGCGCAAGCACAGAGCCGTGCAACAACTGAGCGCTCCAAGTCCCTTCTAAGGCGAATTTCATACCATGACTGAAAATGCATTTTATGGCTTAGAATGAAAAAATTGTCCTATTTAGTACAAACTACTTCTACTGAATTCCATTCTTTGCAGCTCTGCGGCAGCAGCCTGGGTGCAGTGGGGTGGGGAACGGCTGGTCGGCTTCCTGCTCACCCGGTGCCCTCGGACTGGCCTGAGACATGCTCCCCACCATCGGGCTTTAGTTGACAAGGCAGCCGCTGGCCCTTGGTGTCCCACCTGGAAGTCACGACATTCCGTAGGAGTTCACCTCCCACCGTCTTGGGAAGTGCTGTGTGCCTGTGGCCCCTGGTGGTGGGGGGGGGTGGCCTGCATTCGGGCCAAGGGCGAAGGCACCAGATTCATCTAAAAAGAGACTGTCCCTGTGGTCCAGGCAGGGCAAGACTGCATTCATGTTGGGCCAACCCTTTGGAAGCTGTGCTTTCGCAGCCTCCACGTGGGTGCGAATCCACGTGTGGGCCAGAGCCACAAGGGATGGGCGTGGACTCCAGGGGAGAGAAGGAGGGGAAGGTGCCCTCCTGCAGAGGGCCTGCGATGGCAGCATCCCCAGTGTCTCTGAGGCTTTTCCTGTGTCCCCGTCAGCCTCCCTCCCTCCACACTCCACTGCGTTTGACTTAGGACTTCTGTGCCTCGGAGGAGCGAGGAGCGCAGCCCCTGCCACGTGTGTCTGCGTCGACGGGGAGCTCACGGCGGGGCTGAGTCCAAGTCCAGGATCACTGGGAGGAAATCTCTCCTCCCGCTCCACCCCAGGCCCCTCCCCCTCCCACAGGGTCCCGACCCCAGATTTTATGGATGGATGCGAATACTTGGTCTCTCCTTGTCATCGTGCCCTCGCCCGGCTTTCAGAGCCCCCACCTCTGGCCACATCCGAGCTCCTGCATCCACCCCTGCCTGTCCCTTGGTCAGTCACTCACTCCCCAGTGGATTAGTCCAGCCAGTGTCCACACTCGCCCTAGAAGACCCTCCCTGGTCTTGGTCACACCTTAGCCGCCCCTGCTGTGTTGGGCACATTCACGTGAGGTCTCATTTAACCTGATGGCATGATCAGTGTGTGCGGGCTGTTGTTCACCATGTGGGGGGCGGCTGAGACGTGTGTGTGGCTTTGGCAGCACCTGGGCAGAGGGGGCAGCTCACAGGTATCTGCCTCCGCAGCTGGTAGGTACAGCCTTGGGGTCCTCACCAGTGGACTGGTGTTCTTACAAGCAGGTTTGAGGGTGCCCATCCAGTGTGGGAGGACGCAGCAAGGTGCCATCTTGGGAGCAGACAGCAGCCCTTGCCCAATGCCAAATCCGCCTGTGCCTCGATCTTGCACTTCCCAGCCTCCAGAACCAGGAGAAACCAATCCCCATTGTTTAGAAATTGCACAGTCTACTCTACGGCATTTTGTTAGAGCAGCACAGATGGACCAAGCTAGGCCTTCCGGGCCCTCTCCTGGTGACACAGTCCATCTGCCCTGTGGCCCAGCTCTTAATGTCCCCCGATTACAGTCTTAGGAGTGTTTTATTTCCTGCTGGATTGTAAAGTGTCTTCAACAAGTCTAAACAGCTGGCCCCAGGTCCCGTGGGACCTGCTGTGCCTCTGAGGACAAAGTCACAGCAGCACAACAGGCCTCCCATGGGTGTGGAGCCAGGTACCACCGTCAAGTCGAGTTCTGCTCCAAGGAGCTACATCTGCTTGGAGAAGTCACCTCTTCCCTGGAATTTCAGTCTCCCTATCTGCAAAATCGAGATGTCTGAGTCACCATCTCGTGGGGTTTCTGGCGAAGAGTAAAGACACAAGAAGTCACAACCCCAGGGCTGCGGGTTCCAGGCATGGCTGCAGTGGCGTCCATGCGTTGGCATCTGCCCCTCCCAACTGCAGGGCCCTGGGGACAGACGGACCCAGCCTCCTGCGGACATACGGGGCAGGCGCACGTGTGGAAAGCCCAGAGCTAATCAGAAGAGGGAGGACCAGGGGAAACAAAACCAAGGCGTTTGGTGCGTCCCTGTCATCACCAGGAGCCGCACAGCTGTGCACCCAGAGGGTGTACCCCTTGTGTGCCAGGGGCTGTGCATCTAGGATGGTGTTCCAGGAAGGATGTGTGCGTGTGTTTGTGCCCTGAAGTGTGTGTGTATGTGTGTGCATGTGTGTTTGTGAGTGTGCAGTGCTTGTGTGCTTGTTTGTGTATTTTTGTGTGTGCATCTGTGTGTGCCCACATATGTATGTGTGTGTTCATATCCATGTATTAGTGTGTCTGTGTGGTGCATGTGCGTGTATGTTTGTGTGTGTTTGCTTTTGTGTTCATATATGCTAGTGTGTGTGTGCATGTGTGTGTCCGTCTGTGTGTATGTGTTATATGTGTGTTAACAGGCATGTGTTCGTTCACATCCATGTGTGCATGTGTACATGCATGTGTATGTTTGTGCCCATGTATGCTAGTGTGTGTGGTTGTGGTTGTGTCAGTATATGCTAGTGTATGTGTGTGTATTTGCATGTGTGTCAGTGTGTGTGCACACACGTGCATCTAAGGGGGGGTGATAGAGATGTGAACATGTTTCTTGCTGTCCAGGCAGGAAGCGCCTGGCAGCCTCACTGCCCTGGAGACCTGTGTGCTGGAAAAGGAACGAGTGGAGGGGACCGCAGGGCCCTGCAGCCCACCTGGTCCACATACCTGTTTGGAAAACGGCACTCCAGCCTGACGTGAGCAGTGCACGTGGCAGTGCAGCCTTTGCAGACAGAGCCACCCTCCCTGCCAGGCCAGGACAGGCAGTGTCCCCAGAGCAGAGCTGGAGGTGGGGCGTGCCGTGGGGGCCGGGGGCCAGCAAGGCTCAGAAATCCCCAGTGAAATCCCTTCGTCCTCCGACACTGTTAGAGGACGCAGCTGTCACCTACCAAAGACCAGGTGGCCCGATTTGTTCTGATTGGACTAGAGAGGAAGGGATGTGACCTTCAGAGAGAGAGAGAGGAGGAAGGTGGGCATTCTCGTCTCCAGCATGTCCTTGCTCCCTGAGCACTGTCCCAGGGAGCAGCTACCATATGAGACGGGGCTGCCCGGGAGCAGGGACAAAGCCCGCCTCCCTGACCTGGGCTGGAAGGGCCGGCGGAGAGGAGGTCAGCCTCTGCTGACACCCAGGGTAGGATCCCAGACGCTGAGTCGTCCAATGACTTTTGGCAGGTCACAACTGGAGCTGTCTGGGTGGCTCTAATGCCTGTGCTCCTCCCGTACCCCAAGGGGCTTCCTGTGACACTGATGGACACAGAGCCCACCCTTACTGCACACAGAATGGAGACATCGTGGGGAGCAGGGATGCTGTCCCCCTCGGCTGGTGTTTCCAAGTGCGTACCGTGCTCCTGGACAGAATACCATCCTCCGGTCTGGCCACAGTCCTCTCTGCTCTTGGGATGCACCAGATGGGTCCTAGATAAAGCTGTGGACAAGAAGACCCCGGACAGAACGTGCACAGATGCGCGCAGCCACGAGGATGGTTGTGCCACGCTGTGGGCTCTGAGCTCTGGGAGGAGGCAGGTGCCTCTCTTGCTGCTGGTGCCAGAGCAGCAGCCGTGTGAGAAATACGTGTGAATGAATGGCTGAGTGAGCGAGCGAACCGGCGTGTGGCTTGGTCACAGGTCCCTTCCTTTCCAGCTCTCCCTTTGCTGAAGCACACCTAGCCATGGGCTGCACCCTCTCCCCTGGCTCTTGCGCCCAGCTGAGTCAGGGAGCACTTGCTACCGGGTTTGTCGCATCAGCTGCTCTCCGGAACTGAGCAGAACTGGAATGCTCATCGCTGGTTGCCCCACATGCAAAGGCTTTTCTGGACGAGGCTGTCCAGTGGCCAACGCTGGATGCCCCTCAGGTCACAAAAGCCTCACCAGGTCCAGCAAGATGGTGACAGGGGCTGGGGAGAAACGGATGGTCTGGAGGAGACCCCCACCCCCTCCCCCCACGACAGCCTAATGCAGCAGACCGCCTCTCGTGTGGCACCTGCTGCCTGGCTGCTGGCGATGGTGGTGTTCACAGAAAGGGGTGAGTCAGTCGGCAAGTGGCTGCAAGGCACAGTGCTCGGGGTGTAGGGAGCTCCGTCACAGATAACGAGAAAGGGAAGCTGTAAGGTCACAGCAAGTCAGGAAAGGAGAGAGAGAAGGGAGAGGATGGGGAGGGGAGGAGGGAAAAGAGGAAGCAGAGGAGGAGGAAAAGGGGCAGGGAGAGGGGAGGAAAAAGGGGATGGGAAGGAGGGAAGATGCTGGTGGCTTCCACAGAGGTGGACGGACAGGGAAGGAAACAGATTTGTTTTTGTGATTTGGAGCTTTGAATTCCCGCAGAGGAGATGCCAGTAGACAAGAGAATGCAGGAGGGGAGGGACCTGGGTGAGAGGACATCTCGGCTGATCACTGTGCAGACGGTTGTCGCAGCACCAAGAGCTGATGGGGTTGCCCAGGAAGACTGTGAGCCCCATATTCCCGACTTACGAGCGGTGAGGATGGAGGAGTCCACCGGGCACATGGCAGGTGCTGAACGAATAGTGTTGCTATATTGTGGGTTTAATTAGGTCAGCAGGAGGGAGGCTGGCCCAGCCACCGCACACAGCTCTGATCAGGGTCAGCGTCCTTCCTTCCCTCGCTTCTGAACACCCCCCCCCTCGCACGCACCAGGGCCCAGGACCCACTGGCTTCTCTGCATCTCTTCTGCCATCAAGAAATGATCCTGACCTTCCACACCCATCTCCGCCCCCAATTACACTGTCACCTGAATAATTTATTCTTCCAGGGAGAGTTTGCTTCTCAAAAGGCAACGATTTAATATAAAGCCAGGACCCAAAGGGTAGGATTCAAGGCATGAGACAAAGGGTGGGTCCTCTGGGGAAAGCCCCGAAGACACACCCCTGGTCTTCTCAGGCCCCTCGCGCTCTCTCCAGACTTCCTGCCAGCTCAGGCCTGGGGGCTCCTTGGCCACAGGCATTTGCTGTGGACTATCCAACAGGCCCCCTTCTACGTTCCCCCTTCCGTCAGCCCCATCCCTGCCTCTGACGACGCCAGCTGGAGCTTACCACGGGTCCTCTCCTCCTTCCACGGAACCTTAGGTCATTGCTGTTGGAAAGGCCCTTGTGGGCTAATCAGCCCAGAGATTTTCACATTTCTTTGTAGCTAAACCTTGCATCCCCAATAGGGAAAGCAGATTGAGGAAAGACAGCACTGTGTGGAGAGAGGGTGGGTCCCTTGGAGCTTCCTCTTGAATTCTTCTCTAGCCTTTGCAAGTTACAACCTTAAGGCTCAAGACAACCGCATAAGGGCTACTGATGGCCCAGTTCCCGGGTACACAGGTGGGAAAACCAGCACCTAAAAAGGAAGAAAGAATCGCCCAAGGCTAATTGCACAGGAATTAGCAGGAGTAGACTCCATTTTCTTCAAATATGTTTATATGTATTATTCATATATAAATATGTAAATTATTCATATCCACTATTTATATGTGTCCCAGTTTCTCTCTTGAAATTCTCCATCTTGTAATCTGTTTTCTGTAATATATTAATCACTGTTATTTTAAAGTTGGTATCTGATAACTCCAATACTTAGTTACTTTATGAGACTATTTCTTTGGTCTTTAATTTTTTTCCTCTTGGTTTTTGTTCATTTGGTCTTGTCCCCTAGTGTGCCTGGTAATCTTCGGTTGAATGCTGGGCATTGTGGATGAAAAGCTGTAGAGATAATTCAAGGTCCTAATTCCGAGGCTGGTAAACTACCCATGGGCCAAACCCTGGCCTGTTTTTTGTGTTTGTACAACCCAGGAGCTAAGAATAGTTTTTACATGGTTAGATGGTCAAAAAAAATCAAAAGAATAATGATTCATAACACATGAAAATTTATTGAAATTCCAGTGTCCGTAAGCAAACTCTTATTGGCACACGGGCACACCCATTTGTTTACATTTGTCCGTGGCTACTTCTGAACTGCAAAGGCCGGGGTGAGTGGTTGCCACGGAAACCGTGTGGTCTGCAAAAGCTAAGCCACCCCCTGCCTGGCCCTTTGCAGAAGAAGTTTGCCGACTTCTGCTCTGGACGCTGCTTCCTCCTACAGAGAGGAAGTGCCTGTTCTGGCGAGCAGCTCGGTGCCTTTACCTGGCTGAGGAGGGGGCTTTCCACATTTCTGGGGGCCCATCCTCCTCTGAAGGCTTCACTCCACTTGCCTCCCAGCCCACGATGCCGCCGGGGCTCCAAGTAGCTGTCATTTTGGGGCCCAGAGGACATCTTTTTTGTATTCCAAACTCACAGGGAAACCTCAGCTTCTGACTTGCCAGACTGAACTTGAACGTTGTTTCCATTTGTTTTCTGTGACAGAGTCCCTGTCACATGCTCCGAAAGGCCTTCTAGGACACAGGGGTTAGGATGTTACCGGGACCCGAGAGCAGCCGTTTTCCTGTCTGCTTCCTTCTCCCAATGCGACCGCCCCCTCCTCCCTGCCCTCCCCTCACCCCACCTGGACCTGGTGTCCCGGGGACAGTGCCACAGCCACCACTGCCTGGGCCTTTCCTGCCCTGCCTGGCAGGAGTCTGTGGGCAGCATGCAGGGAGACCAGCCCTGCCTGGCAGGGCCGTCCTGCCAGGTGTCTGCCTGGGGGTTGGGGACACAGTGACTCAGGTCATAGGCCCCTCCTGCAGGCCACCGTGCCATGGATCAATGCCACCGCCTGGCACTGCCATTTCTACCTGGCAGGAAGGAGCATCCAACCGCTGTCCGAGGGCAGCAGGAAGGGATGGCGGATCTGGGGGCCTTTTGAATGAATCTATTTACCTCTTTGTTTCTCATTAAGTGGTTGTTGGTGTCATAACGACAGTGGCTATTATTGAATTTAATGATCTTTCCCCACCAGGAAGCCTTAAAAAGTCCTCAGGGAACCCTGTGGGAAGCTAGTGCGGGGCTGTCACATCTCCCCTTCTCCCCCACCCCCCCTTTGCGTGGCATCTCCCCCGAGCTTCCCGGCTGCACAGAGATTTTAAGGCGACACAAGCTAACCCTCTCCCTGCTGCGGGCGACACTGCCGGTGGCTTTGAAGGCAGAGCTCACGGCCACCTGGCCATGTGGCTCTGTGGCTGTGTTTGTGAGTGCTGGGCCTTGTTCCGGGGAGATGAGGCTGGGCTCTCCCACCTCACCTCTGCACTCGGCCTAACCCTGGAGGAGTGAGTCAGACCTTGCGGAAGGTGTGTCGTTGAGGGTAAAGGAAAAACTGTTCCCTGCCGTCTGTGAAAGCATGGCGAGGTGGACATTGGTCATGACCGTCTGGACGGGCACAGAGCCCACCACGCTGGTCTTGCAGTCAGGGAGAGAGGGTGGGCTGAGCTCCGGACACAGGCAAGGGGGATTCACAGCCACGGGGCAGGATGGGGGTCGATGGATGCAAAATGATCAGGAGGAAACATCCAGGGTGAGGGGAGCAGCCAAACCCCAAACTGGAATCTTGCTGACAGGCCGGGGTGACCAGACCCCCCCTGGGGGAGGAGATCGTTTCAAAGGCGGCCGGATATCAAGGGAGGGGCTTCTGGCTAAGACGACCTAGCAGGGTCTTTGCTAAAACTAGACTTTATGAGGAAGCGCATGGATGGGCCTAGGAGAGGGTCTGGAACCTGACTTAAGGGGGGCCAAGTAGAGAATTTTTGTCACTGGCGGAGTCCAGTGTCCACCCCAGTGAGCAAGTATCTCTCGGCACGGAAATGGGAGTGGGTCCTCTTTCCTGCCACGGGGCCCCGAGCTGGGAGAAGCCAGCCGAGGTAGGGGCTTGGCGCTGCAGAAAGCCGCCCAGGGAGGGCCCAGGGCTGGGTGTCCCTGCACCGCAGAGCCGCTGGCTCAGAGCCCGGGACCAGCACATGGGGTGCTCTGAGCCATGTCTGTGGGGGACTCGCGCAGAGTGGCCGGCCCTTCTCTGACCCAGACTCCAAGGCCAGGGCTTATCCATGCTAAGATTGGGCAACAAGCCACGTCCCCACTGGGTCTGTGTTTCCCACCTGAGTTCTTTCCCTCCACCGCACCGGGGGTCCCGGGGGCCTGAGTTGCCCAGGTGCAGGGCAGCTACGAGCGGAGCCCGAGGCAGGGAGGACACATTTTGCCAGCGGTTCAGTCACTCGGGTTCTGTGGGAGGAGAGTGCAGACATCAGGTTGTTGGGGAGATGCTGAGTTAAACAAACTTGCTGAAATAGGTTTGTTTTCTGCGGATTCTCAACCCTGCGTGTCCCAAATCTCCAGGAGGGAGCCCAGCTCCACGCACGGAAGCCCCCCTCGGATCTGGGCGCAGAGCTCTCGCTTATTTTCCCAGGACACTGAAAGGGGTTTTGGCTTCTTTACCCCCATCTCTGTGTCACAAAGCCCAAGCCCCACGTCCTGGAGCCTGGGTTCCTGCAGTAAGGGCCGACACAGCGGCTCATGTGCAAGGCATGGTTTGGGGAGCCGATGATGTGTCCAGGGGAGGCTGGGGGATCTGGAGTGGCACCTGCACACGGTGGCGCTCTGTCAGTGGAGGCCAGCCCGCCTGTGGTCTCTCTCCTAGTGCGTCCATTAGCTGTGGCCCCCCAAATGCCACAAGCAACACCAGCCCTTGGGTGTGCAGCAGCGTGGGTGTGTTGTCCGGGGCTGCGTCTGTCGGCTGACCTGGGCCGGCTTCAGCGGTGCCCGTGGGCCTCCCGGCCTCCCGCGGGCCCGCCGGGGCGTGTTCAGCACAGCCAGCCCTGATGCCACCACGCTTCCAGCGCTGGCTTGGCGCAGAGGGAACTGCAAGGTGTCACAGGGCGAGTGCGGCTGAGGGGTGGGTGGAGACTTGGGGCCACCGTGGGGGCACATCACACCGGGAGGGGGTCTGTGTTAGGTCCTCCTGGCACCTCTCGTCATCGGAGCCCTCACCCCAGATCCAATCGCACGTGTATCTCTGTGACTGCTCCATGTCTGCAGCCTCAGCCCCAGACCCAAGCCTGCCCTGGGGGGACCCTGCCCACTTCTGTTCCCCTCCTGCAGCCTCTGGGTCTAGCCCAGTGCCTGCACATAGTAGGTCCTCAATACAGAGCCCCTGAGTGAGAAAATAGCACTTTTCCCTCTGGCAGGGACACTGTGGAGATAGGATGTGTCACTCCTCAATAGTGTCTCCTCGAGGAACTGTCAGACCCTGGACAGGGAAGGGAGAGCGGAATCAGGGTGGCAGCTGACATCCGGGGGGCACAGCATGGGGACACGTTCCCACCCGCCTCAGCGAAGGGCTTTGTGCACGCGCCATGCTGCTGCTGCCTGACAGCACAGCCCCGGATGGCAGGTGCGGAGGAGGTGTCCCCGTGAGTGACTGTTGTGGCTGCAGGTGCCAAGGGGCAGCTTCCATCCGAAAGCAGATTCTCAGGGCCGACCTTTTTGTGCATCGTGCAAACAAGGCAGGGAGCTCAAAGCGCAAAGCTCGGCCGGGACGCACGTCCAGTCAGCCCCAGGCTCGGTCAGGTTCATGATAGATTGATCACTGCCTGCCCCACGACCGCTTGTATCTGCGACCACCCACGGTACGGGGCCTTCCCGCTGGTGTCGCACGGCGTGCAGACGGGCGGGCCCCTGTGGCAGCAGGCGGCATCCGGGGATCCCTTGCTCCTTTCTGTGTTGGCTGCGAAGGGCGTGCTCAGACCTGCTCCTCACAGCTGGGGCCGCTGGACGGTGCATCCGTCCTGGACTAGGTTTGACATTGAGACATCACTGGAAATAAGTCGGTGACAGGGGCTGGACCCACAGGGAGGCAGGTGTCCCGTGCTCTGGGGTCCCATCTGTCTAACTCCGATAGGTGTCAGGGAGACGGGCAGTGCCGGGACTTTCTGACTGGCCACAGCATTGGTTCAGTCCACGGAATGCCGTGGGGCTCCCGGCCAGGGGGAGGAGCCACCGTCCTCTGAGCACCTGCTGCATGCAGTGTCCTCACCTGGCGCCTTCCTCCCAGGGCTGCTCTCGGTCCAGCACCCTGGTGTCCCAGGGGCCTGGTCTGCCCAGCGGGGCCCGCGAGGGCCCAGGGCCGGGCCTCGCCCAGGAGGGAGGTACAGCAGGGCCTGTGGAGGGAGAGCCTCACTGTTCACACAGAGGTTTGATCCATTCACCGTTTTATGGGCTAAATACAGCTTCTGTGAGGACTGTGGGTGCTGGTGGCATGGGCGAGTGATCCGAACTTCCTGGCTGACACGTGGGGCCCGGGGCCCCCCTGCCAGGCTCAGGCCCTCAGAGGGCCGGCCTTGGTGGCAGAAGACCCCTCTGCCCATCTGAAGCCTCCCTTGACCACGGGCACCACGTGGGTGTCCCTTCCCAGGCCTCGGCACTGAGCTGGCTCTCCCAGCACGTCCTTTGTGGAAATATCAGAATGACCAGGGAGGTAACTGGAAGAAATGGGTCATTTCCACATCAGCCACTGAGCTCAGAGCTGAGCATTCCCGGCGTCTGTTCTTAGAGATGCGTGGAAGATTCTGCCCGTGTGTCCTGCGTGTGTGAGTGCGCACGCGTGTGTGCTCCTGCTTTGAAAGCTGCCCTGGGGGTTTGGAACGGAACCCTCTCTCTGAGGGGTTTGCATTTCCCCAGGACCCTCCTTTCCGCCCGGGAGAAGGTGCCGCCTGTCCAAGAGCAGACCCGATCCCCCGCGTCTGGGGTACGGGCCAGGAGCCACGTGTCCTCCACCCCAGTTCAGCGTCCTGGTCACCGCTGCCTGCTGGGCCACGGTCTCTGAATGTGAGTCAGAGGGACCAGATGGCCGGGCCTGGCTCCCGTGTGTAACCCAGTTCGCAGCGTTCAGTTCGATTCAGAAATGCGTGTCAAGCCTCCTCTGCTGTCCACGGGGGCGACTGTGCAGGCCCCAGCATCACTGGTGCGTGTGGTCACACGTGTACACATGGGGCAAGGGCTGCCCATCTGGCCTCACGCCGGCCCCACACTGAGGGCCTCCCTGGGGTCCTGGGGTCCTCTGGGACAGCATCACAAGCTTTTTCTTCCAGGGCCGGGTGTAAACCTGTTAGACTTACAGGCCGCGCAGAGTCTGTGCAGAATGTGCCATCAGGATGCTCTGAAGCCAGCTGTTGGGTAGACGGTGATTTTGGAAACTTGGGGTGAGGGCTCTGAGCCCTCTTGTCTCAGTCTAACCAATCCCCCCAGGTGCCCGAGCCTCTGGAAAGCCATCAACGTGGAGGACAACCCCACTGCCAGGGGACAGGTTTCCAAGCTCTCGGCCACCTTGCTGCGCCCCCAGCCGCCCGGGACCCCGGGTCTGAAAGGGCAGCATTTGTCCCCCAGGCGGAGTAGCAGGACAGGCTGAGATCTGGCCGGGGAGGTGGCGCTGAGAAGGGAAAGCAGGTGGCTGCCCCCGCGGCGTTCAGAGCCCGGTGGTGTGGTGCTCTGGGTCCCATCTTGGCACCCTGTGTCCTCAGGTTCTCAGAGAAGGTTCTCCACTTTCTGGTGTGGCCAACCTAGGGGTGACAATGTGGCTGAGCCCAGGCTCAGGGCTGTGAGTGCAACTTCAGGCCCCATCTGGAGCCCATCACCAGCAAGATGCATGTGAGGAGCCCCAAGTCTCTCCAGACCTCGGCGCCAGGCCACTGGCCACCCCGCGTGGAGGACTCCTCTCCCCCTGGGGGCTGTGTGGGAAGCAGCCGGGCTCAGGGCCTGGAGCTGCCACTCGATTTGAATCCTGTGCACGCTGTGTCTCAGCTGTGTGTTCAGTAAAGGGTTAACCCTGCCCAAATGTCCTTTCCCTCAGCTCCTGGGAGGTGACCTCCCAGGCCTTGGAACGTCATGCCTGGTAAGAGGGTCTCTGTGTATCTGGGGGCCTTGGGCCGGGCCCAATAGTCTAACAGGGTGACTTGTGATGGGAACCTTGGGCCACACGTATTGGCTCAGCCTCCAGAAGGGCTGGATACTGAGGTCACCGTGCGGGTGGTCAGCTGTGTGGCAGAGCCCCAGCACAAGCTCTGGACACCGAGGTTCCAGGGAACGTCCGTGTTTGGCAGTGCCTCACGCATGTTGCTGGGGGAAGTTAGTGCCATCCACATGCCTCTGCTGGAAGGTGACGTCAGGGAGCTCACACCTGGTCTCTCCTGGACTCTGTCCCGTGACCTCTCCCGCTGTGATAAATCACAATCATGAGAACAGGAGCTTTCCTGGGCTCTGTGCATCCCCCTAGTGAATTGTTTACCCTGAGGTGGCCTTGGGGACCCCTGAATCACACTGTACAACAATGAAAAAATCCCTTAACCTCCCTCTGGACTTGGGGGGCATCTTGCACCCACCCCATGGGGCTGTAGAGTGAGCTGTGCACACTGATCCACTTAGATCAAGGCTTGGCGCACTTGACCCTTCAAGTTAGGGTCACTTAGCCACGTGGGTCAACTCCACAGAAGCTGCAGGCAGGCGGTCCCTTGCCTTCTCCCCCAGCCCTGGCTTTGTCACTGATGAGGAAAGGACTGGAGGGAGAAGGGGCATGAAGGGGAAAGGACCAGAGATAGAAGCCACTGTGACCCTCTTGCCCAAGGCCTCTTGTCCTCAGCACTGTTGACAGTTGGGCCAGATCATCCCTCCTTATGGGGTTTTCTCGTGCCTTGTAGGATGTTTACCGGCATCTTTGGCTTCCACCTGCTATATGCCAGTAGAACAACCCTCTGCCCCAGTGTGACAATCAAGAACATCTCCAGACAGGGCCAATGACCTAGCTGAGGACCACTGCTCTACTTCCTCTGGTCCTTTGGGGTGATTCCTTGAGGACCCCCTCGCACGGTGGTGTTGTTGTAACGAAGCTGAGGCCTTTGAGATGTCAGCACAGCTGTTTCCTTGGTGGGGGCTCCATTTCTCCAGTGTCTGGTCCTGTCCCCGGGCGGAGGCACTTCTGACGAGAGGAGACCTGATCTCTGCAGAGTCTTGGCTGGAGCCCCTCCCTGGGCTGGGCCAGCACTCACTGTGATGGTTAATTTTATGTGTCGACTTCACTGGGCTAAGAGGTGCCCAGACAGCTGGCAAAACACTATTTCGGGGTGCATTTGTGGGGTGCTTCTGGGAGAGGTTCCACATGAATCAGTAGCCCGAGTAAGGAAGGTCCACCTTCACCCCTGTGTGTGGGCATCTTCTCCTCTCCCGAGGGCCCAAATTGAGCCGAAAGGCAGAAAAAGAGCAAATCCTCTGTCTGACTTTCTCTCCTTGAGCTGGGACATCCCTCTTCTCCTCCCCTTGGCCTTGGGCTGAATTATACCACGGGCTTCCCTGGTTCTCCCGCTTGCAGACGGCGCAGCACACGACTTCTCGGCCTGAGTAATCACGTGAGCCAGTTCCCATAATAAATTTCTTATATGTCTCTCTCTATATTTTATTGATTCTATTTCTCTAGAGAACCCTGACTATACACTCGCCCTGTGGAAGGCTCTGCAGGGTCACTTGGAAAATGGCACACTTCTTTGTGTCCCTGCCATAAAAGCTGGTGGCCTTGTTTTTTTTTTGTGAATATCCCAGTTTTAGAAGGTGCATTTTCTCTTGTGAGCCTGCCCCAGGAGGTGAGCAGCTGCCTCAGAAGGAGCCTAAACCTTGAAGTGGCTCCAACTCAGGCGAGCCAGGCTGGCCTCTCACCTGTCCCCTGGTGGTGCACACCGAGAGCTTCCCCTCCCTCGGGGCGGCACGTTCCTGGAGACTCTTTCTCAAGGACTGCTGTGAAGCTGACATTTTGCAGGTCTTTGTGGGAAAGTAATGGCTTCTTTGTGATGGAATTGGCACTCTGGGTGCCCAGTGTCACCTGTCACCTATTAGACTCATCCCTGCAAGGCAGACATCCTTGTGTCCAGTGATCACGGGTCTTTGCATAATGCAGGCACCCGAGACCCCAGCCTTGTGAAATGAGCTACGATAAGGACAGAAGTGTCACCCTTTGCCTTGGCAAATTCCAGGACCACTGTTCCTGCTCCCACCCGAGTGCGCCAGCCAGCGTGCCCCACCCCCGCCCGTGCTAGAAAGAAAGCCCTGACGGTTATTCTCGCCATGGACAATGGCCCGCGCTCAACGTGGCTTCATTTAATAAGACCTCGCTCAGACTCAGAGATGGATTACCAACTTCCACATCAATCTTCGGGGCCTGATCTTATTACAAACCACCACAAATACAACCATAAAAACCCTATTGATTGATGCGGAGCTTGGTGATCCATCTGTCCCCATCCATTATTCCGGGTATAATTTTTCATTATCTGGGTGGCAGCTGATTCCTAGCACATTAGTATACTGTGGCAATTACCAGGTGCAGAAAGAGCCCCTAAATTAGCAGGAACAATAACACCTGTCAGGAAGGGGAAGCAAGAGTCCCCACACGGCACGCGGCTGCGCCCTGGGACCATGGCGGGATTGCAAAGAGTCTGGAGATGGGATTCAGTACTGACCTTGGAAGTGGAGAGGAGAAAGGTTGTTTTGTTTTTTCCTTTCTTGGGGGTGTAGCATGTATGTTTCCCTCGAGGTGACAAGATTGTCAACCCGGTCACGGCCCGCCTGACAGCTGGTGTGGAGATTGCTCACAGACTGCCTCGCCCAGGGTCAGTGGGGCTGACGGGACAGATGTTCCGCAGCCACCGGGGACTTGGTCAGAGGACTGTTATCAAGGGTGTGAGTGCTGAGCGACAATGGGGAGGAGGAGAGAAGTTGGGGGAATGTCCTCCCAGAATGGTGCTCTTGGCACGGTTTGGGGAAAGCCCTTTCCAGAAACGGAGAAGATATGGTCTCTCTCCACACAGTGATTCCGCGATCTTCACATTCCTATTTTTCACAAGATGCAGTTTCTTTTCAGCTTGGGGAAAATTGAGACAGACACGTGGCTGAGATGTGTCTAAGGGCCCTTGAAGGGATTAGGTTGGTAAGTTTCTCCATGAGTGATGGTCTCCAAAAGTCAAGGATCCTGTCCAGTTGACTTCTCCAGGGGAACCCCCGAGCAAAGAGATCCACTATCCAGGTGCTTCACGTGCAAAATCCCGGCAGGGTGAGGCTGCCTGCTGCTGGGTGCCACGGCCCCAGGGTCAGCGAGAAGCGTGGGTGTCCCTGACACCACCTGCCAGTGGCCAGTGAAAACCCGGCAGTGAGGAAGCCTGTGACGACGGAGTGGCAGGTTCTAGCCTGTCCAGATAAAGGTGGCAGTTTGATTCCCAGCTTTAAGTAATCATTCAAAACAGATAAATACTTTTACTGATTTACAAACTGAGCCACCTTTGGCTATTCATCCAAATCAGGAGTCTGCAAACCATGGTCCATGGGCCAAATATGGCTGCTAATTTGTAAACAAAATGTTCTCAGGACATAGACCATGCTATGGCTGCTTTTGTGCTGTAGTGGCAGAAGTAAGCAGCTGTGACAGAGAACACACCGTCTGCAAGGCCTAAATTATTTCCTCTTCGGTCCTTTAAGAGAACGTTTTCCTACCTGGAACCCACAAGAATACTTAATGGACTCACACAGATGAGGAAACTACTCCTGGCATTTGGAGAGAACTAAATGACAGGACAGATGCTTTCAACACTGCACAACTTCTCACATGTTGTTCTGTTCCTCTAAGTAGGCGACCTTCCAAAGAGAGGAAATGACGAGACATCTTTATGGATTTTCCAGATTTCAACCTGCTTCCTCCAAATACTATTTAGGCCACACGTCCAAAGGCCCAGTCCTCGTTCAACCACCAAGACCCTGTGGTCCGTGGGTTCTGCTTGTAGTCGTGGCTCCTTAGGCAGGAGCCCAGCCACTCGTCAGAACCCATGGGCCAGGCCTGGGAGCACAAGGCTGTCTGCTTTGCAAGAAAAGTAGGTAAATGGCAGTAAAATGTTTACCTAATCAATTTAATATCAGAATATGGCTACCGATATGCTGAAATTGGATTTAGACATTTGATTTTCTCAGGGACTCCAGAGCAGAGAATTGCTTTTTGTCCTGGCTCTGTAAGGTGACCAGGGAAAGGTCATTTTACTTCTCTAGCATGGACTCCTGCTCGGTCGGGCAAGTGTAAAACATGTGGAGTGGGGGTGGATGAAATTGATCACAGTGTGTAGACTTAGCAAGGTGTCAGCATAAAGAGATCATTCCGGAAAGCGTAGCTGCTGCGTTATTGTATGTTGGCCCAGAGCCTCTTAGCTGGTTATTAACCACATATTGCATCCTTCACATTTTAATCTGGAAAGTCTGATGAAGAAAATTCATACAGAAGGCAGAAGGGCCTTCAGAACAAGGCAGATGTAGGAAAGTCAAAATTACTTTTGTTCCTGTTCCCCTGGTTTCTTATTTTCGACTTCTCAGTTTTAAGCTTAATAATACGTCACACAGCTAGGACGCCGTGTCATGCAGGGTGTGAAGGGCGTGGGTATAAAGAGGATGATTTGGTCTCCTTCTTCAGGTGCTCAGAAGCTCACAAGGACCTCAGGCCAAGGGCTGTCCTGCTCCTAGCTGCTCCTAGCGTCATCAGTAAGAGTGTCCCTTGATGCAACCATTGCCCCTGTGGGCCTCATTTCTTTGATCTATCAGAAAAGGAGAATCGATGCTTCCCCATGCTCCCTGCGAATGTGGACAGAAGGGAGTTCACCACCTAAGACACAGCCGGTCATGAAACTCCTCCCTTCCCAGGACTTTGGCCACGGCAAAGATTCCAACCAGTAGGAGAATTCCCGCAGCAATGAGATGAGGCCCTGGGCCTCCTCTGGTCCACAGATGTTTGAGACACAGTGTTCTACTCCTGTAAGGACACTGTGCCCCCAGCTGGGCTTGGCCTCTCAGGTTGAACCCTTCCCCACCGCTGCCTTTGTGGCTCACCCCTGCCCTCTTTGCTCTTTTATGTCACCCACCTATGAAGGTGTTGAGTTCTCCAGCTTTGGCCTAGACAATGGCAGGTGCAGTCCAAGAAGCAAAGATCTAGTCCTCACCATGGGGGTTGGGATGTGACTTGCCAAGAGTGGGCTGAGAGGGTCCTGGTGGGCCCAGAACACTGCTGGGGAAACCTGCCATGGAGGAGGTGTTGGGGCATAGGTGCCTGTGTCTGTGATTGTAGAAGCTCATTCCTTCCCAGGAATGTAGAAGGGAAAGGGACAGCCTCTGCCTGGAAGGAGGGAGGAGGGAGGAGGGAGGCCATCGGGTCAAAGCCAACCCTGTGGTTAACCAAGTCTGAGTTCAGAATAATATGACTGCTGTTGGTATGGGCTATGGAGCCAAGAGATCCCATGTAATCTGAGGAATTTAAACAACCTCACCCAGATAGTTTTCACTTTCGTAAGTGTTGCTGAGAATATCTCCCTCTGAGAGTTGTTATCAGGAATAAATTGAGTAATAACACACATGAAAATTGCTACCACTTGTTGAGTATATCAGTGATAACCATCACCATCACCACCATAACTGTTATCACCATCACTGTTATCATCACCATCATCACCACCATCACTACCATCACCAGCACCATCCTCATCATCACCATCATCACCATCACCATCACCACCATCACCATCAGCATCACCACCATCACCATTGCCACCACCACCATTGCCATCACCATCACCACCATCACTGCCACCACCACCATCACCACCACCACCATCACTGCCACCATCACCACCATCACCATCACCACCACCACCATCACCACCACCACCATCGCCATCACCACCACCACCATCACCACCACCGCCATCACCACCACCGCCATCACCACCACCACCATCACTGCCACCATCACCACCATCACCATCACCACCACCACCATCACCACCACCACCATCGCCATCACCACCACCACCATCACCACCACCGCCATCACCACCACCGCCATCACCACCACCACCATCACTGCCACCATCACCACCATCACCATCACCACCACCACCATCACCACCACCATCATCGCCATCACCACCACCGCCATCACCACCACCGCCATCACCACCACCACCATCACTGCCACCATCACCACCATCACCATCACCACCACCACCATCACCACCACCATCATCGCCATCACCACCACCGCCATCACCACCACCGCCATCACCACCACCACCATCACCACCACCATCACCATCACCACCACCATCACCACCACCACCATCACCACCACCATCACCACCACCACCATCACCACCATCACCACCACCACCATCACCACCATCACCACCACCATCACTACCATCCCCACCACCACCACCACCACCATCACCATCACTATCGTCACCACAACCACCATCACCATCACTATCGTCACCACAACCACCATCACCATCACTATCGTCACCACAACCACCATCACCATCACTATCGTCACCACAACCACCATCACCATCACCACCACACCACCACCATCACCATCACTATCGTCACCACAACCACCACCACCATCACTATCGTCACCACAACCACCATCACCGTTGTAACCATCATCATGACCATCGGCAGCAACAGCCTCCTTATCACAGGAAGCACAGACACAGGGTGAGCACATTCTCTTGGTGACAGCACGGCTGTCTCTTGACTGGGCTGCAGGGAGTGTGTGGGTGGAGAACAAGAGGAGACTGAGGGGCAAACCACCCCCAAGGCTGTCCATCCTTGCCAACCCTTCCTATGGCCACAAGACCTGAGTTGGGTCCCAGGGAACTTGGTGCAGAGGTGGGGCTACTGGGGCTGGTGGGCACTCCGTCGTTGGCGGGGTTGATTGTGGTCCCTGTGGCTAACCTAGCTTTCAACCCCACTGGCCAGCCAGTTTAGCAGTCCTGGAGGAGGGAAACTCACCCAGAGGTTCACAACAGGTGCCACAAATGTGGTGTGTGTGACGTCATTCACCGGAACGAGCAGTGAAGGCTGCAACTTTACAGAACAGGCTCCAGAGCAGCTGTTCCCTGCGGGGCGGCCCCCAGCCGATCTGGTCACCACTGGCACTGAGGGCACACAGTAGGTGCACAAAACACATTCTCGAATCAGCGGATTAAAGAGGGATTCAGGGAGACCCGCTATTTCCCTGATGGTGCTTACCCTGTGGGTTCAGGAGGGGACTCCCTCATGACAAACAGCAGTTGCCCCCAAAGAGGGGGAAATTGGGAGACAAAGCTGGTTTTCTGGTCATGCCAACTTTTAATCATTTATTAACAATCTCCCCACGAGGATGACACTCAGCAGAGAGGTGACATTTTTTTGTGAGACTGTGTCCTTGGGAGACTGCTGGGCAAGTCGTGACACTCTGAAGTCCGCCATGCTGAAAAGGCCCACGCGGTGTTCTTCCCGCAGCGGCCCGCCAGGTGGGTCAGGTGTGATGGGCGGGCCTATGCCAAGTGGACACTAAGATCTGGGACCCGGGAAGACCGGACAGTTGCTCAGACAAGTCCAGTGAAGAGCCCGGGCAGACAGGCAGGTTGGCAGGGCGAGCTGCTGCCACCTGCAGGCCCTGCAAGCTCCCCCGCTGCTCTCCTGCCCCCGCTCCCCAGGTGGGGCTGTCCCTGATAGCAGGACACAGCCAGAGCCGTGCACCTTCCTGGTGGCCCTGACTGTGAAGTCAGCCAGGGGACGCCCCTAGTGCCCGTGTCCCAGGGAAGATGGGACAGACGTGTGGTCAGGATGGATCGCAGCCTGTGGCGAGCCTGCCTTCCCGCCTCTCGCCCCGCGTCTGTGGTTGGTGGCAGATGTCTCAGGAGGGATGGGGACAGAGAGAGGGATGGGAGAGGATTCCCATGTGCAGGGGCTCGCATGCAGCACACGGCCGGGGCTCTGGCTGTCCCGCTCTGACGCACTGGTCCTCCTGTCCCCATCCTGCTAGTTCCAGTGCTGTCCCCGTCCTGCCGGTTCCAGTGCCGTCTCCGTCCTGCTGGTTCCAGTGCCACAGCCCCATTCAGGGGGTGCTCAGGGCAGCAAGGCCGCACCGTCGACTTTCCTTCCTGGACCTTTTATTCCTGGGATCGCATCAGGCAGTGAACTTCTTAGAGAGGACCCTGGAAAGAGGGCGGAGCCCCAGTGATCACTGTGCCCCGGGTCTGCAAGGGTGTCACCCATGTGCTCCTCCTCCCCACGTCCCCAGTAAGTCCTGGGCCATCCTGGCTCCTCCGGGTCAGGCCAGACATTGCTGCCACTCACAGGCCATCACCTCTGGTGCTCACGGCTCCAGCATCAAGGAGCAGAACTTGCCCAGGGTAAAGGAGAGAAGGGACATGGGACAGGTCCTCAGGGAATGTCTCAGCTGGAGCTTAGCTGTCACCAAGTAAAGGCTGCAGGTGAAGGGCTCCGCAGGTACAAGAAAGGACACAGCCGCCCTCGGATCAGGTCACGGCGTGGGGGTGAAGAGGGCGGTGGGGATGGGGGGGCCAGAGCTGGAGCCTCCTTCCCGGACCCCAGGTGGGAACAGCCTCGGTGCCCGTGGCGCCACCATCCTCCTGGCCATGTGTTGGGAAAGAGACCCGAGTGCCTGCCACGTTGTCACAAGACTGCTGTGGATGGGCGCTGGCACCCACAGCCATGTTGGGGGCTGCCCCGCCCTCCCTGGCACCCCGTCCCCGCGAGCCGGTCTCACGCACGCCCTCCCGCTCTCTCCTCCAGGTCTGGCCGTGCATCAGGTCATCACCATCACCGTCTCGCTCATCATGGTCATAGCTGCTCTCATCACAACTCTTGTCTTAAAAAATTGGTAAGGCTCCTCGGCCCTTGTGGCCTGGACATGGGGGGCTGCGGGGGTCCCCGGGGAGGTGCACCCAGAAAGGCCCCTCTTTTCCAAGCCCAGCCTGCTCCGCCGGCTTCCGCCAGGGCAGTGGCCGCCACAGGCTGCTCACGCTCCACACCGGCCCGTGGGCGCTGCCTTCCTGGCGTAGCTTCCCGGGCTGCCTGGTGTCCCTGTTTCCAAAGTCTGTCTCTGGCTCCGAGTGAGCCTTTGGACATTGCCCACCCAGAGCACAATCCCCGCTTCTCATTTCCTCGGGACCTTCCCGGGAGAGGTAGGGACAGCGCCCCCGGCCAGCAGCCCTGCCGGCGGGATCCCACATGGCCCCTGCCGGCTCTGTGGCAGGTCGCTAGGCCAGCCCCATGTGTCACCCCCACGCCAGCCTCCCCCAGCCGCTCTGTCTGCTGAACTAGGTTACTGCTTTGCTGCAGGCGGCCTTTGCCTATTTCCTCCTGGAGACTGGCCTACTTTTAGGCTGGCCTTGCTGGGTGTACACACCTGACACACCCCTGAGAAAATCGGGGACTGCTGGGTAACCTGCTGCTCGAAAGCACCTCGGCGGCCCCACCTGCCCGCAGCCACTCCGCCAGCACCCGCGTCTCCTGTTAGCATCAAAGCTCACACTCCCTCGTAGAGCAGCGGACCACGGATCCCCTGCTGGCTGCAGACAGGGACAGGAAAGCAGGGCTGGAGCCTGGGATAACCGGAACCACACGGCGATGGGGAGAGCCGGGCTCTGGGGGCACAGGAGGCCCCCTCAGGGCAGGCTGTGGGAGGGTGGGGCCAGCATGACCCCAGAACAAACCGCCACCCCTCCCTGACCAGCAAAGTGAGACATCCAGGCTGCCTCCGGCCAGCACACTGGGCACCTTCCTGGGGACAGGCCATGAGGACAGCAGGCTGCTCACGGCAGGGATTGTTAGGAGGGGCCGGCTGGGCAAGGGGCTTCGGACCCCTGGATCGTAGGGACGTAAGAGGACAAATCCCACTGCCCGGCTCCCCGGGGGAGACAGCAGACTCAGTGGCCCATTCTGTGACATGGCCCGGCCTTCATCTTGCTTTTCCCACGCTTTTGAGTTTGTAGCAAACCTTCACGGGCCCCAGGGAGAACCACCCCAAGCGACGGACAGACGGGTTCCGGAACCTGGCCCTGCCCTGCAGGGAGCCTTTTCGGGTGGGGCCGGCTCTGTGTTTTGCATTCACCTGGTCACCTTCACTTGCAGGCCAGGCCTTCTGCTCCTGCACCCAGGGTGGCTCTGCTGGGAAGCCAGGCAGGGAACAGCCCGGTGCACAAGGAGCCCTCGCTGCACATGGCTCTGAGTGGGAAGGAGACGGGTGGGTGCGGGGAGTGTGGTGAGAATGGCACCCGGACAAGGGGAGACGCCACCGCCTGTCCTTCCTGTGGCCTTTTCACCCGAGTGGCATTTGGGCTCCCAGACTGTATCCTCGTCAAATCCCCGGACTGGCAAGGGTGGGCCCGTGGCCAGCCTGCATGGCCTCTGGAAGCCCCCTTGGTCCCGAGGATCTGGGGAATAAGGCAGGAACCAGGGTGCAGGCAGGATAGCCCCTGGGAAGACCCTGCAGGCCTCATTTCCAGCCTGTGAGCGTTCACCTGGGTGGGGCCGGGGACAAGGGCCTCCCAGCTCATCACCTGTCCCCAAAGATTGTTCCACAGGTAACCCATCCTAAAAGGACGGGACGGCTGTCCCCAAAGGCTTCTGCACACACCGGGCCTCACCACACACACACGGACCTAGTGTGGTTCTCCTCCCGCCGGGGCGCGGGAGACTGAATCGGCACCGCGTCTGCCCGACGCCAGGCCCGGCTCTGACACCACACAGCTCCCTCCCTCACCTCAGATGAATTCTCCCTGCTGTAATAGCCACATTTAAAATTCAGATTTTATTTTTAAAAACAGTTGATTGCTTGATTGTGGTTGATCTTTCTGAAGAGGCTGGGAATTACCACTTAATATTAAACGGTGTGTAACCCGGGCCTCGCGGCCAGAGCGGTTCTGGCCCCTGCCTGCCCCCACGCCGCCCCTCTCTTCCAGCTGTGCCCAGAGCGGGAACACACGGAGGAACAGCCACCAGCGGAAGACCAACCAGCAGGAGGAGAGCTGCCAGAACCTGACCGACTTCACCTCGGCCCGCGTGGCCAGCAGCCTGGACATCTTCACGGCCTACAACGAGACCCTCCAGTGTTCGCACGAGTGCGTCAGGGCGTCTGTCCCCGTGTACACCGACGAGACGCTGCGCCCGGCGGGGGAGTACAAGTCCACGTTCAATGGAAACCGGTAAGCTCGGGCGTGGGCCAGACCCCGAAGCCGCGAAGCTCCTGGCGGTCCGGACCCCAGAGCGTGGTGTGGCCGAGCGCTGGCCGTTGCTCTGTATCAGTCGTCCCGCAGACGGCTTTGCGGGGCCCAGCAGATGCAGGCAGCTAGTTTGGCAAAATGAGAGAGGCGGGGAGGTACCAACAGGGCTTTCCATTCTGAGAGACTGAGGCAGCCCAGCCCGACTCCCGTCTGGGCCCCTGTACTGGGCGGCGGGTGGACATGCGGCCACCCCAGCCCTTGCCACCACGCCCTGGGGCCAGACAGTGTGTTCATTCCCTCTGCCCCAGCTCAAAGCCAGCTATGAGGTCATTGGCCTCCTAAGCACCCACAGGTCACAAGTGCCCGGCCCCCAAAGTCAGGGTCTCTGCGCCCTGCCAGTAAAGTCAGCAGCAAACAGCAAAAGCACCAGCATCAACCAGACGCCTGGCCCAGACTTTTCTAGCAAATGTTCTTTCTTATTATTCACGTGCAATCCCTCAAAGAAGACAGACCCCACAGCCCTCTGAGGGAATAGTTAAGAAACCCTTGAGTCAGCTCCTGAAGGTTTTTCCAGAATTAAATTAAAATGTCAATAAGCTTCTTTTAAGTGGGCATACATTACGGTGTCATTTTGTAAATTAAAAAAAAAATGTCCGGCTGGGCTCGGTGGCTCACGCCTGTAATCCCAGCACTCTGGGAGGCTGAGGCGGGTGGATTGTTTGAGCTCAGGAGTTCGAGACCAGCCTGAGCAAGAGCGTGACCCCATCTCTACTAAAAATAGAAAGAAATTATCTGGCCAACTAAAAATATATAAGAAAAAATTAGCCGGGCATGGTGGCACATGCCTGTAGTCCCAGCTACTTGGGAGGCTGAGGCAGGAGGATCGCTTAAGCCCAGGAGTTTGAGGTTGCTGTGAGCTAGGCTGACTCCACGGCACTCACTCTAGCCCGGGCAACAGAGCGAGACTCTGTCTCAAAAAAAAAAAAAAAAAAACGTCCAACAACTGGAAAATCTTAGGAAGAAATGAGTGGGTCCCCAGGTGGCCTCCCAAGGCCCCTGTCAGCAGTAGGACCGGTGGCAGGGGACACTGCCCCAGGTCTCCTGACGCGGGTCCCTCTGAGAAAGGGACGGCTAAATGCTTGCTCCCGTTCAGTTTGCTGATTTGCTCGGGGACGGCAAAGACTGTGGCCCTAGCAGGGGATGGCTGAGGGGCTCGCTGCAGTGTCCAGAGTTAACCTGTCCTTGTCCCGTCAGCGAGAACGAGCAGATGTTCCTTAAATGCCCTCTCAGCTCACTTCTCCGTCTCCACGTCAGACTGGGTGGCATTGTCGGTCTCAGACGCCGTCTTCCCTTCCCGGGCAGGACACGGCACGGGAGGCTCACAGTGTTCTAAATGGCTTTGACTTTACACGCAGACATTCAGGGAGCTCCCTGGTGGCATCTCGGCCTTCCAGAAGGCCAGGTTCACAGAGACTTGGTGAAAGGATTGTCAAGCCACTTCCTTGAATGTGTGCTGGGGCTCAGGGTGGGCACCCTGGCCACCCAGAGCTTGGCCGTGGAGGCGGGGTGGGGTGTGGACTGGTCCTTGTGTTGTTTTGTTCCCCCCATGTCTGTGTCGGGTGGAGGGCCCTGTCCCAGCACAGGGTGGGCACAGCCAGAGCCCCCACACCCTGGCAGGGAACACCGGGCAGAGTGGGCGCTTGCTCTTTGGCCTCAGGTGATGCTCTGCTGGGTTTCACTGGCCTTGGGAAATGGCAGCTTAGTCTCAAGGGTGACAACCTATGGGGGAGACACTTCAGGAGCCAGGTGCTGTCCTTTCTGCCAGCTGCAACAAAGCACGTCCAACCTCTGCTATCAGAGGCAGGGCCCCCAGGCTCTGGGCTCCCCCTGCAGATTGAAAAACTGAAATCTGGAGCCAGCACAACCTCGCGGGATCGATCACCAGCCTCCTGCCTCCACTCCAAAGTCCCCGGTGCCGGATCCCTCAGCCGTGGTGTGTGCTCCAGAGCCCTCCAGGGTAGAAGGGCACGTGAGGCGTGAAGACCTCTCCCCACCGCAGAGAACAGGGTCCCTTCCCGATGAAGGCATTGGGGCCGTGCAGAGCACGATCTCCCCGGATTCCTGTCCGAGGCTGTGCTGTGCGGCTCTCGCCAGCCCGTCTCTCTGTCCCCACAGGCCCTCCTCCTCCGATCGGCATCTCATTCCCGTGGCCTTTGTGTCTGAGAAATGGTTTGAAATCTCCTGCTGACTGGCCGAAGCCTTTTTTACCTCCTGGGGGCAGGGCAGACGCCGCGTGTCTATTCCATGGTAGGTACCATCTTCGTGCCTCGGTTTCCCCTCTCCCCCACCCCCACCAATTCGGGATCACTGGGACCCTGCTGCACGTGGTGGGTGGAATTCCAGCGGCATCACCTTTCGGAATGGGAGCCGGGCGGCCGGGCTCTGCGTCTCCTGCTGCATTTGTTAGCGACGCCCCCACGTCCCCGCAGAGAGTGGCAGACGCTCTCGTGAACCCTGATTCAGTGTCACAACTGTCATCACCAGCGCCCGAGATTCCTCAGGACGGCCACGGCCAGCAAGGCCTGTGTGTTGGGGGGGGAATCATTTCTAGAAACAAGCTATAATCACGGTTCTCGTTTCCCTGGACAGGAAGAGACTGGGGCAGCCGCTAAGCAGGCAGGAATCGCAGCCCGTCACGTGTCTGCATGTGGGGAGCGGGGGCAGAGCAGAATTAAAACACAACTTTGAAATATAAAAATAAGAGATAAGAAAGAAAATGATAAAGAAAGAAAGTGAAGAGTTGAGACATCTACTAATTTGAAGCCAGGAACTGGTACCAAAACAGGATGAATTTTCCACGCTCTGCTAGATAGGAACATTTGGTTTGCTTTCAATGATATTAACTTTAATGCAGACGCTAAATTGCTTTCTCCTGTGCTGAGTCTCCTGCACACGCAGGCGGCTGCGGGGAGAGAGTGCTCCCCCCACCCACCCCCGGCTGCACACTCCACACCTCTGTGTGCACGGTCTGAAGATGCAACCCCAGGTTCCGTTTTTCTTTTACTTTTTCTTTTTGGTGCCAGGCTTTCTAAGGATCCTCATTTTGCTCGTGGACAGAGTCAGGCTTTTCTCCCCCCAGATATTCCTTCTGAACGTGACGTCAGACCCCTTCCCTGAGTAGGGAGCCCTGTTTCTAGGATGGGTGTCGACATTTAAAAATATTTTTTCTTACTCCTTGTTCACCTTCTGACACGGGGTGCTGAGCGGACAATGCCGTTGTCAGGGTGGGGTCGTGGGCCTGGCGATGGGCGTTCTGGGGACACCGCCCGCTGCACACAGCTGGGGGCCGGGAGCCGGCTGCAGTCAGGGAGCTGAGTGGGTCAGTTCCTAATCCTACACTAATGAATAGCACGTTTGCTCCAAATCAAATCTCCAGCCTTTCTCCCTGTCCCGAGCCAACATGTTCCGCCAACTGGCAAAGAAATGTAATTAGATTGGAACGAGAAGCCAGCCGCCCCGCAAAGGCCTTTGCCCAGTCTGCGTGGGCAAGGCAGGTGAGCCAGGCTGTCCCCACCATTCAGTGGCGGGCGCGGGGCCTGGCGCACCCACCAGGAGCATGTGCCTTTGCGTGCCTGCGACGGGCCTCCCCTCTGCAAGGCTCAGACAGAACCTTCTTTGGAGTCCAACCGAGCTAGCAACAGGGAGCTCGCTAGTCACGAGGGGTCCCCGACCCGCCTGGTGAAGCCCCTGCAGGCCCAGGTGGTCGCCAGCATCCCTGTTATGATTTAAACATGCACTAAGGTGTAATTCATTGACCTGGGACGTGCCGGGCCTGCACATGGAAGGGCCTCCACCCCTGCCTCCAAGAGCCACGGCCCGCAGAGCTGGAGGGGTCACCCAGAGGGGATAGTTCCCTCAGGTGGATGTTCACGTGGCACTCTTACTTATTCCATCCTTCCGGCAATCCCACTTACAAGTGTGGAAACTGAGGTTAAATGACACCCAGCCCACCTGTCTGGAGGTCTAAGCCCAGGGACCCCTCTCTCATGGAATCAGGGAGCTGCAGCACTGACTCTAAAAACAAATTAAAATTGACAATAGAAGTGCTTTTACTTGCTGCTCTGCTCCTGAAAACCTGGCTATTCCATCAGCCTGGTTCTCGCCTTCCGGCAACACGGGGCCCTGAAGGCCCCCCCACGGACACTGCTGGTGGGCCGTCCCCGCAGGCCACCCCCGGGGGAGGGTGAGAGGTGCGGGTGCTCCCACGGGGACCCCAGGGGCTCTTTCACCTCTGTTTGGACCGTCTCTGTGTCTAAAGGGCCCACGCCTCCCTGTGGGTCTCAGGTGGGTCCTTTGGGGAGTCCAGAGGGGTCCCCGGGACTTGCCGGGAGCCAGCCGCGCCCAGCCACTGAGTCCGCTCCGCTCCTGGCCGTGTCCTTCCCGGTAGACGAGGACCAGAGGGCTTTGCAAACAGCCTCGTTAGTCCTTTGACAAATGCTTGAAGAGTGCGTGGCTGCGTGGACGGACTGTCTATCACTAGCTGGGACGAAGGCATTCGGATTCCAAGGATCCCCTGATTCCTGCAGTTGATGACTGGACGTGAGCACCAAGCAGGGGACAGCCAGAAAGATCTCTCAGATTTACGAGGGTACTTATTGTCCCTTAAATAAATATCAATTAATACTAAAACATGTAACTAAGGTTTAAGAGCCGGTGGAGATTTTTATCTCTCGCCGAGCTGTCAAGCCTCTCCAAATGCGTCTTTAGCGAGGATACAGCCGTCTGCCATCACACCCGTGTCTTCTCACTCTGCCCCGTGTGCACGCTCGGGCCCCACGCCGTGGCCAAGTCTGCTTCCCCACGGGCGGGTTGTCCGAGATGCCAGCGGCTCCTGTCCCCCTAGATCGGCCTCTGCGATAGATGCCACCAAGTTCTCGCCTGAGCCAGCCTCTGTGGCGGGGCGGGGTTGCTCCGTGCAGACTCAGAATGGAGCCGGCCTTCCTCTGCCCTGAGGAAGGGGGCCTGGCGGGCAGGCCCGCGTGGGCTCCCGGGCTAATCCCCTGCCAGTTCTCATACAACAGGTGAACCTCATTAGTGTTCAGTCCTCTCCGTTTGCCAAAGCCACTTCATTCCGAGCAGAGCCTGCAAGTCATAAAGGCTCTTGAATCTGAAGCAAGTGAGAAATCAATCATGCGTTATTATTATTTTTCAAAAACACATTGAAGACATCACTAATAAAAAAAAATAAGAAATGCACCTGAGCCTTCCCACTTGGTTCTCTAAAAGAAGTACACTAACAGAATGTCAAACTTTTGTCATTCAAGGGAACACATTTCTCAAAGCAGCAACCCCACCCTGCAGGAAGCTGTACTCTAAGCTGAGAGTCAGCACCAGGGAAGTTGGGGGGAAAGTAGCCATTTTAGGTTGTGGAGAAGTTAGCTCTGTGTCCCCAGGGAGACCGCTGTGGTCTGTTTATTCTCTTTGTTGTGCAAAAGCCGACAGGGGACTTAAACCCAGGGCACCCAGTGGCCCGTGGGCCAGGCCAGCAGAGGGCAGGATTTATCCCAGATCCAGATCTGGAAGCTCACTTTGCAGCACACGCTCAGCTCCCCGTTTTGGCCAGGGAGCCTGAGTGGACGTCTGCCTCCGGCTGTGTTGTTTTCCAGCGGGGTCCGGGCCCGCCTCGCCCGTCTTTCCCAGCTGGCCGGGGCTCCTCAGTCCCGCTCCGGGCTTGGCGCCAAGCTGAGCAGCTCCTATGCGGAGCCTTGGGGCAGAGAAACCCACGGACGCCGGACGCCCCCGCAAACGGAGCGTGAGCAGCAGGTTCCCGCAGGAACTCAGGGCACCTGGAGGGTGAGTGTGGGCAGCCTCGCACCCCTCTCCTGGGCCCGGCGCTGTGACACCACCCTGCCCTGGCAGGGAACCCCCACCCTCTGCAGGGGCCCAGCCGCTGCTCGGCAGACGGCCCATCAGGCGCAGGATTGGAGCCATCTCCCTCTTCCTTTCTCCTTTTTCTGTCCTGAGACCCCAAGTAGAGAGAGAAGCCTGTAGACCAGGAAGAGGAGCCCGTCCCCACGTGGCGGGAGCTGTCTCGTGCTCAGGTGTGGGCTGCAGCGCCCTTGCTGGTCCTCCTCCCCCAAGTGGCTCTCCCAGCAACATCCTCCGGCAGCGGCACCTGGGGCTGTTCCAGGCTGTGGGGGATCCGGCTCAGGGGCTGGAGGCAGAGCTGGTTCCTGCCCTCGCTGCTGCTCTGAGCTTCACTAGGGTTGATTTCCCACCCGAGCCAGGCACGGAGCTGGAAGCTGAGTGACCCAAAGGGAAGCTGGCAGGAGACGTGTCCGCCGGGAGCCGTCCTGCCAGCGGGTGATGCATCCTACAGATGTCAGCTAAAACTCAGTGCAGACCTCCCTGTACCCGGGGAGTACCAGGGCAGGACATGCCCGTGGACCGAAATAACAGAGGACGTGTCCAGGCCGGGGTGCAGTCCGAGGAGGCTCCCGGGAAGGAGACTTTCCAGCTGAAACGGAAGCATTTGAGGTTGGACATTTGCAGTCTGAGGTCAGGCTACCACCTGGAACCTAGAGGAGGAGGAGGAGGGAGTAGTGAGGTGGGCAGGGGGCGGGACACACTGCAGGTGGATCCAGTGAGCTGGCGTGAGAAGCACGAGGGCTTCCCAGGAGGACAGCGGCAGGATAACGTCCACCTGGGCACACCTGCAGGAGCATGGCCGGCTGGAGGGCAGGGCCTTGATCTCAGGTTTAAGGTCAGGGTCAAGGTTTAGAAAGCAGTTCACGCAGGAAACCTTTCTTATCAAAGCGGGAGCTATCGGGCCTCCAGCCCAGCCCCAGACACGCAGAGTGAAAGGTGGGCTCTGAGTAACCCGTGGTCAGGAGAACAGGACAGCAGCTGACGGTGGGGACTGTCCCGGGCCACCAAGCCCAGCCTTTAGTGACCCCACTTTTTAAATCTCTTTTAAATTTTTTAAAAAATTGTGATAAAATATATATAACATAAAATTTACCATTTTAACCCTTTTGAAGCCTATGTTAACATAGGTGGCATTAAGTGCATTCACAGTGCCGTGCGGCCGTCACCACCGTCCGTCCCAGATCATTTTCTTCTTCCCAGACTGAGGCTCTGTCCCTGTCACACCCCAAATCCCCTCCCCCTCCCCAGCCCCTGGTGACCCCCACTCCACTTTCTGTCCTTTTGAATCTCACAACTCTGGGGACCTCATGTAAGTGAAATCATAGTATCTGTCCCCACGTTTTTTAACTTTCAAAAAATTAAGATGGACATTCAAGAGGGGTGTTTCTCTCTGCTAAATTACTTCATTTTCAAACTGCACCCCCATTCCTGGTAATGTGAGGAGGCGGGTGGGGGTGGGCGCAGCCGAAGCGGGGCTCCCGCGAGCTCCAGTGCCGATCTGATGGCACGTGCCTTGTCTGTGCGTGCGGTGGCTCCCATGCCACGGTGGGCGAGTGGACGCTCCACTGCGGGCCCCACAGAGCCGCCCACGCAGGCGTCCTTGGGGGAGAGCCGGCAAGGTGAGGCGATGCTCCGCCGTCCAGACCGGGAGGGGGGCCAGCACCCTCACCCCCGGCCCCTGGATGAACAGACTCTGACAGGCTGCGGCTCTTGGAGAGGACAAGGACCCCAGGGCTGTGCAGGAGGTGCCACTCTGGGGCCTGCCAGCCGTCCACTCCCAGGACGTGTCCTGCACCCGGGGCCTTCCATCCCTCTGTCGCAGCCAGGGTCACTGTGGTGGGCGTAGTTGACTCGGGAGGGAGAAGGCCACATCCTGGGTGATGGGCCCGGGCCTGGCGGGGCCACTGGACTTCCCTGGGGTGCCCCCAGAGGACCCGATTCCAGGTCTCCAGAGGTGAGTGCAGGAGCCTGAATTTCTGAAACGCTCTGACAGTGGGGACGATGGAGACAGTCTGGCTTCTTGCTGTGCCTGGAGCTGCTGGGAAGATGGCAGCCCTCCTGCTGGGGGCTTCTCCCAACCTCGTTTTGGGATCACTGGGTTCCCCCCACCACCCCACTGGGAACGCCACCACCTTCTAATGTGTGTCACCTGCAGAGACGAGCGTGCAGTGACATTCTCTTTCTATCTTTTGAGAGTCCCGATTGCCTGCAGTCGTGGGGGTGCAGGTGGGAGCTCCAAGTGGCAGTGGAGGGACGGGAACAACACCCCTCCCTGTAACCGAAATGCAGCTCTGAGCAGAGCCCCCTCCCGCCCACCCGCTCCACTGTGTTGGATCCTGATTCACCGTGGCGCGCCGTGCCCAGGGGGACTGTCGCTGTCACTCTCTGGGGAATGCTCACCTGCTGGGGTCTCTCCCTGCGCCAGGAAGGCTCTGAGATTCCTGTTTTCCGAGGCTCTCGCTGGCCGGCTGGAGACGGCAGGTGCAGCCACTAAGCTGGCCTGCACGCAGGCGGCATTCGCCTCCTTTCTCTCTTCAGCAAGATCACCTGTTAGAAAGACCCAGATGTGGTGTTTCTGACCCGGTGCCTTTACCTCCCCCGAGTCCTGGCTTCACGGGGCCTCTCGCTGAGCGGCGGGTGGAGACGGACCCCATCTCCTCGGCCCAGCGCCACCTCCGTGGGTGGGAGGCTGGACGGGGAGGGGGCATCTGGAGGCCACACTCCGGCCGACCGACTGCAGCGTGGGAGGCAGCTCCCCACCAGGGACTCGATGGAGGGGGCGTCCCAGCCGCCTCCCAGGAAGCCCAAGCCCTCCGCGGACACGTTCACACTGGGCTCTCACCGCTGGGGGCCCTGGCGCTCGTCCCAGTGCCCGCTGGCAGCCCCACTGAGGCCGTCCTCACACTCTGGGGACACCCGGGTGTCAGTTCCCCGAGAAGGGGGCCGGGGGGCGGCGGCCCTGCACGCACTCAGCCTGCGCCGTTTAATCTCTTCCTCTTTTCTTTCCACACAGGATTCTGTTGGTGAACCTGTAAAAACAAAACAAACAAAACAAAACAAAAAAACACAAAACCTAAAACTAAGTCACCTAAGGGGGAGGGTCCCCGACCTACCGCTTCTGTCTGCCGGCGGGAAACTCGCAGAGCAGGACGCTCGAGGCCAAATATATTTTTGTAAAAATGCTCACGCCTATGGGTGACCGCCTCTCCCGGAGTTTGCTTTGGAGAACAGAAAGAAGAGACGCGAGACGGGCGCTGGAGGCGGCGAGGACAGGCCACCAGGCGGCCAGGGCGGGAGGCAGCGTCCGGACGCGAGGATTCGCACTGCGATTCTGAACCTGTGCCAATAATACCATTATGTGCCATGTACTGACCCGGGGCTCAGCGCGGAGCAGCCAGCGAGCCGCGCGCAGAATCTCACGGAGAACGGGGGTGGGAATCTCTTCCGACAGAGTCACTATTTCTGGTTAATATACATATATAAATATATAAATACACACAGACACACACACTTTTTTTGTACCGTAGCAATTTTTGAAGATCTTAAATGTTCCTTTTTAAAAAAAGAGTTGTGTTATAGGTTATGAAATCTGATTTATTTAACACGCTTAGTATGAACAGAATAAACCGATGTTTTCTACTTTGGCAACTCACCTCACACACATGCCGCACACACACACACGCACACACACACACACACACATATATATACACGCATATATTGGAAACGCAGTTCCACAGGTGAGCATATTCTTTCTGGTGACCTGGTATTCCATCACCATTCGCCCGGGCGGACAGCCTCGACCCAGGCAGCGAGGCCTTCCGATGACACACCCTGCATTTGCCAAGTGTCTGGTGAGTGGCACCAAACGCGTGCTCCGTCATCTTGGGCCAGAAGTAAGGATGTCGTGGTTTTTATATATGTATGTGTATATATATATATATTTGTATGTGTGTATATACCTATACACGCATATGCATAAATATGATTTTTTCCATTTAATTGTTTGAAGATGCTACCTAACAGCCACCTGCACATTTACCTGGCTGGCTGCTCACGGATGGGCCCGAGCATCAGGTCGGGCGGATGGTGGATTCTCGGACATTTGTGTCACACGAGCATAGACTGAATTAAATTTTCCAGTTCCAAAAATTAAAGGAATATATCCTTACCGTGTGTGTGTATGTCAGGCAGAAGTCGGAATGCGTGAGGGCTCCGGTCTGTTGGAAAGTGAAAAACGATCGTTCTAGACGCCGACAACCCCTAGCGGTGCCCTGGCTGACACACGCTGCGTCCCTTTCCCAGGCGGACAGGTGCCGCCTACTTCTTCTTGGGCCCGAGGGTGACTTTGAGTCTTGGTGGAAACTAGAGGAGAGGCCACTCTCTTGTCCTCTCCCATCGGCTGACATTTCTGTTTTGTCACCAAGAACCCTGCTGTAGCGCTTCCCAGTGGGAATAGGGACCCCGCACCAGAGCCTCCTTGCGGAGAATCCCAGCCACACATACTTGACTGAAAGTCCTGCCGTGCAGGTGGGGTAGCCCCTCGTGAGCCCCACCTTGGACAGCTCCCCAGTGCCCCAGACCTGCTGTCAGGAGGGGGTGCTGTCAGGGATCCAGGGTCCATCCAGCACCCACACCTCCCGTTAGATGTTTCCTCCCTACGGGGACACCCCGGTCAGGTGTGGGTGGCCTGTCTCCAAAGAGTGTGTTTCCTGTGCACGGCCCGTGTGCAACCTTGATTTAGCAGTAGGTGCCCGAGCAGATGGAGTGAAATGGCGCAGAGCAGGTTAAAAGGTTAAAGGTCAGAGCCAGACAGCCGAGCTTGTCCTCACTTGGCCCTGCTGATGACCTGGTTCTTCCCTTTTGGCTTGGTTTCCCTCTGGATCTCCTTGAAATGTGCTTGAAACGTTTACCTTTGTCCCTCTTGAAATAAGTGCAGGTGGGGTAATGCCATGGAGGGGAAGCCATGTCTTTGTCACACTGTAGTGTCAGGACCTATATCCATGGTATTGCTTGGGAATTAGGAAAGTGGCTCTTTTGGTTTTTGTTCTGTCGTTTTCCCCAAAGCTGTAGCACACACCTGGCATCTGACCCCCGCCCCCAGGGTCCCGGACGGCACCCGCACGGCGCTGCAGCTCCAGCCTGACCTCTCCGTGGGCTCCTCAGCCTCACATCTCCCTCACTGGAGGGGCCTCGCCGGCTCCAGGTGAGCTCAGCTTGGTGAGAGTGCAGGTGAGGGCTGCCGGCGCTGGCAGGTGGTGGCGGTCGCTGCTCTGGCCTTTGACGCTCTGAGCACCAGAGCCAGCCCAGCCGGGAAGGAGGGGAGGGCAGGGGCCTGTGCGTTTGCTGACCGTGGGGACCCAGGTGTCCCAACGGGTCCCTGGTGTCCACCTCATCATCTCCAGCTGCAGCTCAGACCCCTTCCCCGACCACAGGCTGCACCTTGGATGCCCTGAACTCTTTCCCAAGTCTGTAAGACACTAAGCCTTGGAAGGAGGCTTAAAGTAGCAAAGCCCTTGTCCCACCCCGTGTTGCAGCCAAGGCAGGGCTGCGAGACCCCCATGGGCACAGCCACCAGACGTATTCACGTCCCACACCTGAAAGCCTAGTCCTCTGCTGACGTCCATCGAAATAAACCCGTGTAGGCGAAGGCTACGGTTTCCTGATGGCTGGGGGAGTGTATGTAATGCTGGTTTATTTTGTTTTTAAGTGGCTACCTTCTGCCCCAGAACCCTGGGCCGGACAGAGTTGCGTAGGTAAGAGGAGAGGGTAAGTGGAGGTGGACAGGCCTGCGAAATGCAGCCCTCGGGCAGCACCGCGCGTAAAACCAGAGCACAGGCCGCGGGTACACGTGCCCTGCCTCGCACACACGGAGCCCCGCCAGGTGGCCCGGCCAGTCCTGCCGCGGCCCCGGGCGAGGTTCTCTCCCTCAGCCTGACGTCTGGGATTCAGGGTCCCTCAGCCCACACCCGCGTCCCCTACCCAGGCCCGGGCCGTACATTTGCTTGCGATTTTGCTCCTCGTGAAACGTACTCGAAGCAAGAGCTATGTGGTTTGTTACGGCCCCCAGTGTGTGTCCACTTCCGTCGTATCCTTTCCGCGAGTCAGGAATCCCGCAGTCGCAAGCCCCCGGCAACACCCTCCCTCCCCGCAGACCTTTCGTGTGAAGCTTCTGAAGCAGTCGGGTTTGGCTCTGGGGAACCATCTGTTCCTTCTCTTGTACAGTGAAGCGCGTTTCTAGGCTTAGTCCCTTCTAACCTTCACATGCTTGATGTCGCTTTTCTCTGGTGGAAATGGCTCTTGTTTCCGAGTTTCCCGTGTGAAAGGCGAGGTTCTCGGGCGTGGCCAGAAACTTCCAGAACGTTTCCCACGGGGCTTGGATCCTGGCGACGTGCTAGGCAGAGCCAAGTTGTGCGCCCAGGGGTCTCCCTTCTCGGCTCCCGCCCTCTCGTGCTCGCTGGGGAAGAGTGGCGACACCCTGGGCTGTGGGGTGGAGTCCGTGTTCCTCTTTAGCATCCTTGTGCGCAGAGGGGGGGCCGCTCAGGAAGTCTGTCTTCTCCCAGGTATTTCTGACCCTTCCTAGTCTCGAGTGTGGGTGGATTCTCACTCTGCATTCAACCCCCACATGTTCACTTTAACCCTCCACGGAGCGTTGGGAGCTTGGAAACCGGGCACATCAGTGAACCCCACCAACTGTGAGCTGCACCGACAGGGAGCCGGCGTCGCTGCGGTGACCTTGCAATCTTAAATCAGTCCCTCCTCCCCGAGACACATGACTCTCACAGCCACAAGGAGACGTCAGGAGGAACCGTCCTTGCGGGGCTCGGTCTTTGGGAGTTTTGGGCCTGGATGTCTGATCTGTCATTCGTACTGAAGGATGAACACATCGGAAGATCAACCCTTTCCCCTTGGATGGGCTCTTTTTGACTTGGTCAAAGAGAGACTTCACCTCTTCGTCTCCTTTGTCCAGACGGTCCAGTCTTGTCTGCGGCTCAGGAAGCTGGACTGACCCATCTCTTGGAAGACAAGAGCAGGAGCCAACGACGAGGTCAGAACTGCAGCCCCTTCATGGTCTGGCGGGACCTTCCAGCTGTCATTTCCAAATGGCCCAGCGCACACCGTCTTTTGTGCACATGTTGACATCCTCAGCCTCTTTCTTCAGGGACAGCTCAAGACACCAACACTTCTGATTTCCTGAGCCTCTTGTCCCAGCACGTGAGTTCTTTAAGATGCTACTCACATGTGCAATTGGAAGAGAAATGGCTCTTTCCGGCTCACTGCAATTAGCCGATGGATCATTCATTCATCCCCTCATTCAACAGACACTGTTGCACCTCTGCCAAGTTGGCGACACAGTGCAAGGCGAGACAGGCGCAGTCCTGCCCTCGAGGGCTTTACAGTCTACAGTGGGAGGAGGCAGGTGATTAATGCAGAAGCAAAGAGAAGTACCTCCAGAGACAGACAGGAGTGGTAGGAAGACCACAGAGGAGAGTGACGGGGACGAGGAGAGTGACAGGGATGGGGAGAGGCAGCTGTCTGTGTCCACCTGCCAGCCACCACCCACTGCGAAGTCATCACTTGCCTACTGAGGGTCGGTCTGAGGTTGGATGGAGCAAGACGGCCTCGTTCTTACCTCCTGGGTAAAAGTGCAGCGCGGTGCCAAGGTGAGACGCCCCACTCATCACAGACAGCTCTGCCTGGCTCTCCACCCAGTTCCTCAGCCGTTCCAGACAGGGTGGCGCTGCCAGGGAAGTGGAGGGGCAGGGTAGGGACGAGGGATGGGACCTGATGATGAACGTGCTCTGACCCCAAGCGCTGTCTCTGCCCTGGGCCCCGCCCCACGTGAGTCCCTACCTGTCAGGTCACCGTGAGGTCAGCCACATCGCAAGGGGGGACGAGGGAACCCTGGACAGAAATCCAGCCTGCAGGGTACAGACCACGGGGGGTGCCCTCCCTGCTGGCACCAGAAAGCAGCTGCCGTTTCAGAAGTTGCCCCCAACACTGAGCACACTTAGCAGCCTCCTCCTTAAACAACATCTGCTCTTAAGTAAGCAGCTATTCCCAAACACGCCGTGATTCGTGTAATTTTAGGATGGTTACTTCGGTGCAGTTTGTCAATTTGCTCCGCCACACTGTTTTTTGATTGTTTGTTTGTTTTGCAATGTAAATAGCACAGCCCACATAAATGAGCCAAACGCTCATCCTCCAAGGATCTTTGATTATTCCTCCCCACTCATTCCACGTCGACGTGCCGCTTGCTACGGCATACGCTCCTTTTCCTTCACGCACTCCGAGCCAAGACCGCTGGTGGTTACACTCGGCGTCACTTGTGGGGTTTGCAGGGAGGCCTCAGGTGACTGTCTTGAAGCATGCCCCAGCCCTTCCTTCCCGGGAGTGGGAAGCCCGGCTGTGTGCACTGTTGCGTTCGTGGGTTTAGAGCTTGCATTGGGATGCGCAGAGTGGGTAAGTAGAGCGTTGGGCAGCGAGTCACCATCTTTTAAATCACCCCACCCATCAAACAAACAAAAAGCATGAGCTTCGTCTAACCTCAAATCATTCCAGAAAAATCTTGGCTAATAAGCAAGCGATAGCCAATCTCCAGAGTTCACATCCATCACCGTGTCACCAGGCAGTCCCTAGTCAGGAAACTGAAGTCTTCGTTCAACCTCCCTCTATGCTGAGGGGCTGCACATGCTCTTGGCCTCTCCCTTTCCCACCCTGAACACAAAGCAGCACCCCCAGAACAGCCAGCCAGGAGCAGAAGTGCTCACGCGTCCCCCTGTTCCGTTCTACTTTGCTCTTGTTTCAGAGGGTTAAACACACAGGCCAGGGCTGACTGGGAGAGCTGTGTGCATAGTGGCACCCAGAGCACAGCATGACCCGGAGCAGGAGGGGACATGCTTGTCCCGGGCTCTCAAGGCAGTGGTGCGTGGACGTCGGGGAGGAGGAAGCCTCTGCCCGCGGGATCCCACGCAGGCCGCAGAGGTGCACGGCCCACACCTGCACATGCACAGCCCGCGCCCGGCTGCAAAGGCAACTGCACACAATGGTCGACTCGGTGATGACATGTCTGAGCCGAAAGTATAAAATAAACCCTTCCCGTAGCTCCATTGCCTTTTCCTCTTGACGGATTCCCTGCTGAATGTTCTAGGAGTGCTGTGCGTAGGATCCAGAGAGTGGTTTTGAACGAGCCCATAAATCTCAGCCATGTGTAAGAGGCACAATGTAACCTGGGCTGCCCTTGCCCGTCTGGGACACGCGGGTTTATAGAACTTGAACCACTCGAGACGTGGGGGAGGGAAAGGTGAGTCTGTAAGTGGCCACGCGGTGTCTTCTCGTGGAGGCGGGAATCAGAACACACTTGGGCCATAGATAATTGTCAATTAAGTGGCTTAATAGACTAAACCAAGAGAGTTGTGAAGACAGCCTGGATTAACTCTCATCCCCGTCTTGAATTCCGCAGGAAAACATCCGTTAAGTAATGTGTGGCAGGAATGGGTGCAGGGAGCATCCGGTTGTAGGAAATTCTTCTTCGTGAACGTTAATTAGTTTTGTCTCAGGTGGTCTCTCTCTTAAGATAGAATCCTCCGGAGACTCAGGTTTTGGTGTGTAATTCAACACCCAAATATTTGCAAAGCTAAATGACAACTCCCCGGAAGCTTCCTTCGTGTGTGGACGTAACCCGGCTGATCGCACCGCGTGGCTCCCGTCTGATTTCCGAGCTTCTGCCACGCACTTTCCCAGCGTTGCTGTTTATAGCTCTCTGGTCGGCAGACGCCCGTCACACGGGTCTTAATGAATCCGCTTGTTACTCCTTCCAGAGAAGCAGGGGTAGCTCTGGCCGTGGGAGAAGCGAGAATACTATGCAGTCCTAAGTTCTATTTTTTGGCACCATTAAGACTTTTAGCCACTAAAAATCTGGGATGGGGACACTCTGAGGACCCCTGGTATCATTGTTGCAAACCAGCATACATAGATCTGCAGGGGAAACACCATTGTACCAATCCCTGGGCCACTGTCCCACTTCCTAGTAGAGTCCACCCATCCTTCTCCATTCGTGCATCATCCCAAGCCAAAGGGAACAATTTCAAACCCACCGTGACAGCCCAGCCCCAGTTTCCAACCTTGGGAGGACCTATTGCGGGTGGGAGAGAGAAGGGGTTTCGCTCAAGTCTCAGGCTCCTGAAAGCCACGTGAGGGCACCTCGGCAGCCCAAGGCACCGTGCCTGGCAAGGTTTCCTACCACATACAGCCGCTGCCACCAGAGGACCCCTGCCCTCTGCCTCCAAAGTCTGCTCTGGACTAGGAAGGCCACTCTGTGTTATTTCTCTGGTGTACATGTGGATTTCTAATACGAAGCTATGTGACTGCCTGCAACCTAAGTTCTACAAATCACATGGGCGGTTTTTCTTGAGTGCACACAAAGTGTCAACGTGAACATGGCCCTAGGAGGTTGTGGGGAGGAGGAGTCCCCACAGTGCTCTTAGGTACAGGGTCACTTCCACAGATAAGCACAATTCTCCCTGTTCCAAAAAACCCTGGCCGCCAGATGGGGCCTTTGTCCACACCCTCCTCTGCCCACCTTGAATTTAACACGTTTCATTCTAGTTTTTGATTGTTTTTCACTTGTGTTTGGGTCCCCTGCTCTGAAGCTGGAGGGTGGAAGGCCCTGGCAGTTAGTTCTTGGTCATCTGGTGAAACTGTGCTCCTTAAGGATGGAATCCCGCCTGAGGTGCGCGGGTCCAGCACGCATCCCCGAAGCCGTCACGGCCGCACTGCTCTGTGTGAAGACCGGACACAGCGAGTGGCAGTTCCCACGCTTCCGTCAGCGTGGGACGCAGGAGAGGCGCAAACGTGGCAAACGTGCAACGCCTTGGTATGAAATGCTGGCATCTGGGGAAACGTGACCAGTTTGGGGCACCAAATAATTGTCTTCTTAAAAAACCAGAGAGTTGCTTTCGTGCTTGTTTGTAGTTTCCCCTTCCTGTGGTGCCCGTGTGGAGCATTTCTCCTCCTTCCCCGGTGCTGGGGCCCAGGGCAGGGTCCCCTCCAGTTCAATTATTTAAATGCAGAAGAGAAGGGCAGCAGCAGAGCCTCACAGGGACTTGAATGACCTTGCTGTTACGTTTACTTGACTCCCCGCCCATGCGCGGATTGGAGAGAGGAACAGGTCTAAACCACGGACTAAATCTGCACGTGTGCCCCGAGCGGGTCCCCTGGGACGTGAGTTAGACCCAGCAAGTATTAAAGTGTGCGTAGGAGGAAGCTTGAGGCCACCCATTATTCATATTTTTAAAGTCGTTTACATTTTTTAAAAGGAATAAATGTTTACTGCAAAACATTTAGAAAATACCCGCAACCAGACAGAAGGTGAGCAGCTGAAGCCCTTGAGTCATTGTGTAATTAGGCACGTGGGGGGACAAGTCGCAGAGACCCGCCACTGTCAGCACTGCTGACAGACCTGGCCCCACTGTGCGTGTCACAAACAGGAAGTCCAGTTGGCGCTGAACGCGCAGTTGCCAGGTTAACTGTCACTGACCCTTAGAGTGTCCCTACCACTGAGTGGCGGGGGCAGGCGACTGCGGGGAGGTTTGGCTCTCACGTTCCCGAGCGCCGGCCCCGGGGCAGACAGGGCCTCGGTGTGGATTCATCAGAGGAACATCCCGATTTTTGTCGGGGTTTTCACGCGGGGCCCCTATCTGGAAGCCACAGGTCTGAGACACAGAAGGGTCCAGCCCATGTCCATACTGCCAGTGTGTTTCCAGGTCTCATGTCCCAAATCTCAACACACACCGGTTGTCCCCTCCTCCTCCCCAGCTCACCCGGAACTAGAAACTCACAAACCCTGAACCCGAACCACAGGGCAAGAACTAAACAGTGGCGGCCACAATAGTCTATGTTTTCACAGGTTTTACGTCGAATGTTTTAGAACTTTACCCTCCCCTGACTCATGTATACCAAAACCGGGTTTATTTTGATTTTCCTAGATTATTTTCTGATACAATAAACTGTGAACTGTTTATTTATACTTTGACATGGAGCACTGGTTATTTTTCAAAAGGAAAACAAAAGCCTCTCTGTTTCTGTTTCTGTTTCCATCTACCTATACCACGCTGTGTCGACAGACATGCTTACTTGGCATCTTCTTGAAAGAGCTAAACTACTGTGGTTTAATGTTGTGTTTTTCTTTAAATGCATATCATAATCATGTTAATAAACAGAAACGACACAAGCTATTTGGATAGGGGGAGGGGGGCAGGGGGCCGGGTGCGATTTCCGTACGGGTGAATTTTTATTCCAGACTTTTTTAAGTTGTTTCTGTATTTCAAAGCTGTGTATTTGGAAAACATTGTAAATGAAACACCTACATTAACTTTCCTGTGTTTATTTAGCACTCTGATGTTGCTATTAAAAAATAATAATACAAAAAAAAAAAGAAAAGAAAAAAAATGACCATGAGTTCAGGGCATGACCTCACAAAGACTTTTTTTAAAATGCTATTTATTTATTTGTTTCTTAACAATATTATCTGAGGCCTCCTTTAAGAGCACGGGCATTCGTGTCTCTGTGCCGTGGTTCACAGTCTAAGATTTCCTCCCCAGGTCTTCATTATTTCCAAACCGCTGCTTTGACAGTCAAACAACTAAGAAAACATTTTCAGGTCTCGGTGTGTGAGCCCTGGGCTTGCTTACAAGTGAGTCTGGGTTAAGCCGGCAGGTTCTACGGTCTGGTCCTTGAGGCCACAGACGCCCACACACTCAGGGGTGGGGAGTTTCTGTGGCTCCTTTCTGGGCAGTCCCAGGCCAGCAACTGTCTTGCATGATCCCTGAAGGGGAAGCCCTGCCCTGGAGAAAAGACTGGCCAGAGCTGGTAATGGCGTGCTGGTGCCAGGGACCCCATGGCCGCAGTCAGGAGATGCATTGCACATGTGCAGTATTTGCAGAGGGCAAAAGAGGTCTGTAGCCGCTTCCCCAGACGGGCTCAGATCAGGCAGCGTATGCGTGAGTGAGGTCCCTGCCCTCGAGTCCAGTGGTTCTCAATGTGGGGTGATTTTGCCCCACCCTTGGGAACATCTGGCAATGTCTGGAGACATTTCTGGTTGTCCCACCGGGAAGGAGTGCTGCTGGCATCTCATGGGCAGAGGCTGGGGATATTGCTAAACATCCAACGCAGCACAGGACAGCTCCGCAGCAAAGAGTTATCCAGCCCAGGAGGCGGAGGTTGAAAAACCCCTTTGACCTTGGTGGGATGCTGCTCTTCACTCCGCTTCCAGCTGAGGCAGGGGCTTTTGCACCCTGACGAGGATTTAAGATGAAGGTGCTGAGTTTTCCTGCTCCTAGGCCAGCTGGAGCCAAGCCTTAGCCCGAGAAGGCAGGGCCTTCTGTCTTAGTGAAGCCATGCGCTGCCCAGCCCAGGTGAATCCTACACCTGCTAAGCACATGGTAACCTGCCTGACGTCTCTGCACTCATGTGGTATTACTTGAACACACCCCCAAGGTCATAGTCATCATTAGTCACCCCAATCCCCAGATGGGTCAGACCAAGACACAAAGACACTGCTTGTAAAGGGTGCCTAGATCGGAGTGTGGGGGCCAAGCTGGACCCTCCACCTTGTCTAACCCACCTGCTCCAGCCTCAGCCTCATACGCCCCAAGAAATGTCTCCGGGACGTGACTATCCTGCTGCTAAGTTTCTGGCCCTTCCTGCTCAAGCCAAGCCCTGGCCCAGGCCGAGGACCAGCAGCGGAAAGACAAGGAGGGAAGCAGGGGTGGGAGGAGCTGTGGCCATGGCGTCCGTCAACACCAAAGAGCCGGTCTGCACGTAGAACAGGACCCAGCCACGGGTCTGCAGAGCTGGGAACGGGCGGTCTCAGCCACCTTTTTGTAAAAGGAAAATGCATTCGAAGGTGCAGAGGTGCCAAGGGCTGAAGGCAGAGTGCAGGGCTGGGATGGAGAGCAGGTGGCACCGCTCCCAGCCCCCACCCTCCCCCATGGCAGAGTCACTGGACGGTTTGCCCAGTGCCTCACCCAGCTTCTGCACACAGGAGCCCAGTGACAAAAGAGCTTCCATACTGACCTTCTTAGCGTCCAAGGTCGCCTTTGTCCACCTTCTCCCACCCCCCCCTCAGGAGCTGCCATGAGTCTGGAGGCCGGGGGCCGGCAGATGGCTAAAGTGTCCGCCGGCTCCCTGGGGACCCTCCCTTGCATCGGTGAGGCCCTAATGCCCTCGGACACTTTGATGAATGGGGTACATAACTGCCTGTAACAAGCAGAAAAAAACAATACCACTTTGGTCATTTAACTGATTTAAACAAATCAACAGCCTGAATACCATTAAAATAAACTCAATTTGCTCACCAGTGAGAGGGGGAAATTGGGAGGCTAAGATCCATTTGCTAGTGCACAGAGCCCTTGCCTTTGAGCTGGAGCCAAGACAATAAATACGGGGTCCCAGTGTGGGCGAATGCATTTGGCAGAGTCGCCTGTGATGGGTTTCCAAACATGCAGGCACGACAGAAGCCTCGCGGCTCCGGACGTGGCCACGGAGGCCTCCTTCCCTCCGGCACAGGGAGGACGGCTGCGTGCTCACAGGCACCTGCTGTGGCTGCAGTTTCTCCTTAGCAAGTGTCCCCCCAACCGTAGGGGGGGCAAGGAAGGTGGGAAAATGTGTCTCCAGGAAGTGGGACTCCCCACATCTCTTCCCTCAAGAGAGCTAATTCAATGGGCTGGCAGTCAAAGGCACCCACTGGGTCTTCTACAAAAACTAATGAGACCAGCCGGCCAGGCCGGTGCCAAGTTGCAACCGTAGGATTCCAGATCCTATTAGTCTACAGATGCTGTCTGCATTGCGACTGTGTGTTGTGCCTCCTAACAAGTGCTCTTGCAGATTTATGCATGTCCCACGCTTTATCGATGGGCATTGACGTCAGAGCCGGGAACTTGGGCCCTAGGAAGATACGAGGGTAAGGTCCTCTAGGACCGTGGTTCTCAGGGGATGATTTTGTACCCCCAGCTCCCCTCTGCCCAGACATACTTAGCGCTGCCTGAAGACATTTTTGGTTGTCACCACTAAATGGGGACATTGCGCTGACGTGTAGAAGGTGGGGGCCGGGAGGCTGCTAAACCTCCCACTACGCACAGGACAGCCCCTGCCACGAAAGTGAGCTGGCCCCAGACGTCACCAGTGCTGACTGAGGAGCTGTCCCCTGGGGAAGCTCAGGTTGTCCTCCCTCGTGCAGAGGCAACTACAGGCAGACCAGGTGGGCGTTTGTCACCAGAGATGTCGGGCCCACCACTGGTTGGCCCCAGGACTGCCCTCGAACCTTCCCTAAGCCAGCAACTTTTTTGGGACACAGTTGGAGCATCCCAGGAAGCAAAGGGTGAGCTCTCCTTTCCTAGTTTCTTTTTTTTTTAAGCCTGGGTATATTATTTTGCTATGGCTGCTGTGACAAAGTACCACAAACCAGATGGCTTAGAACAATAGAAACTTATATCTCACAGTGGCTGCAAGTCTGAGATCAAGGTGCCGGCAGGGCCGTGCTCCTCTGAAGGCTCTAGGAAAAGATCTCCAGGCCCCTCCTACATTCTGGTAGACCCTGGCCTCATGGCAGTGTCACTCTGGTCTTCACGTGGCATTTTCCCTGTGTGCATGTGTGTCCAAATTCCCCCTTTTCTCAGGACACCTGTCATAGGGGTTAGAGTCCACCTTACTCCAGCAGGACCTCACCTTAACTGACTGCATCTGCAGTGACCCTGTTTTCAAATAAGGTCATATTCTGAGTTACTGGGGTTCGGGACTTCAACATGTGCGTTCGGTTGGGTGGGCGCAATTCAACCAGAACCCCTGGGGGATCAGAGTGACACGCTGCCACTAGCATTGGAACCTGCCCCACTTTCTGCTGTTTTCTGTCTATCCTAAGAAAAGTGAGGAACCTTGGATGGGGACGGGGTGTCCAGAAATGAGGTTGAGTTCCTAAGTTCCTTCTCCTCCCCAGCTGCCGTTAGGGGCTGTCCAGGAGGTGAGGGGGCAGCTGGGTTTCCAGTTGAGGATCAGCAGGGCTTTAAAAGGAGAAACAGCTTCCTTTTAAAGCGAGTGTCCTCAGAATAGTGTTTTTGTTTTGGTGTCAGGTTGCCAGATAAAGGTGAAGCAGCTGCCACGGTTATGTGCTGTAATAAAACCCAGAAAAAAGGCAGGGGCGGGAAGCTGAATACGTAAGTCCTTGCACAGAGAGCAGCTGCAAGTGCGAAGATTCGCCTCTTTTTTCCCCCGTATTTGCATCTGTGATTTCTTATTTCTGTTTCACTTCTTCCCTGAATTTCCAAGCTTCCTATCTGGCTCCTGCACATTTGGCCCTGCCTCAAGGAGATCGGCCCCAGTTAGGATCTGCTGCGTTACCGGGAGAAAAGAGGCCACTGCTGCTGGCAAGAGATGCCTGGTGACGTGCTGTGTGACCTGGGGGCTCTTCCCAGCCTGTCTCTGCCCGCTCACCTTGGGCAAGAGGCTCTAGACTCCGAAAGGATCCCTCTTATCTGTCCAGACCTGGTGATTTACACTCCCTCTTCTCCAGAGACCTCCCTGCCTTTCCTAACTTTCCAGCCTCGAACTTCGCGGAAGTGCTGCAGCAAAGTCTCTGGCCTCCGAGGCAGCGGTTCTGCAACTTGCAGCATTCCTGGGAGTGAGGCTGTGGGCACTAAGGCAGGAGGCGAGGGGGAGCTGGGCAGGGGAGTCAGGCTCAACCGTGGGGCAGAGTCTGCCGTGGTCTCACACTGGTGTTTGCAGAGGCTGGCGTTCCTGGTGCTGTCCTTGGTGCTGAAGGTGGCCGGCTCCGGTTCACTTGTTCTCTTTGGAGCCAAGGCGCAGACCCCCCGCTGATAGTTTATAGGCAATCACACAGAGTGCAGTCACTGAGAACCATTCTATGCAAACAATAGCTTCTGGAAGGCTACAGGAGAATAAGTTTCTGATACTGGTATGCGCTGAGCTGTGGACACAGGCTGGACCTTCCTGGGACCACAGAGCACCTCCGACTGAGTGTGCCGTCGACACCAGCACACTTCCCAGGCTTGACACCACCAAAGGCAGCAGAATCAACGCAGCCTCCCAAGGGCTATGAGAACAAGTCACCTTCCTTCTGTCTAAGCTGTGCATCAAGGCGGTCCCATCCAAGACCTGGGTCATCACGTGTCCTCTTTGAGTCAGCAAGGGACCCACATTATGCTTTGGGTCATAGAGGGAAATCAGGAGTGAAGCTTCATTAAGGGCATCTGGCTGAGCTTTGTTCTTCCCCTGAGATAAGAAACTGAACCACTATTTCCCCAAGAGTGAGGCAGACGCCTGCTTTTTTAAAGCAGACCATCGCTGGCTTGGAGACTACACACTGTGGCTGAGTGATGGTGGGGCGGGAATGTCCCTCAGCCCCAAACCTTATATATGATAACATTATGCAGGAAAATAATGAGAACCATTGAAAGATGTTGCTCACTTTGGGATTGAATTGCCACTTAAATCAAACTGACAGTGGGCAGGGGGCTTGCGGAATGAAATTAAGGAGGAAGCTGTATTTCAATTGGGAAGGCCTGGGTGCTTTCCAGAAGAGCGGGGCTCCTCTAAATGAAATATAACCCTGAGCTCTCGTTCCATCCCCTGTGATTTATCTGAGCCAAAGAGGCTTGTTTGAGTGGTTCTGAATGTTATTTTCAAAAGCAAATGAACATCTCATTCTGGAATCAATGACACAGGAAACTGACTTGGAAGGATCTGGGACTACGGGAGACAGGAAGCCAGGTGAGTTCCCTGCCATCTGGATTTAAAGTCCAGTCCAAGGCAGGCTTGAGGGACATGTGGAGGGGGAGACTCCCCGGTCTTGGTGGGTGGGGGTGACTCCTAAGGCTTTTTCTCTGAATGTTAACAGGCATCAGACTTGCTCCTGTGGTCAGTGTGTGGTGGGGCATGAGGCCAGAGACTGAGGAGCAAAGGGGACCGAGCCAGGAAGATGTGAGAGTCACCAGCCCAGCTGGATGCTGGACCCTCCACTGAGGGGTCCCAGGCCACCCTCAGTGTTGGGCACTGCCCTCCCCTCCTCTTCCTACCTGTCCAATCCCAGGTGGCTGACGCTCCTCTCCACAAATCGAAATCTTCCACTTGTTCTACTGCAAAGGAGGTCAGAGATGATGTTGCTTCAGTCCTATGTATGGGGGCTCTTTCTGACTGGTGTGGCCAAGTTTCTGCCAATACCCCCAAGGGTGTCACTCCCAAAGTAAGACCATCTTTCCGTGGTTCTCACTAACCCTGTGCATAATGTTATCACAGATAAGGACGTGGGCTGAGGGATGTTCACACACCAACCTTTGCTCACCCACCTTGCCTGGTCTCTGAGCCCATCCTGGTGGCTTCAGCCTAAATGGATCTGGCACTGGAGAACAGCCCAGGTGGCTCAGATGTGCCTGCTGGGGCAGAATTACATCTTTGGGTGCTAAGGAGCCATTTGTGCTTTTGAGCAAAGGGGTGTCACAGATAGGGCAGGGTCTGAGAACAAGGACGAGGTAGTGGACTGGCTGGAGGCTAACCCTGAGCCAGCAGTGGGAGGAGCAGAACATGGAGCTGTTTCCACAAGCATCTGGGGTGCTCACCAGGGAGCCAGATGTCTGTGCAGGGGAAATGTCCACATGTGGCTGCTCCGAGCCCAAGCCTGGGTCTGGCAGTGACACACATGCACAAGTCCTGAGAACGGTGGGGCCGGTGGGGGTGGAATGTTTTGCGGGGTGATCTGGGGAGAAAACAGACTGCAGGAGCCCTTCAGGTCCTGAGAGTCCCCTTTACCCGGTTGCTGCCCCAGGGTAGCTCAGCTTGCTCCCACTGCCTGCTGGACTTGTCCAACGGTCCCTCCTGCCTCACACTGGCCGAGAGGTGGCCAGAGAGGAAGGAGGGTTCTTGGGGTGGGTTCTGGTGAATGGAGACAGAGGAGCAAGAGCAGAGCATGGGGCCACCCAGTCCTGAGGAAGGCGAGCCCCCCCACCCCCAGTACCCACGTGCCGCTGCTGGGGAGGCCAGTTCTCCTCATGGTCAGGGATCCTTCCCCAGAAATGGCTCTGACCCTTCCCCCCTCTCCGTCTCGTCCATGTTGCTGTAGTTTGAATACTTTTGTCTCCTCTAAAAATTCATGTTGACACTTAATCTCTAATGCAACAGTACTGGGAGGGATGGATTTTGGGGAGGTCCTCAGGCCCCACCCTCATGCATGGGTCAATGCCACTGTGAAAAGGGCTTGTGGAAGAGGGTTGGCTCTTTTTGCTCTTCTGCTATGGAACACAACGGCCATCCTACTTGCCCTCCCACCTTCCACCACGGGAGGATGCAGCAAGAAGGCCCTTGTCAGACACCAGGTGTTGGCACCTTGACCTTGGACTTCCCAGCCTACAGAACTGTCAGAAATTAATTTTGTTCTTTATAAATTACCCAGCCTGTAGTATTTTGTTATAGCAGCACAAATGGACTAAGACCCACACGGTTCTAATCAGGCCTTACTGACCTGCGCCCGGCCCCTCTACACAGCGTCTTCTGTGGGTGACCCACCCTCTCATCCCTTCCTCCCACTCCCAGCACAAAGCTGACCTTCAGTGTTTTCTGCACAAAGCTTCCATACTGGCCCAAATGTCTCCACAGAGCTCTAAACCCATTCATTTTCTGTCTTGACTCATAGCCCCGGGGAAGGGCAGGGTTTCCATTCCATCTACTCAGCCGAGAAGTGGACACCTTTAAATTCACTTTTTACCAAGAAAAGAGCAGTTCTTTAGAAACTGACAACCAGAGGGAGGTTTATTTTATTCAATAAAAGATAAAGCCAGGCTCTTTTAGGGGTGTTTCTACTTCCCCATGATGGTGGATTCTCGCTTCTCAGTGTCATCCAGGGTTTGTGGTCCACTTCAGTTGTTGCCAGGCCACAGTTGTGATGCCTTCTTTCATCTCTACAGAGTTTCAGAGCTGACCAGGGTGGGAAGGCGGGGAGGAGCCTGTCCAATCTGATGTCTTTTGAGAAACAAAGGCAGCTCCTCATCGGCAGAAAATGGCAGGCTCCAGAGACTCGTTTTTTTGGTTATCCTCTGATGCCCTGGTCTATGGGGTTTCTTCCTTCTTCTTTTATTAAGTTTTGGGCTCTGGTGGGTGATGAGTGTGATAATATCAAACATCACAAAAAGCAAATCACCCCCTGAGGCACTGCAAGGCCCTTTGCTGGGCACCTGGGAGAGGTAGCTGTCTCCTACTGTATCCTGTCTGGCTGTGTCCCGGGAGCACGGGCACACATTCTGCAGCATCCTGCCTGCAGCTGGGGGTGCTGAGCTGAGCGCAGAAGGACCCGGAAGGAGCATCTGCCCAAGCGAGACCTCACAATCTCGACTTCTGGAAATACGATGGGGCAATGGCAAGATCAGGATCATATCTTTTGTGGCTGCAGCCCTTCTGTTAGCATCTAATAAATCCCCTGTTCACTCTTGAGATAAGAGGAGAGAACCATTACTCTTGCTTTCAACGTCTGGGTAAGATAACCCGCACAGGCTGGGGCATTAGAGGAGAACTCAAAAAAGAATTCTCTGGAGCCTGGTCATGTTCTGCCAATGAGGAGCGGCCTTTGTTTCTCAAAAGACATCAGACTGGACGGGCTCCTCTCCACCTTCCCGGCCTTTCTGGCCCCCTCCCCACTCATGCTTCAATGTGGGGACAAAAGCATCTGTCCTCCAATATGAATTATTTTGAGGGACCCATGCTTGAGCTGTTTGCTCAACCTAAATTGTCCTCCCAGGAAAAGTATTTCAGAATCTCTAAGGTACAACTCAACCCTCATCTCTCCTCCTGCTGGAACACTCCTATCTCTGACTCCTCGCACACCCTGGCGTTTGGGGTAACTCCTGCGCTATGCTCCCACAATGTTTGGTCATGTCTGTAATGCAGTGTCCGTCACTGCGACAGCAGTATTGGTGACAGTGGTCGTGGTAGCAGCAGCAGCAGGTGACGTCTACTGCGCATGTACCCTGTGCACACCTAGATGGGCAGTGCGAGTTGAGGTTAGTGGCCTGGTTATCCATTGCTGTGTAACAAGTCACTCAAAACACAGTAGCTTAAAACAAAAACAAGCATTTTATATTTTATCTCCAACTCTTCCAGGGGTTGACTCAGCTGGGCTGAGCTGGGTGGTTCTCCCTCAAGGTCTGTCCTGAGGTTACGTACATGGTGACTGGGGCTGCAATCCTGTTTAGCCTTCTTCACTCACGTGTTTGGAGCCTGGACAGGGGAGCCTCGAGCAGCTGGGCATCTCTTTCTCTGTGTGGTCCACCTGCAAGCCTAAGTTTCCTCATCTCTAAAATGGTAATGCTAATATGAACTACATCACAGGATTGTTGTAAAATTCAAGGGAAGAGGTAAATGCTTGACAAATATTAGCTGATATAGTAACAATTGTTACCATTATGGAGAAGACTAGGGTGCTACAGAAAGTTTTCAGATACTTAAGAGCCATTATTGTGATAAAGGACACTTACCTGCACAGGTTCAGAAAAAGTACTGAGAACAGTGGATGGAAGTTATGTGCAAGAAGATTCTGGTACGATTTCTAACAATAAAGTAGTTCAGACATGGAACTAGGCTGCATGACCAGGAGTAAGTTCCCAGTTATTGAGTGGATTCAACACAGGCTAGCTGATCGTGGCGTAGGGAGCCTGATCTGAATGGGAGATTAGCTTGAGTCAACTCCAGGTCTTTTCTAACTCCGCCTTCCCGTGAGTCTCTGATTCTGTTTCGAATGCATCTGCGGAACCAAGAATGTACAATGTATACATGACCCTTGTTTCTTCATCTAGAAATTCACTTATACAATAGATATTTCTTGAACGTCTTGCATGTGCCAGGTCCTGTGTTAAGCACTGGTGATAGGGTTGTAGTTGTGGCAGCAACATGAACGCACAGGCTACTGAAGCCTCATCCTGGAATCTACTGGAGGACAAAATTTCAAAACCGTACAATAAAAGAAATGGTCCATTGGGAAAGAAATCAAAGGGCCACCCCACCCCAACTGTGGAAAAGGAAGAAAAGGAAGAATTTATAAAAGAAAAAGTACAGTGGATCCGTGAACAACACGGGTTTGATCTGCAAAGGTCCATTTATACACTGATTTTCTCCCACCTCTGCCATGCCTGAGACTGCAAGACCAACCTCTCATCTCCTTCCTCCTCCTCAGCCTACTCAGTGTGAAGATGATGAGGATGAAGACCTTTATGATGACTCACCTCCACTTAATAAATATTAAACATATTTTTCTTCCTTATGATTTTCTTGATAACATTTTCTTTTCTCTATATCTCTTTACTATAAGAACACAGTGTATAATATATATAACATACAAAATTGTGTTAGTCAACTGTTTATGACATCAATGAGGCTGTCAGGTCAACTGTAGGCTATTAGTAGTTGAGTTTGGGGGAAGTCAAAAGTTATATGTGAGTGTTCGACTGCATGGGTGGTTGGCACCTCTAATCCCCATGTTGTTCGAGGGTCAACTGCATTTAATTTGAGAGTTGAAGGATGGGTACAAGTTTGGAGACCAAGTGTGGTTGGGGGTGGGGAGGAGGCAGTGGACCAAGAAGAGGGAATAGTATACGGGAAGGTTCAGAGATGAGAGACAGCATAGTGGAGGGGATTGTGCCCACAGGATATGAAATGAGCAGGACATGAAGAGCCCTCTTGACCCCAGAGGGCTGTTCTCCTTCCTCTGGCACAAGTGCTGTCACCAAGCCTCCCCCACAGCTTCCATTTGGAAAGTTATCATTGCATTGATGGTGAGGACTCGTCCCAGTAAGGTTGCAGTAAAAATACAGAGAAAGGAGTGGATTTAAAAGACCTCCAAGGAAACATTGGCCTGCCTTAAAACTGGAATTGGTTAAAAATAGGAGATGGACAATTAAGTTAATGTTCAAAGATGACCAAGATTTTGAGCTTGACAAACATTAGGAAACTGGAAGGAAGTGCTGACAGGAAGGGAAAGATAAGAAATTCACTTTAGAGCATGGTGACTCAGAGATAATGGCAGGGCAGGAAATGTCCTCTAGGTAATTACAGATGAGAGGCCAGACATTGAGGGAAAGGCTGGGCTGTATTTACTGACTCGAGAGTCAGCAGGGAGATGGATCTCTATTTCCATCATGCCAGAGTAAATTGTGCCAGACTTGTACACCCATCATAAACAGCTAGAAAACTGCATAAAATATATGAATCAGTGGACAATTGGCAGTAGAGGACTGTGACCCCTAAGAGAAGAGAAACTAATGAGGTCACTGCTTTCTCCCGGGAGGTACTTTGCATACTGCGGAGTAGAGAAAGGGAAACCAAGTAGACACAGTCTCATTGAGGGGAGGGGACAGAGTTTGGAGTTTGGAGAAGCTGAGACTGGAAGTTCTGGGGTCCAGTACTGGAGAGGGAAGAGTGGTGTTGAAATAAAGGCTTCTGAAATCATCACAGATTCACGGGTGTTCTCAGGTGTTCTCTGCTAAATGCTAAGCAACAGATGCATAAGCTGAAATGCCATAAGACTTGGTGAAGAACCACCAAGGGGCCGTAGGATGAATAATTCCTGGAATCCTGAGTTCTGACCAGCCAGAGTGTGTAGACACTGTGTTTGACATCCGTGACACTCAGGGGAGACCACAGACTTACGCCTTATTAGCAGAGCTAAACTGCCATAGATTAAAGGCTACTCTAGACTTGTCCTAAAAAATGTTAAAAATAGACCTCAAAAGGTTCAAACTGATACATAAGTAGCCTAACTTCAGCCAGAACAAAACTCAATACACTCAAGGATAACAATGCAGACACTCAAAAATGTAATGTTTAAAGTACCTAGCTTCAAATAAAAAAAATTAGTAGACATGAGAAGAAAGGTAACATGACCACTTACACAGAAAAAAAATTAATAAAAACACACCCAGGAATCACAGAGATGATAGAATTAACAGAAAAAGTCTTTAAAACAATAACTACAAATATGCTCAAAGATGTAAAGAAATATATGAAAAGAGTGAGAAAAATAGAAGATATTACAAGGTACCCAATGGAACTTGAAGATGTAAAAAGAATAAAGTATCTGAAATGAAAAATTCCCTGTATCAGCTTAACAGCAGATTAAAGGAGTAAAAAGGAAAGAGCAGTGAACTTGAAGATACAGAAGTATAAATTATCCAATTGAAACTAGAAAGAAAATAGACTGATAAAAAGAAAAGGGCAAATGCTTAGTGATCTGTAGGGCAAGATCAAGCAGTGTAACATATGTATAATTGGGGGCCCAGAAAGGGATGGAAAGGGGTCAGAAAAATACGTGAATGAATAGTGGCTGACAATTGTTTAATTTGATAAAACAATAGCCACAGATCCAAGAAGCCTAATAGATCCATCAGGAGCCTAATCCCTCAGGATTAACACAAAGAAAACCACACAAAGACACATCATCACCAAACTGCTAAAAACCAATGAGAAAGAAAAAAATCTTAAAAATATTTGCAGTAAGAAGACACCTTTCATATAGAGGAATAAAGATAGGACTTATAGACATCTCACAAAAAACAATTCAAAACCAAAGAGAAGGAAATGACATCTTAATTCTGAAAGAAAAGAAAATACCCCTTACACATGAAATTTTGTGCTCAAAAAAAATATATATATACACATATCCATACATATATATATCCTTCAAAACAACAGTGAAATAAAAACTTTGGAGACAACAAAAGCTGAGAGGGTTCACGGTTCTCAGACCTGCATGAAGAAATGTTCACCCTCTTCTGGCTGAAAGAAAATGAGACCAAAAGAAAACTCAGACCTACACAAAACAAAACAATGAAGAACACCAGAAATGGTAAATATGTGGGTAAATATAAAATATTTTTATTGTGACTATTTAAATGACAATTTACTGTTTAAAGCAAAAAATATAGTCTATGGAGATTAAACAAATATAGAGGTAAAAATAAATGACAATATTAACACAAAGGATAGGAGGGGAAAATGTTTATTTTTGTAAAGTTACTAAATTATTAATACATCAAAGGGCATATTAGTTTAATTCAGACTGTAATTAATTGAAATGCATATGGTAAGCCCTACATAAATAACTAAAAATTGAAACAAAGAAACATAGCCAAGATGGAAATAAAATGGAATACTAAAAAAACATTAATCCACAGTAAGGCAAGAAGAGGGAAAAGAAACATAGAAAAGGAGATGACAGATGTTTTCAATCCAGCATGGAAGGAGCTTGGAAATCACCACTCCATCCTACCAAGTATTAATAAAAAGCTGAACTAATGGAAAAATCAACAACTCTTCTTACATCCATAAGAGCAGAACATCACTGACAAACCACTACCCCCAGAATTGGAGAGACAGGTAGGTGGATACAGAGAACCACAACACAGGGAGTGGAAACCTCTGCAGAAACCAGCGCCAAGGCAGGAAAACATGAAATGTGATTGATGGGTTGCTGGGTGCTCAGTGTGGACAAGCCTAAGAGATTAAAAAACATACCAGGGGGACCCAGTCATTTCTCCCCCTGCCCCAACTTTTATGAGTTTTACCTCCCAGAGCTCTACCAGGTTCTCATAGTGAATATCAGAGAAAAGTCTCTCTGTGTTCTGGCAAAGGGAGAGGGAAAGGAACCATTTTGAAAAGTGCTAGATCATTCCGTTCTTAACAAGGTTCTAGCAAATACAAGAAGGCAAGTAAAGAAAAGTACACAGGATGGGAAGGAGGAAATACACCTGTCTTTGTTCACAGATGGCGTGATTTTCTATGTAGAAAATCTGAACCAATTGACAAAAAAGAAAAAAAAAAAAACCACTCCTAGAAGTAATGTGATTATAGGAAGGTTGCTGGATATAAAATTAATACACAAAATATAATCATTTTCCTATACATCAGTAATGAATGAGTGGAATTTGAAATTAAAAATATAACACCATCTGCATTTGTACCACCAAAACCAAAATACTTATGTATAAATCTAACACAGTATGTACAAGATCTGTATGAGGAAAACTATAAAACTCTGATGAAAGGAATCAAAGAAACTCAGTAATGAAGAACTAGCCCATGTTCACGGAAAAATTCAATATTGTCAAAATGTCAGTTCTTCCAAACTGGATCTATAGATTCAACGTAATCTCAATCAAAATCCCAGGAAGTTATTTTGTGGATTTTGCAAAACTGGCTCTAAAGTTTATATGGAGAGGTAAAAGACCCAGAATTGCCAATACATTATTGAAAGAGAAGAACAAAGTTAGAGGACTGACACTATCTGTCTTCAAGACTTACCATAAAACTACACAGATAATGTAGTATTAATATTGTCAAAAGAATAGACAAAGAGATCAATAGAACACAATAGAAATCCCAGAAATAGACCCACATTAATAGCTGATCTTTGACAAAGACACAAAAACAATACAATGGAGAAAAGATAGTCTTCCTAAGGAATGATGCTTGAAGAACTGGACATGCATATGCAAAAAAAAAAAGATCCAGACAAAGGTCTTACACTCTTCACAAAAAGTAACTTAAAATGAATCACAGACCTAAATGTAAGATATAAAACTACTGAAATTCCTGGAAGATAACATAGAGGAAGTCTAGGTGCTTTAGTATTTGGTGATAATGTTTTAGATACAAAACCACAGGCATGATACACAACTGAAAGAATTAGTAACCTGGATCTCCAATAAAAATGAAATTTTCTGCTCCATGAAAGACACTTTCAAGAGAACAAAAAGACAAGTCGTAGAAATGGGTGAAAATATTTGCAAAGGACACATCAGTTAAAGGACTGGTATCCAAAATATACAAAGAACTCTTGGAACTCAACAATAAGAAAACAGATAACACAATTAAAAATGAGTCAAAGACCTTAGTAAATGCCTCACCAAAGAAGATATACAAATAGCAAATAGGATATGAAAAGATTCTACACATTATAAGTCATCAGGGAATGCAAACTAAAATGAAGAGATACCATTACACATCTATTAGAATGCGCAAAATCCAGAACACTGACAACACCAAATGCTGATGAGGATGTGGAGCAATGGGAACTTCGCTGACTACTGGTGGGAATGTAAACTAGTAAACTAGTAAACTGTGGAAGATTGTTTCATGGTTTCTTACTGATCACATTCTTAACACAGGCTCCAACAATTGTGCTCCTTGTTATTTACCCAGAGGAGTTGGAAACTTATGTTCACACAAAAACCTACACAGATATTTATAGCAGCTGTATTCATAATTGCCCAAACTTGGAAGCAACCAAGATATTCTAAAGTAGGCTAATGGATGAATATTTTGTGGTATATTCAGAGAGTAGAATATTATTTAGCACTGGAAAGAAATGAGCTATCAAGCCATGAAAAGATATGGAGGAAACTTAAATGCATATTACTAGATGAAAGAAGCCAATCTGGGGAGGCTGCTCACATTCTGTGTGATTCCAACTATACCTCATTCTGAAAGGCAAAACTGCAGAGAAAGTAAAAAGATCAATGATTTCTAGGGCTAGGGGAGCGAGGGAGACAGGCAGAGCACAGAGGATTTTTAGGGCAGTGAAACTATTCTGTGTGACACTACAATGATTGATACAGTATGTCATTATAAATTTCTCCAAACCCATAGAATGTGGCACACCAAGAGTGAGCCCCAGTGTAAAGTATGGACCTTAGATGGTAATGATGTGTCAGTGTAGGTTCATCAGTTGTAACAATGTACCATTCTGGGTGATGATGTTGATAATCGGGGAGACGATGCCTGTGTGGGGTCAGGGGCTATTTGGGGAAATCTCTGTACCTTCTGCTCAGTTTTGCTGTGAACCTAAAAGAGCTTCTAAAAAATAAAAATCTGCTTTTTTAAAAAAGGAAAAGGATGACGCAAATAGAAAACAAATAGAAGGATAATAGACTTACACTTAACTGTGTTGGCAATTACATTAAATGTAATTAGTCATGATATCTATTTAAAGGCAGACATGATAGGGCTAAAAAACATGCAGAACCAGTGGCCTCCTTGTAAATGTTCATCAAGCAGCTTCCTGGGGAAATAAATGCCTTAATTTGTATTGATTGCTGATTTGTATGGTGTAAATACCTCCACAACGGCTAATATCAAGGTACAAGGTGACATCCACCAGTTTGCAAAATTCCTGAAAATGGAACAGTCAGCTCTCGTGAGCCAGTATGAGCCAGTGCTGGCACATCACTGATTAAAATTCCATTATATACTGTCTAAAAGAAACACACTAAAAATAAAGACACTGATAGGTTAAAAGTACAAAAAGTTGTAAAAGATATAGATTTTAATAATAACAAGAAGAAAGTTCAGGCTGCTATGTTGATTTCTAACACAGCAGATTTCAGGACAAAGAATAGTTTACAATGATAAAGGGATTTATTCATCCAGAAGTGATAATAACCCTAAATATGTATGCAACTAAGGACAGAACTTCAAGATAGTAAGTAGAAACTGAGAAAACTGAAAGGAGACAGATACATTCACATTAACGAGTTTCAACACTCCTTAGTAGTGATAAGACAATTGGACAGGAAGTTGGGGGGATGCGGAAGATTTGACAACATTCTCAATAACTTTGACCTACTTGACATTTATAGAAAATTATATAAAACAACAGAACAATACACATTCTTTTCTAGTGCATGTGTAACACATGTAACATTTGCCAATATAAGCCGTACATTGGGCCATAAGACAAGTTTCAATACATTTAAAATAATTTAAATCATACAGAATATGTGCTCTGATCTCAATAACATTTAATTCAAAGTAATAAATGAAAAGGTATCTGGATTGTATCTAAACATTTAGAAATTAACACTCTTCTTAAAAATAAATTGGAAGAGACATTTTGAGCTGAATATATTGAAAACATAAAGAAGAAATCACAAAGAAAATTAGAACTTATTTGGAACTGAACGATAATTGAAAACACATCAAAATTTGTACGGTGCAGCTAAAACAGTGCTTAGAGGAAATTTTATAACTTTATAAAAGTTATAAAGTCTTTATAACTATAACAGACCCATATCAGAAAGGAAACAGGACACAGATCCTCTAAACATGGGACAGGCAATAGGGGGTGTTAGGGGAACTTTATGCCAATAAGATCAACAAGTCAGATAAAATTGTAACAAATTCCTTAACAGGGACAAATTACCAAAACTGATACAAGACAAAAAAAAATTGGATTACGCTATACCTATAAAGCAACCGAATTCACAACTAGAATCCTTCCACAGTGAAAATGGCAGAGCCCGATGGCCTCACATTGGAGAATAATGATACCAGCCCTGAAGCGATAATGCCAGCCCCACTCAATCTTTGTAAAAAAATAGAGGAATAGAGACTTCCCAGGTCATGTGTGAAGTTGGGAGCCAAGCAAAGACCCTACTGAGGAGGACACACATGCACACACATGCACACACACACACATACACTACAGACCAATATCCCTCATCAACACAGATTCACCACATTGAATCCAGCTACACATAAAAAAGGGTTCACATGCCAACTGGGGTGTATCCAGGAGTGAGGCAAGTTTAACATTCAAACAACCAATTAATATCTTTCATTATATTAACGGGGAAAAAAACCATAAGATCATTTGAATGGATTAAGAAAAAGTAGTTGGCAAAATTCAATATCTACAATGTTCAAAATTCTCATAAGAGTAGAACTAAGAGGAAATATTCCTTCCTTATGGAAAACATAGCAAAGACATCCATTCTCATTATTTCTATTCACTGTTTTACTGGAGGACCTAGCCAGTGTAGTACTACAAGAAAATAAATAAAGGGTATACAAATGGACAGGAAGCAGTACAACTGTCTTTATTTACAGATGACATTATTATGTATGTAGAATATCCTAAGGAATTTCTAAAAACATTACTAGAATAAATAATTAAATTTAGCAAGTTCTCTGTAAACAAAGTCAAGCTACAAAAATAAATTTTACCTCTATATAACAGCAACAAACAAATAGAGAATGAAACTATTTTCATGTCATTTACAATAACACCAAAAAAGTGAAATATTTAAGGACATACATGTATATATTCAATACAGGTGTAAAGTTGTATATAATATGTGTAATATATAACATGTGTGTAATATATAAAATATATAAATATTTGGGGATGTATGTGTACATATATACATACAAGAAGTGTCCACTGAAAAATTTAACTAAACATTGCTAAAAGAAATTAAAAACCTACATAAACAGAGAGAAATACCTTGTTCAAAGAGTGAAAGACTCAATATTACAATGCTAATTCTTCCCAAATTGATCTATAGAGTCAACATAATCTCATTAAAAATTCCAGCATGCATTTTTTTTTTGAAAATAACAAATTTATTTCTAAAATTTACTTGGAAATGCAAAAAAAAAACAAAACAGCTAGAATAGGCAAAATGATTTTGAAAAAAGAATGGCCACGTGGGAGGCTCCCTGCTTTTCTATTTCAGTACTTACTGTAAAACCACAACAGCATGGCACAGGCGTCAGGACAGACATATAATTCATGGAACAGAACAGAGATCCAAGAAATAAGTTCACACTTACGTGGTCAATTAATGTTCAATAAAGGTGTCAAGGTAATTTAACGGGGAAATAATAGTCTTTTCAAAAGTAGTCCAGGAGCAGTGAACACCTATATACTAAAAAAAAAAACAACAAAAAAAGAAAAAAAAGAAACTTGATTTTTATCTTATACTGTACATAAAAATTAACTTGAAGTAGATCATAGATTTAAATGTAAAAGCTAGAACTATAAACTTTTAAAATAAAATATAGGCGAAATCTTCATGACCTTGAGATGAACAAAGATTTTGTAGGACACGAAAGGGCCATAGCACAAAACAAAAAATAAATTGGACTTCATTCAGTGTTAAAAACTTCTGCCTTCCAAATAAAAACATTAGTAAGAAAATAAAGTCGAGTCACTGACCAGTGGGAAATATCCACAATATATACTCCTGGCAAAGAACTTGTATTCAGAATATGGAAAGAACCCGATAAAAGGAGACAATTAACTTAATTTTTAAAATGGGCAAAACATGTGAATGGACATTTCATGAAAGAGGATGTACGAGTGGCCAAGGGACATGTGAAAAGGCACTCTCATCCTCTGTCATCGGGAAACACAAAGTACAATTTGTAGGAAGATATACTCCTTTATATCTCTAAGATGGCCAAGGTCAAAGTGAAAACACCCAGTGTCCCCATGTGCGGGTCAACGGCAGCGCCCACGCATTGCTGGCCATCAGCAACCACTTTGCAAAATAGTGTTGGTGGTTTCACGTGCAGCTGAACGTGTCCTTAGCGTGCAATCCAGCGGCCCCCCAAGACACTCCCCGCAGAGAGGTGAGAATGAGAGACCTGCTCACAGGTGTCACAGGCCTCTGTTCACAGCAGCACTGACAGGAAGACACAGGCGAAAGGGGAAAAGACACGCACACGGGGAGACCATTCAACCGCGCCAAAGACCAGAACCCTGACGCGGACGAGCAGAGTTGGGAACACACAACGATGCACATACTGCGTGAATTTCCACAACAGGCAGAACTGGCCTTTCGTGACACGGGGCACATCGGGGCTTGCCTGGGGCGGGCTTGGGGGTGGGGGTCACCTGCAGAGCGGCACAGGCAGCTTTCTGGAGTGATAGAAACATTCTGTATTTTGTAGGGTTGGCTGCACACGTCTACACATTTGTCAAAACATCAAACATCTGCACTTAAAATGGATACAATTATTATTCCTCAATGGAGTTGGCTTTTTTAAACATGAAGGTATTCCAGGGGCAGCCATCAAAGACTGGGTGAAACAACGCAGAAGCCTGCAGGGCACCTGCCACCTGGCTGGCGTCTGGTCACACAATGTGACAGGAAAGACCCACAGAGCCTGCTGACGGGGGTACGGCCAGGACACGGGCACTGGAGCAGTTGGCTGAGAGCCGGGTCGTACCTGTGTGCGTGAGCTAAGGAAGGTTTGATCAGGGGACTCACACGCTGAGCTGTGCGTTTCACACTCACATCTGGCACTCACGTGTGAATAAATCGTTCCGAGGCCAGGCAGGCACCTAGGGATGAAGTCAGACGTGTGGAAAGCGTAGAAAGGTGAGAGCAGGTGAGAAAAATCCATTAGAGGTAAAAGTGAACGGATTTGGAAATTGATGTGCACAGGGATTGAGGGAGAGGCACGCCGGCCAATGAGAGAATCTACAAGCAAAAATGGTCTGCGAAGGTGACAGCGTCCTGGAAACAGTGGCAGAACGCCCTGAGCAGACGCCTCGTGGAGCAGTGTGGTTAGAGGAAAATCCACTCAGTGCCACCTGCTAAAGCACAGCAAGGAAAGCTCCACTCAGACCCTTGTGGTAGGTTCGGGGCCACCGTGGCAGGGTCTTGCAGGTGGGGAGACAGACTGGGCTCGACTCTAGACACAGCACCAGCAAGTGGGAGCTGATGGCCCAGGAGCAGGGTGGGGGTTAGTGGGAGGAAAATTGCAAACAGGAAACATCGGAGGTCGTGGGGACCCTGGCTGAAGCCCCCTAACAGGACTCTTGCGGGCAGCCCAGGGTGACCAGCACCCCCAGGGGAGGGTGGAGGATGAGGAACTGGCTTGGGCAGCGTCGAGGCTGATTGCATAGCAAGGGTGGGAGGTCTGGCTAAACTGACTTGGCAGGTTCTTTGCTGAAAGTGGGTTTCGCAAGGGCATGCACAGGTGAGTCTAAGAGAAGGTTCAGATGCTTCACTAAAGTGTGGTCAAGCAAAGAATCTTTGTCAGTATCAACAAACGGCCATGAAGCACATGAAGAACACCCAATGTCATTAATCATCAGAGGAATGCAGACGAAATCCACTAGAATATCCCACGTTACGCATACGTGATTGACAAAGGTGTAAGTCCGACATCACCTCCTGTGGGTTGAGGACACAGAGCAACAGAAACACGCGTTGACTGTGACAACCACTTTGCAAAGCAGCTGAGCGTCATGTGCTGAAGTTGAACGCACACGTTCCCTGGGACACACGGATCTCACTCCCAGGCACACGCCCTGGTGCAGAAATACGCCTGGACATGTGTGCAAGACTATTCGTAGCGACACTGACCACATAGCCCTGCCCTGGAAACAAGCCAGCCTCCCGCCACTGGGAGGATAGGTAAATGAATCACAGCATATTCTGATGACACAAACTTGAGCAGTAATAGAAGAGAACGAACTAACTTCCACACATGTGGATGAATCTCACAAGTGTAATGTTGCGTGAAAGAAGCCAGATGCAAAACAAGACACGTAGTATGATGCTGTTTGTGTTAAATGCCACCACGGGCAAAGCTAACATGTGGTGTTTGGGAAGGCACAGTAAGGTGGCACAACTACATCAACAGCAACAACAAATACAAGGCAACTGTCACCATGGAAGTCAAGACGGTGGCGACACCCTAAAATAATCCAGAGGGTCACAATCTAGTTTAAGGAGAGTTTATTTGAGCGCAACGTTTGAGGATGCACTGCCATGGGAAGTACAGATGCCAAAGAGTAGACATCAGTGTCTGGAAGTGTAGATGTCTGGGATCATTTATACAGACAAAAAATGAGGAAAGCTGAACAGAATTGCAACATCTTCTATTTAAGGCTTAATTTATAGTTACAATGATATGATTAGCTGAGGTGGTCTTTTCCTTTTGAGAAAGGTATATTTAACATTCCACATTGAAGATATAACAGGCACGGGGTCTTGGGCACAATCAGGTCTGAGTTAGGTATAGGACAATTAAAGAGACAGTTAATCTGTAACAGAGATCCGTGGTTGGAAGGGGCAAGGAGGTCCTTCCAACCACTCTGGTCTCTGGTCTCTCAGTCATTTGCAGGACAATGAGGAAGAGAGTTAACTGATAATCTAAGAAACAGAATTGCAATCATGTTCTGTGACTCAGCCTCTAGGGCTTAACTTCCCCATTGGCATAATAAATTTAAAGAGTCCTGAAATTTTATTTTCTTTTACATTGGCCACCTCTTTCAAAGGGTCCCCTGGGGTGCTGGCAACACTCCATGTCTTGATTTAGATGGTGGTTATATGGGGTTATCTTTTGGAACTATCTATTAATCTGAGCAGTTACAGTTCATGCACTTTTCCTTATGCATATGAAGGAGTTCAGGAAATGCCATCCCAAAATATGCCAGTTTGGTATGCTGATTACTTTGTTATCACCCAGCCAGGTTCTATTGCCTGCTGCACAGAAGGAAGCCAGTACACTGAGACAGCAGGTGTCATGGGGGAGAAAGAGTCTAATATTGCAACGCGGCGGAGCAAGGAGATGGGAAAAATTTCCCAAATCCGTCTCCTGGAGAATTTGGGGCCAGGGTTTTTGAAGATAGTTTGTAGGACAAAGGGCTGGGGAATTGGGGCTGCTGATGGGCTGGACCTGAATTCACAGGGTTGGGAAGCAGAAATTGTCTTCTTGCGCTGAGTCAGCTCCTGGGTAGAGGGTCGCAGGACCTGTGGAGTCAGCTCCCGAGTGTGACCACTGGTCTGGCTGGCATCAGTCGACTGTAGGGATGAGGCAGAATAGGAAGGTGGGGAGAGCCCGGGTGCGGCCGTTTTGACCAATACCAGACCCTGACCACCCTGAACAAGGAAGTCACCAGCAAGCCGCTGGCCCAGGATCACCCGAGGATAGAAGAATTACTAAGTGGGTGATTTGCAAACTGTTGTGCTCACCTTTCTGTGACAGCAATTTATGATTCACCTTTATGGCCTGACTTTAAGACAGAGCTGGTCATGTATGAGGTTTCTGAACAATAAAAACGTTACCATTGCCCCATAAGGGGTCCCCTCCTGCTGGGGAGAGGACTCCTACTCTGTGTGTGGAGTAAGGTCTGCTGTCTGTCTCTGTCTCAACGAAAACTGCCTGTGGCTAGTTGGCTCGCTCTGGAATACAGTCTTGCAGGAAGCCAGGACATCCCTCATTTGCATAAGTGGACCAAGTGAGAATCTAGGAGGGAATTTTTTTTTTTCCTGGAACGTTCTTTACAAAAGACAAACCCTCTCTCTGCTCTCTCAGCGCACACCCTTGTTTTGTACTGAAGGCTGCATCTCCTCCTTTACAAACTTCTGGAGCAAACTAACTGTCTCTTACCTAATGCTTCATCCTCAGCAGTTCTGCACACAGTGGTCAGAGCCCCAGGGCCGCCCCAGTGAAGAGCAGAGAATTTACAATCCAAACAAGAGGCTTTGTCACAAAAAAAACACTGAACTAAAGAGGCAACCAGAGCCTCTCCCTCCAACAGGGAGGTTCCTCTGGCCACCCCCGCCTTTCGTGGACAGGAGCTCGTGTGGGCAGGAGAGAGTTAAGCCAGGGCTGAGAGGAGACCTTCAAGGTTTTTCTCACATTGAAGTCAGGTGCTCCCTGGTGGGACTCCTGTCCTTCTCATTTCTTATTCTAATTTGTAGATTAACTCTGTTAATGATTCCTGATGGGTAGAAATGTTATGCTGTTAACATATTTGCATGATAATAGGCACTTCAGTGCTTTAGTAGGGGAAACTCAGCCCCAGGGAAGGCCAGGGGAGCAGGAACCACACTCTTTGGGGGCTCTGGCTGTTTTGTGCCTTAGAGAAAAGTCACGGACTGACCCCCCACCCCAGAGGCGGGGACATGGCCCAAGATTCTGTGCACAGACACCCTCTGCTGGGCCAACCCATCAGGGCCCAGGCTAATTCCGCAAGGGAATCCCCTTCCCCCCAAGCTCTAGCCCCATGACTGCGGGCAGCAGTGGAAAGGCACCATCATTGGGGGGGGGGTTGATTCCCTTCTGCAATTCATTAATAATAATACCAAGTAGCAGGTGACATTTACTTAGAGCTCACTGGGAACCAGGCACTGTTTGCAGCACATGACAGGTAACAGCTCACTTCAATTGGGGTTCACAGTGAGAACTCAACTCTGATCTGTTTCTTTTGCCCAAATTCCTTCCTAAGGGGGCCTGGTGAGTCACGCCCACAAGTGATAAAATCTGAGTAAACAGGTTTTTATGACGTGGTTTACTCCCTGGTCTGATTCCAGTATAGCATCACGTAAAGGATAGAAGATCCGGATCTTAACTCAGTCATTCCTTTCCTCTGACTCCTGGTCTTTGGACAAAGCCTAACTCTTTCAGCCAATTGTCAACTAACAAATATTAAACCCACCTATAACCTGTGAGCTCCTGCTTCGAGATGGCCCACCTTTTCAGGCCAAACCAATGTCCGCCTTCCACGTATTGATTTATGACTTTACCTGTAATTCGTGTCTCCCTGAAATGTATGGCACCAGACTGTAACCCAGCCACAGCGAGTCCACTTGCTCAAGGCTTCTCGGGCATGGCTCCGGGTCATGGTCCTCAAATTTGGCTCAGAATAAACCTTTTTAAATTATTTTACAGAGTTTGTTTTCTTTTCTGTTGACAACATTTAGAAACCTCCGAGGGCTCCCTCAGGCAGACGTTGTGGCTCTAGTGGTCCCGCAGTCCTCAGGCCAGGAAGGGCCATCCCACCCTTCCTGCCCTTCCCATCATGGGGCCGGAGCCCACCTGACTCATTATAATCAGGCAAAGAGCAAAAACCTCAACAACAACAAACCCCGCCTGTCAATAGCCATTATCTGAGCCTAAATGACTGTCATCAAGGCAGAGCGGACCGCCTGGGGTATTTTAAGTGGCAGTCAAGGGGTCATTTTGAAAGAAGGAAAGGAGGCTTTGGAAGCCACGGGTAGTGGCCCCCAGCAAGGCAGAGCAAGTCTTTCTGGAACAGTCCTTTCAACCCCCACTGGGGCCTCCACTTCCTGTCATTCAGACCCAAGGCCAGCTGCGCTGAACCAAACCAGGGTGTGCACTGAGGGTCCTGAAGCAACGCCTGGCAGGGCCGGGGCCCCCTCGGAGCCCAGCCTCCTCACGCTGCCCGGCCCACCGGCAGGCTCCCCGCCACCGCCATCTGACCTCTGGGCCACAGGAGGGAACCGTGCCCTTGATGCCTGGTCTGTGCACCTGCCCTCTGCACCTGGCCGTGCCTCACCCGCTGCACACACAAACACACACACACACGGGCACACACACATGGACACACACACACACACACACACACGGGCACACACACATGGACACACACACAGACACACACACACGGACACACACGGACACACATACACACAGACACACACACGGACACACACACACGGACACACACACGGACACACACACATGGACACACACATGGACACACACACACATGGACACACACACACATGTACTAGACAGAGCTGTGCAGGCTCCCAAGGACGCCGTGCACACCTGCTGTTCACATTCCCTGTACAAAGGCTGGCGGCCCAGACTCACTGGGAACGCACTTCCCACAGTGGCGGTCACATGGTTCCCACCCCACCCAGCCCCGGCAACCTGCCCACAGGTGTGCTAAGGTATCAACGGATGATCCGGGAAACCCAGGTGCACATGGGCCCTCCCCCATCTCAGAGCTAAGAACCCTCAAGCCTCTGCCTTTCCCCAGTTTCCGCGTCTGCTACAGGGGGCTGCTGGCGCGGGGAGCAGATAATATCCGTGTGACACCTGCTGGGCAATGTTCGTCAGTGCAGAGCGGTGACGGGTGGGAGCACTTGCTGCTCTTGCTGCTGCGAAGTTTGTCTGCGGTGCGGTTGCTGGGGGGTGGCAGAGGGAGTTTGCAAAGGTGTGTACCGCCAGCAGGGAGGGCGTGTCGAGCGTGTGTGTCGGTGTGAGGGGGTGTGGAGCGTGCACTGGCGTGGGACCATGCGTCCGTATGCACCTATCACTGTGGGAACGAGGGTGTGCAGGGAGTGTGGCTGTGAGCATGTTCCTGGGGCCACTGAGTGCTTGTGTCCATCACCAGCAGCGTGGGTTTGTGGGTGGCCCTGTGCGGGTCTGTGCCTGTCATGTGTGGTTCCTCGCTGCTGCCCCAGTGCGGGATGTTGGAGAAGGTCCTTACATGTCCACCTGGAAGTTTTTCCCTCAAACTTGAGCTTTCTCCTCTTACCCTCTTCCAGCCAGAAGGGGGACAGGAAACCGGGCTGAAGGCTGGGCAGTGTGAGTGGTTTGCCAGCTGATACAAGCTGCCATGGCTTCGCGAGCACTTTCATGTTTTCACCTAAAGAGGGAACTGTGTGTCTTGACTAAGCACACACACACACACACACACACACACACACACACACATACACACTTGCACATGCGCGCACGCGCACACACACACTCACCCCGTGCACAACCTAAGACACACAGGAAGACAAAACTCCACCATCCCGCAGGGAGAGTCCACGGGAAGGCAGGACCCCAAGCAGAAACTTCCTTGTGCACCCTCTCGTGGACATCACGCCACCACGCTCTGGGCTTCCAGGAGGGTGGGTAGTCCTTGTCTCGGTGCTGGGCCTGGATTTTCGGTGCAAAGAGCCTTCATCAAGTCTGCCCCAGACCAATGTTACTAGAACATGACGGTGTGGTGACGACTGTAATTTGTGAGTGCGTGCAATTCCCCGGCACAATGCCAGTGCCCCGTGTGTGTGATCGCATTTAGTCTCCACAACAGGGCTGGCGGCTCGGCTCTTGTCCTTGCTGAGGCTCCAGTGGCAAAGCTTGAATAGAGTCACTGGGGGAAGACCGCTGGTCACTGTCTCACCTTCCCCTGCCATATTCCTCTAAGGGACTTTAGCTGGAGCAGTGGCTGTGGCTGCCCAGTTAAAGCCTGCACTTCCGACCTGCCCTTGCATGTACTGAGGTCACGTGACCCCAGTTCAGGCCAACAGGTGCGAGTGAAGGTGATGCACACTGCTCCACAGGGGTCCTCCCTCCATGGGTCAGCCGTGTGTCCCCGGCTGGGACATGGTGAGAGCGGTGCATGGTGCATCCTGCGGCCCCGGGAGGAGGCCCTGAGTGAGGCCTGCTCAGCTGCCCTTTTGGTCACGATCGCTCACACCTGAGCCTGACCACAAGGGAGGAAGTTCTGCCACGGTTGCCCCGGGCCCCACGTGGACTGTTCTCTTGGGTACCGGAAATGCGAATGGCCATCCTTCAACCAGAGAGACTGTGGTCAGCGCAGGACCACAGTAGCCATCAGGCAGTGGGGCAGCGAGGGCCCAGACCTTGCAAGCCGGGGCCTTTGGAGCATCCTTCATGTGGTTCCAAAACGCCAGGAACAGCAGCTAGAGTCGGCCATGTGCTGGAGGAGAACTGGTTGGAAAACATCAGAAAATGGGCCACAGCTCCTCATCGATTTTAGCAAAGTCCAACAGGAGAGGAACTCAGGCAGCAGCAGCTGCTCTGCGGGCAGAGAGGGGCCACCACTCTGCTCAGGGAGGTCTCTCTGCCAGGGCCACCCGCCATGCACACGGCAGCTTCAGAAATCCGGGCCTTGGCTTGAGAGAGTCACCTTTTGAGCCCCAGACAATGGGATATAAACCTGGAGACTTCAGCCTTGGGCAAGGGTCCTCCATCAATCCTTCCTGGCTGGGAGTAGAGCCAGGGCAAAGGGCAAAGGGCACATTGAGGGTGTGACCTCCCTACCCAAGTCTGTCATTTCTGACAGTCTCAAGGAAGCCGCCATTCAGAGAAAGGGGCAGGGGGTTATCCAAGCACAGAGGCCCAAAGATGAAAGAGGAAATTCAGGCTTAGGCCTCAGCGACCTCTGCCCATGATTCCCTGGACATGGGACAGACCGGAAACCTCCAAGAGTTTGAGAGAACTCATGTGCCAATAGGATCCAGCCATTCCCTGCAAAGGCCTGACTGTTTGAACCTGGAAGTGAGCCCCACTGTCCCCCGACTTTATCTCCCGAGGAGGGCATGTGGCGAGGCCTCCCTCACACGCACGGGGCGACACCCCACAGGGCAAGGTGGGAGGCCACGGGCTGTGGTCAGTGAGCTCCCACAGCCTCCCCAGAGAGGAAGCAGAGTCCGGACCACCACATGCTCTTGGAGGACGAGGAGACTTCAGAGTCCTTGTGCTGGGCTGAAAGAGTGGCTTGGCAACTGCAGTGACCATGCCTTCTGTGGATTTTATAGAAACATACCACAATGCAGCCCCCATGAAACTCATGGACTACTTGAGCAAAGAAACATTAGAAGGGTGAGAAAGTACTGCAGGAGCAGTTGAGACGGTCTGGGCCTTGACCTACCGGTGAACTCAGCTCTGTGTGCCTCCTCTGGTTGGCACGCAGATCAGACCACAGAGTGCTGAAGAAAGTTCTTCATAAACCGTGGCATGTTCTGGCGTGCTGGGCTGTGACAGATACTTGCACGTCTGGGGGGAGGTGGACTCGGCCTGGCCGGGCCTTGTCCACTGGCTGCAGACCGGCTGTGAGGATGCCCCAACACTAGGGCGCTGGCTGTCTGGGTCTTCCCATCAGCAAACTCCCACGTCATTCCTACGTTTCTCATCAACTCGGAAACACGTCTCCAGCGCCTGCTTGACGGCAGATCCCAGCCTCACAGAGGCGAGTGGATGGTGAAGTCCCTGCTTTCATGACACTTGTACTTCAGTCATGGAAGCAAACACAGAAATACATGAGACCAGACTGGATCAGACCTTCATTGCTTAACAGCCATGGCCAGGAGACAGAGCACGCCACGACGATTGCCATGTCTGAGAGGATCCCCTGATTTGCAAACCAGCCTTCTTGTGGTGGCTGACACTGTCATGGTGGTTGTCATGGTTGTTGTTAGGGTGGTGGTGGTTGTGGTTGTTGCTAGGGTAGTAGTGGTTGTAGTTGTTGGGGTAATTGTTGTCATGGTTGTTGTTGTTAGGGTGGTGGTTGTGGTTGTTGCTAGGGTGGTGGTGGATTTACATGGTTGTTGTTAAGGTAGTGGTGGTTGTAGTTATTAGGGTGGTTGTAGTCATGGTTGTTAGGGTGATGGTGGTTGTAGTTGTTAGGGTGGTGGTGGTTGTGGTTATTAGGATGGTTGTTGTCACGGTTGTCGTTAGGGCAGTAGTTGTGGTTGTTGTTAGGGTGGTGGTGGATATTACATGGTTGTTGTTAAGGTGGTGGTGGTTGTAGTTGTTAGAGTGGTTATTGTCATGGTTGTTAGGGTGGTGGTGGTTGTGGTTATTATTAGGATGGTGGTTGTGGTTGTTGTTAGGGTGGTGGTGGATGTTACATGGTAGTTGTTGAGGTGATGGTGGTTGTAGTTGTTAGGGTGGTTGTTGTCATGGTTGTTGTTAGGGTGACAGTTGTGGTTATTAGAATAGTCATTGTCACGGTTGTTAGGGTGGTGGTGGTTATGTTTGTTGTTAGGGTGGTGGTTGTGGTTGTTGTTAGGGTGGTGGTGGATGTTACATGGTTGTTGTTAAGGTGGTGGTGGTTGTAGTTGCTAGGGTGGTGGTGGTTGTTGTTAGGGCGGTGGTGGTTGTGGTTGTTAGGGTGGTGGTGGATATTACATGGTTGTTGTTAAGGTGATGGTGGTTGTGGTTGTTGTTAGGGTGGTGGTGATGGATGTTCTGTGGTTGTTGCTAGGGTGATTGTTGCTAGGGGGTGGTGGTAAATATTGTTGTTGTCGTGGTTGTTGATATTGCACAATATCTATGTTTCCAATAGCGTACACTGTGGCCCCCTTTCCCGGGTAGACACACTTACCCATTTTACTTACTGATGGAGAAGGGAGTTGAAACAGCTTCTGCAGGCGCCGGGGCACCGTCTCCAAACATCCTCTCTTTGCTGCTTATTATGACCCTCTGCTTGCAGCAACGGTCCAGCCAGTCTTCCATCTTCAGCCAATTTAAATAATTCTGCCAGTAAAAATTCCATGAGATGCTATCAAAGACTTTATGAGTCTGAATATATAGCACCCACTGTGTCTAAGCTTCATTTTTTTTTCCTTTTCCTAAATCCTTTTGGGAGAAACAAGCAGTAAAGACTGTCTGGCGGGATCCGCTCTTGAGTCACCTCTGCTTCGTGGGCAGGAGTCCTGAATCTTCCATTTCTTCTCCTGATTTTTCCATTGTTTTATTTACATGAAAATATCCCGCTAAGAGACTTCCAAGAGCAGCTTCATCCAACACTGTATGAAGCTGGGCCCTTTCCCACGACAGCTACAGACTCGGGAAAACTGGCATCTTGGCCCTGAGAAAACGGAAGGGTGGGCTGGCCCGTGCTGCAATCCAGCCGCCGGCCACTCGACCTTGATGTTGGGAGGGGAATAATGGCCGAGTTTGGCTTTCTTGGTTTATAACGTGGGGTCGTAGTACCAGCCTCCAGGGCTGTGCCGAGCATTGATGAGATTGGGGGAAAAGCCCCCACGGCACTGCTGGCCAGACGGTGGCTCAGCCAACGGCCAGGCACCAGCCTCTCCCAGGACAACAGGCAAAAGGGCTGTTGCTTCTCCAGTGCATTTGCCAACAGCCTCCAACTCCATCCTCAGCACGTCCCACCTCAGGGACAGCCCACCAGGACAGGCGTCCTGTGGATGCAGGGCATCTCCTCCCTTCCTCTGTCCCCCCACTCCTTGCACAGCCCTGACACAGACTGGAAACCAGAAATGACGATGACAACAGCAGCAGCAACAGGACAATCTTTCCCCAGGAGAAGCCCATTTTCTGGTGGGGAAGCAGGACAGACTTCATGACTTGCATGGTCTAAAATGAAAACGTGGGGCCCTTATTCATAAACTGTTAAGAATTTCAAAACGGTGGCAGCAAGAGATCGAACTCAGCCCGGGGCCCTTTTGAGCCCCGGGCTCTGCAAGACTGTCTGGGTTGCACGTCCATGAAACATTGCTGGGGAGGATGGAGTGGCTGTCACCTGTCCTGCGCATGCGAGCCACACTGGGCCCCTGTGTGCTTTATTTCACTGTGTTAAGACCCCCAGGGGGTAGGTATTTTTATCTATAGCTCATACATAGGGAACACTGAGGGCTTGGAAAGTCGAGACGTTTCCCAAGGGGACACGTCCCCACATCTGTGCTCCACTGATGACGCCAGAAATCTGCTTCCCTGCAGAGCCCAGCGTGGGTCTCCCTGGCTGTGATACAGGGAGGGACAGCCAGCTTCCCCTCACCCAGCCGTGCCCTGGGACCTGGCTCCGCCTTGGTTGTTAAGAGCATGGTCTCTAGACCCAGGGTTCAAGTCCCATCCTTGCTGCCTACTCACTGTGTGTAACATGGCACCAGTTATTTAGCTACTCTGGGCCTCAGTTTCCCCATCTGGAAAACAGAAAATTGTGTCTCGTAAGGCTGTTGAGAGGACTGGGTGAGTCACTATAAGCAGAGGGTTCAGGACTGTGCCGGCACACCAGCAATTTTTACATTAGTCTTTGCCATACCGTGTAATGGTCATGACTGTGCAGATCTAGGATACAGGGCAGCTTGGTGCCAGCAGGGGGAGGCGGCTGCCTGGGTCCCTCTCACACCAGTGATCACGAGCTTGGGAGAGTCCTGCAATCACTTGTTAGTGTCTGCCAGGGGTGCACTGGGAAGGTGAGGGGTGTTGCTGGCTTCCATGCAGAGCAAATACACCCCCCCATCGCCTCGCATCGCTAGAACCCCCGGGGCCACCCGCACAGGCTGGGCACTTCCTGTAGGATGCTCCGGCAGGGCTCCTGTACCCCACACAGACTCGCCCCAGAACACAAGGCCATTGCGATTATACGAATGCTTCCCCATCCGCGGGAAGATATCACTGGAACAGCTACCACTAGACTGGTTCCCAGTCAACGCCACTTCTGAATTTTCCTGGAAGGTTTTGGAATTACCCAGAGCTGCTGCCTGCACGGGGCTGGCCCGGATTGAGATGTGCCTGGCTTTGAAGCTGAGCAAGAAAAAATCACATCAAATACCTAATAATTTGTACGTGATCACATGCTCGAGTGATAATATTTGGCATATGTTGGATTAAATAAATTATATTATTCATAAATAATTTCACATTTTCTTTTTGCTCCTTTCAACGTGGCTTCTGGAAAACGTAAATTATGTATAAGTCCCGCATTGTTTTTGTGTCGGGCTGTGCGGCTCCGCCTCCCCAGAGAACATTCCCCCGGCACTCCAGGGGGACGCTGGGAACCAGGCCGGCGGCACAGCGCTGGCCCTGCCCCGGCTGTAGGGGAGAGGCTGTGAGCAGAGACCACGCCTGCTGCTCTCGGCACGGTTGCCCAGGCCGGGCACTCTAGCCACAGTTGCCCAGGCCGGGCACACCTCCCAGCACGGAGTCTGACCACACATACTGAGCATGAGCAAAGGCAGGGCCGGATGGCTCAGCCCTGCAGCCCGTGTTGCAGGGTGTAGACTGACCGCTCAGAGCCTCCTTCAGGGTGGGCTCCAAAGCCACAAAGCTGGATATGGCCAAGGCCCCTCCCTCCCCTCTTCCTGGTCTTTACTCGAATTCCAGCCCCAGGGAGACCCCGGTCTCCTCTGCACCTCGAGCCCCACCTGCTCCGCTTTCTCCGCGGCACAGGTTAGAGCCATGCTTCTACCGACCAAGGGACACGGAAGTCTGCCAGCAGTCACCGGAGCTGGGGAGAGGCCTGGAACAGAAAGGACCGACTCTGCTGACACCTGGATCTTGGACTGCCAGCCCTCGGGACCGTAAGGCCACACGTTCCTGTTGTTTAAGCCCCCTGGTCCATGCCACCTTGTCGTGGAAGCTGAAGCCAACCCGTAGAGGCGGCGCGGCAGGTGTGTGTGCGGTTCACCAGGGGTTTCTGGTTCTTCTCCTGGGCGTGTGGTGAGATTTCTGTTTCTCGGTCCATCCATGCTGTGGGTGGCAGCTATAAGACTTGCTTTGCCCAGAGCGACGTGGGTGAAGATGTGTTAATTCCGGGCAGAAGCTTCCAATACCAGCATGGGACTCACCACACACCCTTTGGCTTGTTCCCATGTAGTCTGATCCTGTGTCCCCATGTCCGAGAGGACGGCTTGGCAGCTTCCTTCCCTGAGGGAGGGGTTATCTCAGGCCCCCCACCTACCTGCAGTGCACCTTTAGCGAATGAGGAGTAACGTTTGTTGTGTTGAGCTGCTGAGATTTGGGGGCCACTTGTTACAGCTGCTCAGCCTAGTCTGTCCTGGGCAATCCAGGTAGAGTGGGCAGAAGGGAGAAGGGTGGGAGGGAAGAAAAGAGGGAAGGAAGTGGGAGGGAGGGAGGGAAGGAGGGAAGGGGATTATTAAGTTTGCTAGACAGTCATCTGTCCTTTCCTATAAAAGCTGAGCTTTGAGGGTTTCTATGTGGCAGCCTGGTGTGCCCCTTAACTTCAGTCACCATTCTAGCAGCTTAGGCTAAGACCACACACGTATGCATCACGCACATGCATGTGTGTTATATATGTGCATGCATTGCTGTGTGTGTGCATGAACACACAAGTGCCAATGTGCACACGTGCATGTTGTGGTTCAAGCAGTCCTTTTGTGGTCCCTGTTGAAAGGTGACAGCCTGCTTGTGCTCAGGGGACATCAGTTCAACCAAGTCTAAGGCAGCTGAGTCCGAGACACCATGAATATCTGAAATGAGGCATCGTCCTCCCGCTCTGGATCCAAAAAGCTGCTCGCCTGGGGCTCAGGTGAGCTCCTCACAAGGTGCTACTGTTGGGAGAGTCGGTGTCAGGGCCGTTTGTCGGAATAAGCTTTCCCACCCGCCCTCTTCCTCAGCAGAAGCTTAAACTGTGGCAGAATCACATTTAAGGAAGAAGAAATGATAACAGACCCAGAGCTCAAGAAAACCAGCTACTTTTGAACAAAATCAGTCTTCATGAGAACCAACCCATTTAAAAAAAAAACTGTGCCTCGTTCTATGCAGAAAATTTGCATATTTTTCAAGTTCTTAACAGAGAAAAATCTTGAGGTGTCAGGACAGGAAACCTCAAGACAGCTCCTGTTCCCTTCAAAATAAAAGAGAGGTGTCATTTTTAAGGAAGGAAGAGAAAGGATGGCTTTAATCCCCTCTCCCGTCTCCCTCTCCCTCCCACAAATTGGGAGCCCTCTCTGCAAGCTGCAGGCAAGAAAAAATGTAAATTAGCCGGGGAGGTCTGAGTGGGGTTTATTAGTCTTTTCACACCCAACAGCCAGCTGTCTCCTGAACTTGAGCTGGTGTGAGTGCAGCAGATTGGACATCGATCCCACAGGCTCCTGACCTCAGCAGGATTTCCACGGGGCGCCCGGGCTCTGCTGAGCTAACCTGTCACCAGGCTCTGGTCCCTCAAATCAGCAGTGAAACTGCAGGGTGAGCTGAGCCCCCCTTTAAGGAATGAGGGTGCAGGACAGCAGGTGGGCCCTGGGCTCCCCAGGGTGGTGCAGGGGCTCTTTCTGAACCTCACAGCAGGTGCGAAGCTTGGGGCTGCGGGTCTGCCCAGACGGACCTTGCACGTCTGTCCCGGCGGGACCGTGCCCGGCTGTCCTCTGCTGGAGTTGGCAGGCGAGGCTGCCATGGTGGGGGCTGCATGCCCCCGCCCCTCCCAAGCTCACTCTGGCTCTGATGCCTGCTGCTCTGCTGCTGCCCACCATAGAACCCTCCGTTCACTCAGGAAGCCTTCCTTCCAGTGGGGGTGAAACTTTGTGGCGGACGGGAGTTGAAGATGCCTTTGAGATTCCGGGTCCTGGCACTCGCCCTGAATAATCCCCTCCCACGGGTGCAGGTGGGCCTGACCCAGCAGGGGGGCCCTTTGGAAGCGCGTCTGGGGACCAGAGATGCAGAGGGCCAGGAGCTGCAGAGCTGCAGGATGCCCCCCCTTGGCCTCAGCAGAGTAAACTGCCGTGTCGCAAGGGGCCCTCGGCAAGGAACAGCAGACCCCTCGAGGACCTGGGAGCAGTCCCCAGCTGTCAGCCAGCCACCAGCAGGACCTCAGGCCACACCGCAAGGAAGTGAATTCTGCCCACAACCGAGTGAGCTTGGAAGAGGACCCCGAGCTCCAGAAAGGGACGCAGCCCGGCTGACATCTCAAATGCAGCCTTGTGAGACCCTCAGGGGAGAATCTATGTAAGCTGTGCCCAGACCTGTGGCTTACGGAAACCCGAAGAAAATAAACACAGGGTGTTAGCCCCGAGCAGTGTGGCGCATGTGTTCACGGGCCAGGGGAGGGTCTGGACCTCATGGCCACACCCTGCTGTGGTGCCACACACCCAGCCCCCCTTATTTGCTGAGCATGTCACAGTCTGGGGACAGGCTTCTGCACGAGCTCGGCTTCCCTGTTGGAATCGCCCAGCTGCGCTGTCTCCCCAGGGAGCTGTGAGCAGCTGGAGGGCGGGGCTGTGCCCTTCCTTTCCTGCCCTGCCCCCGGCCCAGTGTCCCGCAGCCTGGGAACTGCCAGAGGACCCGGTGGGTTCCTCCATTCAGTGGCACCTTTGTGGGCATCACAGGGACCTGGCGGTGACCTCCCAAACAGCCACCGCACTCTGCCTTGCTTTGTAGCAGCCGTGGCTCAGGGCTCTGGAGTGGGCTCTGATCCCACCGGTCCCACCACGGAGAGGAGCTCGGGGACAGACAGAAGCCCAGGAGAGGCTAATCAGTGCATGGGGCGCCCTGGCCCCGGCGACTGGTTAATTGGGGTGATGAGGTATTCTGTCACTTGATGTTTGGAGAAAGAGAAGCATCTGCTTGCACTGCAGACAGTTAGATATGCACACAGCCCCCTGCTAATGCGCCCACCACGAGGGAAGCCGGCCCTTGCACGGAGGAGGGGAGAGTAAGGAAAGAGAATCACAAAGTGGAGCTGGATCCTTGATCAAGCCATGCCTGAACACCATCCGCTTCTAAGTTATTCTTAGTGTTACACAATCTGAGTTGGGTTTTCAGTTTTTGAAACCCAAAGCCTGCCAAATGAACTGTCTGAGAAGGGCAGATATTTAGTCCCTTTTTATGAGCATGAATGATTCAAGTTTTTAACCAGACAGCACTGGAAACCAGCAGAGACGGAAATCACCAAAGCTGTCAAGGTGAAGTAGAATTTTTCGTAAATGGTGGTGGGCATCCTGCTGAGGTGGTCTTCACAATTGCCACCCCCCCCCCCCCCCCCGGTGTATGTGTACATGACTTTTATAATGCCTCTCCTTGAATGTGGGCAGAATTTATGTACATGATGGGATATCACTCCTGTGGTTAGATTATACTATATGGAAAGGGTGAGGAAATTGTGCAGCTGTAATTGAGGTTTAAACTAGTTGACTTTGAGTTAATCAAAGGGAATTTGCCCTTGACGAGCCTGATCTGATTGGGCGATCCCTTAAAAGGACGCTCTCCTGCCGTCTGGGAGTGAAAACACGGCCATGCCGTGGAGAAGGCTGCCTGGCGGGAAGGGCAGCTTGTAGGAGCTGAGGTCCTCGGTCACACGTCGCAGGAGGTGGAGTCTACCAACCAGTGAGCTTGGAGGAGGCCCCTACGGCTTAGCCGAGGCTGCAGCCCCAGCGAACGCCTGGGCTTCAGCCGCTGAGGCCCTGAGCGGAGGCCCCACCTAACTGGTAGGTACTAAGACCCTCAACCCACAGAAATGGTGAGACACTGCATTCGTGTTGTGCTCAGCCACTAAGTTTGTGATAATTTGTTACATAGGAAGCTAATACAAGATATAATTCACCACGCAATGGACTAGTTAAGAGATAAAGATTAAAATATCCGTGCCTGCATAATCAATCTATCTGTATTTATTGTGGGAGCCAACAGAAAACTTCCCCTTTTCCCTCGAAAATTTTCCAGAAAGTCAACTGGCGAAAGGCAGATTAATGTGAGAAAAGGCATACAAAATTTATTTTAACACGCATAGCATGGGGGAATCACATCAGAATGATTATCCAATAACGCAATGGCGTACAGGTGTTTATATGCCCTTCCTCACAGGTGAAAGGGAGATGGGAGAAATGAGGCAATTTGCAGGATATTAAGTGATTCTGGGGAGATGAATGGACTTGGAGGACACACAGTGGCCCTGGACAGAGTCTGCTGGGCCCACAGAGCAGACAATGGCTGGGAAATGCTTCTCTTTGAAATGCTGAATGGGACCAAGACAGAAGACAATGGCTGTGACAAAAGCCTGTCCAGGTGTGTTGCCAGACTTCAGTCTTTCCTCCTGGGGTGGGAGTTCAGTTAATGAAAACTCAGGGAAGGGACCAGAGGGGATTTTTTTCTTCTCTGGCTGGTCTGGACTTCAGGCAGATGAGGAACTTCAGAGAACAGCTTCATCCTGTGCTTTGGGGGACGGGACTGGGACACAGGGAGGTCAGAGATGTGCCGAGACTGTTCTTTTAGTTCAGCATTTCCAGGAGCTATATTTGGGGATATTGGCCTCTGAGCCCCAACATTGCCCTGTTTGAAACTTCCCTAGGAGTTGGACACACTGAAAGCTGAGTTGGTGGCTGAGGAGAGAAATATCGAGTTAGTAGCAGAATCTCAAAGGTTCCATTAGACCAGTCTTTCATTGCAGGAAACAGGGCCAGTCTAATTACACAGCTACGTCTTATTTCAGGAGTTGGCATTTACGCGGATTCTCAAAGCCAGGACTCTATATGTTACGCAGGCAAACTGATTTTTTAATAAGAAGCATTTCTATGGAAACAGAATAAAAACAAAGGTTAATGTCTGGAGTACTGTATAAACTAGTTTCTTCTAAATTCTGGAGGGAAGTCAGCTGAAAAGGCCAGTGGCAACATGACAGTTTCCTGAATGGTGGTTTGCGTGTCGAGTGTGCCCAGTATAAGCTGTTGCAGTGATTTTTCTTCAAAGCCAGATTGACTAACTTCAGCTCGTAGGGCTTTAGGAAAAAGGCAGTTTTAATTTTTAGTGATTCCAGGTCAGGAGGATAAGAGAAAAATGAAAAATATTAGTTTGGGGAGCCACAGCTAGTTATTGGAGGAACCAAAAACTTAAGTCCAGATAATAAAAAAAAAATCACAAACAATGCATATGACTAGATTCTAATAACAGGTGAACTACAGTGTTTTCCTGGAACATCATTTCTCTCCCTCTGGTCATTCATCTCTACCAAAGATATTTATGACAAGACTAATTTGTCTGCAAAATAAATTTAGTTTCGTTAACTTGGACTGATTATTTGCATAGAGCAGTGATTTATCATACAGCCTTCCCTTTCAAGTTGACTTTGCTGGACCTTTCATAAGGAATCTCAGATGAGACTTTGAGAAGTCTCTCAAGATTATGAAGCGCAGGGAAGGATTCAACTTGCCTTCAGATTGCATCTGTAATACCTGTACAAACTGGGTGAATTTCTCACTTTTCAAGGTCCCCAAGAAATCCTGAGGTCCCTGGGCCTATCAGAAAGTGACATTCTTTACTTACTGCAAGGCATCCACGGGAACCGTGTATTTAAAGTAAAAGGCCAGCTTCTGCAAGGGTTTCTGTTGGCTTCGTAATGTCAACCGCAGTTCCTTAAAGCTGCCGAGTCATATCTGAAAATACGACATTCTAGTCAAAGCCTTGGTGAAATAATCAGTGTCTCCAATTGTGTCCTGTTACAGAAAAAAACAGATTGTTGTTAAATTTACGCAAATAACTGTATTTCCATAAAAGAAGAATACGCACAAATCGTTTCCAAATTTTAAAGAGACCAGATAGAGAGAAAGGTAAGTGCTTCAGTTTTGCGTACAAAAGTATATTTTACCAAAAAGTTTTCTCAACTCTGGAAAACAAAACATTAAAAAAGTCAGTAATGTTTTAAACAAAAACATCAAAAAAAAAAATCATTCCAGTCCTCCGTACAATCTCATGTAATTAATTCTTGTTCTGCTTTATGTTAGTTAGCAATTTAAGTCCATTTTTTTAATCGAAGTTTTGAAAGTCTTACCCAGTCCAGTAGTGTGATCTCAAAGTCACCAGGAACCTATATTTAAGAGTTCTTGTTGCAGTCTTTTCCATGAACCTCCTTGAAGGCACAACAGTTATGATTTGCACAGAACTTTTTAAAAAAGCATTAGCATGAAGCAGTTAACTATGCACAACGAGACTTAGAATGGCCACGGTACAGGCTCCATTGACAAGGAAATTTGCTCCTTTTTCTGTGGCCTCCAACAATGCAACATAATTGTAATTGCTAATATATACCAAAACACACCAGATTTTTGAAAATCTCATACAATTTTGGAACACATATTAATAACATATTCATACAAATATAACTCAAGAAAAGGTTAGACATCAGTTGTTATTTAACAATCCTCCCCATGGAATTTAACATATCAAATACACCTGTTTGTTATCCCTCTTTTGGACGCTTTTAGGGCCCTTCGGAACTTCCCCAAGGTAGCTTGAGGTTAAAAAGACTTAATTTTAGATTTAAAATTTTGATTTTGGGAAGCCTGTCAAATATATCAAAGGTTTAAGACACTTGATCAAAATAGGATCACAAGTCATTGTAAAATAGTAGTCGTTCCTTTCGCTAAATGATAATTAAAATATTCTGAAAAGGAGAAGCCTTACTCTTTGATAGAGAGGCTACTCAGCTTTCTAAACACTCAAAAGACCTGACAAACGCGGCACGGGGCACGCACTACCTGTTTCTCTCTCTCTCTCCACCCATTTTTTTTTTTTAAATTTACAGTTTACTCAAAAAGTGAACAAAATTTTTTACTGTCTCATTAATATTACTCAAAAATCTTGTGCAAAGGCGAAAACCAAGTTCTTGTTTTGTATTAGTGTACTTTAGCACTAAAGCTAATTTTAATAAAATCTTATAAACAAGCTCATCCCATCACAGTCATCAGTGACCACACCAGGTAAGATTTCCATGAGCCTTTTATAACCTCTTGTAATTTTTTCTCTTCCCCCCCAACTTTCTGTGTCCATTTAGTTTTATCTATATCATTTTTCTTCATTTGTTCTGAAACAACCTTTAAATAATCTCTAAACTAGACTAAATTATTGTTTTTCTTAACAAAAACACATCCTCATACCTTATAACATCTTACTTATATACTCTGCACACAGAATTGTTTCTTATACCTAGTATTAATAGTTTTATTTATATATATTAGTTATAATTTTAACTCTTAGTAACCCTAATTTTTAGTGAAAAACCTATGAAGCAAGCCATTTTGAATTGTTTTATTTCAGTATTTGTAGATGAAAACCATTTCATAATTTTTAGAAAGTTATGTTTCCTGAATAGTTTTATGTTTATTAACAAATGTAGATATATTAAGCTTTTCTGTGTGATATAAAAATAAGATGTCAAAGCATATTAATTTAAACTTATGCTTAATAATTAATCTTTCACCATTTTAACTTAGAAATGACTCAGATATTTTGATTATCTATTACTCAATTTAACATAACATGACTTTAATATTTCAAATTACTAAAGAGATTTTTGAAACTATGACAAGTTCAATTATAAACATTTATCTTATGCACATTTGCCTAATTTACTTGTTCTTAACAATTATATTTGAATTGTTCATGGAAAACAAAGCTAGTCATTTATGTTACTTTTTTTTTCTTTTGAAAAAGCAAAACTGGGCTGACACCACATGGGTCCATCTCATCTTAACCAAGGGTGTTGAGATACTGAACACAGGTGCCCTCCCTTATGTGCCCCCAGCCGTCCTTGGTCCCAGTACCCACGTGGGACCCAGGATGACCATGTGGGGCTGGGCCCATGTGGGTCCTGGATTTACACACCTGCAGGAATTAGGACAGAGGACAGAGCTGTGACGAAGTCTGGAGTCCCCACTCTTCTCCATATAGTCCGGAGGCAGAGCTGGGCCAGGGAGAACGGGGCCATATTGGGCTTGTCCCTGCCCTACAGGTGGTGGGCCAGACACTGTGGACACACATATGTCCCCAGGCCTCACCATGACCACCTATCTAGACCCCAGAATCCAGAAACTCAAAACTAAGGACACAGGCTCACAGTCGGGGTGTGCCAGGCTTGGGGGGCAGCAGCCCTCACAGCTCCGGCTGCAGACAGTCACACAAGGGCCAGAGATATCACAGAAGCAACAGCTTCATGACCTTGAAATACCTGCCAGAGACGGCACAAATTTGCTTGACCAGAAGACCCAGACATAAAATTAAATTTTGAAGATATTTTTATTTGATTTTATGACCGATTTTAAAACTACCTTTATCTACCAAAGATTACTAAAGTCACATGAACTTGAAAAGTATTCAGACTTATTCATTTAATTTATGAGTATCCATTTGTTTAGAAGTCAATCTGGTACCATGCAGACAATAGACAAACACACAGAGAAATATACATATGTGTAGACATAACATACAACATACAAGTGTATGTATCCAAAAGCCAAAATAATCAGGGATCTTAATGAAAAAGAAAGCAGAGCCTTAGACCTGAGGTGAACCAGCCCGTGACTGCTGGGGCTCCCTGAGGAAGGCAGGGAGCTTCCCCACACCCACAAAAGGGGGTCAGAGGTGCCGTTTTTGTCTTCTTCAAGGTGCTCAGGGTCAGACAATATGCAAACACATGTATACACATGTATACATACATACATACATGTATGTATACACATGTATACATACATGTAGACACAACATAACACACAGGCATGTATCCCAAAGCCAAAATAATCAGGGAACTTAATGAGCATCCCAAGGGGCTTAGGGTCACCACGAGCCCCCTCTAGATCCCTCCACATGGTACCGAAGGCGGCAGAAGGAACAGGGAGTAAAAGTGGATGGGAGAACTCCTCTTGGAGGAGCCGAGTTGGGAGATTTGAAGCTTCCTAAGAGGCCAGTGAAATTTTCGCAGGGGTTTGAGCAAAAACAGGTCTGGCTGACTAAGAAGTTCCCGCGGGAGCAATGCAATCCGAAAGAGACCAGGGAAGCTTTAAAAAATACAGCCCGAGTATCAGCTTTTACCTGAGCTGGCTTCTGACTCTATAGCTCTTTAAAAAAATCCTTTAAAATTTATTATTATTAGATTCAACCAGGACAAACAGCAAACACTCTTGGCTTAAAACTATTTTTTTTTTTTTTTTTACATCAAAGGTCTCTACCAAGTACCTCAACGCCTCAACGCAAAAACAAATAAGCCTTTCTCGGCTTCACTAAGGACGCGCCAGCGTGGGCAAAGCAGTCCTCGCGGATGCAGACGTGGCCCAGCGACAGCCAGGGGAAAACAGGCTCCGACAAACAGGCGAATAGTGGCTGTTCACGGGAGAGAAAGGATTAACAGCAAAAGGGTACTCCAGAGAGTCCAGAGATACAGGTATAAACCCAAAAGAATTAAACAAATTCCTATAAATGTTTCTTTTTCTCCTGCGTCAGAGGATTCACACCTCCCAGGGACTGGTTCCCTGACCAGGAATCCCCCCCGGGCCCCCAGCGCAGAGTCCCGGTCTCTGGACCACGGGCCGGGATGCATTTCTTGTAAATCCTGCAGGGGCTCCAAAGTGGGTAGTTTGAGCACGCAAAGGATTTTAACTTTGTGCCTTTAAAAAGATTGTGCCAAGGGAGTTTCTAAGGCCATCTTCCTTTGGTATCTTTTCATAGGTACCAATAAGATAGCTGTTTAAGATGAGAGCTTTCTAAAAAGTTTTCTTCTAAATATAGCTGATTTATTTATTTCATGGGCAACTCAAGCCAATTAGCCTTTTCTGTGCACAGTCCCAGAGGTAACTTTCTAGGTTTAGAGTACCATGGACGTGAGCGGCCTCCCAAATTCATTCTGGGGAACAGGCTAAGAAAGCAAAAAGAATTTTGTTGCCACAGACAGGTGAGGGCGGAGTTTGTGTGTGTGTATGGCGCCTCTCATGGGTCCATGTCAGGGGGGTGCCGCTAGTCGCAGACTTGTTAATCCGTGACACCAGGCAGGCCCTCCTGGGATGACTTTCCCAGGACTGACCAGGCAGGAAGAGCTGAGACAACAGCAGCCCCTTAGGCGTGGGTCTTCCTAGGGCAAACTGCCCTGAAAGCATGACACGCTTATGACAAAGAGTGTGCTGCCTAATATTGCACATGTCTCAGGGTTCCCAGTCCTTTCAGGCCGGCCACCGGATGTGACCTGAAAACCATGCTCCTCCGATGGCAGAAACCAAGAGGCAGTACTCCCACTGGGTCACGAGTCAAGCTCTCAAGGACATAAAACAAGACAAGGGGACAAATGACACAGGAAGACAGAGACAAAAGAAAACACACCAGTTTCTGGGAGGAAAAGCATCAGACAGTATCAGTATTCATACTAAAAAATACATCAGAGCCCCTAAACCTAAGGACTAGCCATACAAATGCTTTTCTCCCGTGATTTTAAGTGTAGTGATTTTACCGTCTGCTCTGCTGGGCCCTAAACAGGGAGATGCAGAGTCGGACTCGTGAGAATTTCTGGTCCATCCTGTTGGGTCCTGGGTTCCCTGCACTGTGGCTCCCAGAAGAGCACAGTGGTTGCTGTTGTTCTGTTCGCAGTGACAAAGAAACATCCCCTTTCCCTCTGAAATTCTGCTGAAAGTCAAGTGAAAAAGGGCAGATTAATAGGAGAAAAGGCATGCAGAGTATATTTTAACACACATGGCATGTGGCAGTCACATGAGAATGATTGCCCAAAACCCATGGGGTACCGATGTTTATATCCCCTTCTTCATAGACGATGGGGAGATGGGAGAAATGAGGCAATTTGCGGGATATTAAGTGATTCTGGGGAGATGAATGGACTTGGAGGACACACAGTGTCCCTGGACAGAGTCTGCTGGGCCCACAGAGCAGACAATGGCTGGGGAATGCTTCTCTTTGAAATGCTGAATGGGACCAAGACAGAAGACAATGGCTGTGACAAAAGCCTGTCCAGGTGTGTTGCCAGACTTCAGTCTTTCCTCCTGGGGTGGGAGTTCAGTTAATGAAAACTCAGGGAAGGGACCAGAGGGGATTTTTTTCTTCTCTGGCTGGTCTGGACTTCAGGCAGATGAGGAACTTCAGAGAACAGCTTCATCCTGTGCTTTGGGGAATGGTACTGAGAGGCCCCGAGACTGCTGTGTAGTCCAGTGTGTGGAAGAGCCAGATTTCAGGTATCGGTTTCTGAGCCCTAGCACTCTGTCTGTCTATCTCCCAGATCCCCGCAGGATAACCTCCCTTCTAGTTCACTAAGGCCAGGTGATCGGGGACCTTCATTGCACCTGCTGATCCCTGGCCCTGGCCGTGTGATGTGACCCAGCGGGGGGCGCGATCTCCCACCACACTCACGTTACTATTCACGTATCTGGAGGGCTTTCCCCACACCAGGTCCTTCCGACTACGACAGCTCATGGACTAGACGTTGTTGCCCTCATTTTACAGACGAGGTCATCCACATTCCAGGTTAAGCGAGTGGCCCAGTGGCGGCAGAGTCGGATTCCGCACCTGTGGCCTTGACTCCAGCCCTTGCTCTAACGGGGAGGAGCCCACGGTGTGTCTGTGAGAAAGCAGATGCAGGCTGGAATTCCGGCTCCGCTGGGGGATCTGGGCAGCAGGACAGCATCTCCCTGTGCCCCGGCTCCGCCCAGCACGCGGGAGAGATCTGCCGTAGGGATTAAATGTGGCATTAGGTAGAAAGTGCCCAGAATGCTGCCTGGCATAAGGTACCAGGTCATGCTTACTATTTCTGTCAATTAGCATTGCTGTTATTGCTACCACTGCTAACACCACCCATCAGTAAGGATTGAACAACTTCATTAGCAGGAGCAGAGGAGGAGAGAAGGAGACGCAGCCACAAACCAATGAACCTGGGTGGGAAGTAGGGTCTACTCGCACCCAAATCCCCTACTCACTTCCATTTCTTGTACCCGGAAGCTCTTCATAAATTGTGAACATCATCACAGGACTCAAGTGACTAGAGTTCGGTAAGTCCAAACTACTAGAGTTATGTCTAATTAGCTAGTCTTAATTGACATTAAAATAAATACCTTTTCAAATTATTTTTCCCTGTGAAATTGGGACTTATTGGAGGGCAACCATCACTAATTTAAATCAATGAATTAAAACAAATGTGATTTAGTGGTTGCTGAGAGGAGAGGAAAAATTTTAATGTGCTAATCAAGTCATCCGTGTTGATAGTTGGGGGAAAATTCTAAAACACATTAATCAGCTGTGGATGAAACAGTTCAGAGACAGCATCATGCTGTCAGAAGTATAAACGAGCAGTAATGATTTAAGAACAAACAGCACTGGACTTTTTTCTCCCTTGCAGGTAGGGCTCCCTCACAGCCTGCATCTCATTTTCTCTCATTTACAGTTGAAAAGGCTGGCCTGAAAGCACAGCGCCTACTGTTCATAAAGAGCACAGTTTGGCACTTATTTTTGCTGCCTGTTTTTCACTCATCCCACCTCTTTTCTTGTTTCAGACTCCTGCTGACATCTAAGTCTGAAGGTTTAAAATGGGCCAAAGTAAATTTTCCCCCCAAATCTGACTGTGCATTAATAAGAGATTTCAACAGGGGATGAGGACGTGTGGAGTGGCAGCCCACTTCCTGCATATGTTGTGAGCTGGGGTGGCCCAAAGCTGACACCAGAGGCAAAGGCATAGCACAGACCCAGGAGTTTCAGGCAGGGCAGCACCATCTGACTCCGTCGTTGTATAGGTAGCCCCAAGATGCTGAACAGAGCTTTTCTTTGTTTTCAGCTTCTATCATGACAAAAAAGAAATGCCAACTTTATCTTTAGATTTCACATTCTATTTAAGTTGAGAAAAATGAGAGAAAACTGAATCAATTATGATTCTTTCTTTTGAAAATAACAAAATTTGACACAAACTGTCTTAAGCAAGCATGGGAATTTATTGGCTCATGCAGTTGAACATCTTGGGATGTGTTCAGCCGAAGGCAGAATTATAGCCAAGATGCAAACAAACCGCTCAGGACTTGCCTCACGTAGCCCTTCTCCAGCCGAGGGTCTCCAGCTCCCTTGTGCTGGTGACAGGCGGATGAGCCAGCTCAGACTCACAGCCTGTCACATTCAACTGAGCAAGAAGAACACGAGAGTCTTTTCTGTAGACCTTGGAATCCTGCCACTTACTAATTCCACTGGCCTGTCCTGGAGTGTGGGGTCAAGAGCTCAAGCTCTAAGTGATTTCCTGGTTCACGGCCCAGCTCTGTGACCTGGAGCAAGGCGCTGAGTGTCTCTGGCCTTCGTCAACAAAAGGGATGATACCCCCTGCACAGGGAAGATATGAGGCTTACCTGGGCTCATGCAGACCAAGCACGGAGGGCATGCAGGCGGCACATGGTGAGAGCCCTGGTCAGTCACAAGCCAGAGGGGTGATCTGGACCAGTTGCCGGGCTGGGGTCCTGTGCCGGGGCAGACCACCTGGACAGAGAGAGGAGAAAGGGCAGACCCCCAGACTAAATTTACATTATCTGCAGGGGAGGCAAACCCATGTTATAACGAGGGAGAGACATGTTGTGGCATGGGGTGGAGGGCTCATTTCTCCTCCTGCTCCTCGGATGCCAGGATTGGGGCGTGCTGACACACCCCAGCCCAGTCCACCCTGGCGGTGCCAATTCAGCAGCTTGTGCTGCTTTTCTTCCTCCTGCTCTCATGCCGGGTGAAGAAGCAGCGTTGTCTCTGTCCCTGTGTAAGAACTGTCCGGAAGGTGCTTGGAGACCACGCTCACTGCCGTGCCAGCCAGTCACAAACGCGGCTTTATGCTCCCGACTCTCCAAGCCCAACAGCGTTGACAGCTCTGGGCGTCCATGAAGCCTGTTTCCGTTGTCGGGGAATCTGTTTGGACAAGCGCTACCGCTTACCAACTCTGAGCTGTGGGGCCGGGAGGTGACACCATTTCCCCAAAAGGAAGCCGACAGCCAGGTCCCTGCTTTGACGGAAGTGGCTTCTGTGGCCAGCCCCAAGCTGCGCGTGGGCGCGACTCAGGCAGCTTGGCCTCCAGGATGACGTGGATAGTCAGGACGGAAGGGGAGAGCTGGGGAGGGGCTGGGGGCACGGGCTCTGCTCCTGGAAACCAGCGACTCTCGCAGGAAAGTTAATACATAACGTTTCTGAGCCTCAGTTTTCTCATCTGTGAAAGAGGAAGATAGTCTCACTAGGTGATGTGAGAACTGAGGGAGATGACACGTGCCATCCGCGAGGAACAGCGGGATTTCATCTCGTCTCTGAACCTAAGTGAGGCGTGATCTCAGGCTGTCCACTCCTTCTTCCATTCATTCATTCATTTTATGCTATTAAAAATGCCGTGGTACCTGCGTCTCCCTAGAAGTTGAACCGTTCCCAGATAAAGTGTCTTCTCCCATTCAAGTCCTCCAACCACAGCAAATGAGTGCATTGCTCTCTGTTCTGGACTTAATTTTCAAATTATCTTCAAAATATACTCTCGCTGAGAGCTGTAAGCATGAGAAAAGGAATGTTAAGAAGAAAAAAAAAACCTTGCATATTAGATCAGATTGCAAAAGAAGTCACATAGGTAATCCTCTTCCGGGTTCACCAAATGCCACTTTGGCATCGAGTCCCAGGTACACTCCGCAGCCACCAGCTCAACACGCAGCTCCTGGTCACCTGGCCCCTACACATCCCGCCATCCCCAGCCCCATCTGCCCTTCTCCCTTTGCAAGGTAACACCCGAGCAAGCCCTTGCTCTGCTCCATGGAGGGGCTCCCTTTTAGCTGCTTTAAAGCCTAGTCTCAAAACACCTGTGGAGTTTAGGGTGAGCCTGTTAAGCTCTCTGGCCTCAGTTTCCTCAACCGTAGAACAGGGAGAAAGTCAAGGTCACCTCTCAGACTGATGGTGTAACTGAGGTCAGGCGACCGAGCTGGCAGCTGTACCAAGCTTGCCTCCCTCCTCCTCTCCCTTCTCCTCCGCCTCTTCTTCCTCACCCACGGCTTTGAGGGTCACAGGACATAACGTGAGTGGATGGTCCCTGTGAACCGCAGAGTTCCGTGATGTTCCGTTCCTGCCATCAATACTATATTCAAGGGCAACTCGGTAATCGGTGAACAGCAAATTCTCTCCCTTAGCTACGAAAAGCCACTTAGAAAGCAGGTGGCGATCGTGTTTCCCCAAGTTGGCTTTCCCTGACAGGCGCTCTATTTACCAATCTTTATTTTCCCATAAAAAAGGGTCTCACCAGACCCTGGCTCCAGTACTTTGAGTGAACACTCAGCACACCTGTGCTTAGGAAGCAGGGTCTGTGTGCTCCTTTCCTGGTGAACCAATGGGCAGAGTTGCGTGACGGCGGCACGAACTCGCAGCTCAGTAAAGCAGCCGCTTAAAACATTATGGGACCAGACCCCTCCTGGAGCAGCCTGGTGGGGAGTGGGGGGATGCCACAGCCCACACCTGGCCAGACGCCAGCTCGGAGCCAGCGACACACGGTGCACGGGAGAGTGCTGACGGAGAGCATTAGAGGGGCCGCGTTAGAGTAATTCTGTGAGTGTTAATCGAGCAGGCATCATCGTCCCTGACAATGTCCCGTTCACCGCCAGAGGTTGGCGGGTGCTCACCTGCGGTCCCACTGGTGCGTACTCTGCAGCACAGCGCACGGGGAGACTGCAGAGACCTCAGACAGCTCCTAGGACCTGCCAGGCACTTTTGTTCTTTCCTGGCTGTGTGTGTTACCCAGAAACACGGGGCCTTAACAAGCCTTTTCAGATGTAAAACCGTGTAGGAGAACACTGTGCTCATCCCGGCTTCCCCAGAAACTGATGACAACGAGGAAGGCCTCTGCCCCTGATTCATGCATGTTTATAAACACGTGCAGAGTGCCTGCCTCCCTGTGGCACGACACGGGAGACGGGCCCAGTCCTGATGAAGCTGCCCTGACTCAGTATCAAAGCCTGTCCCCCGAGAGCAGGCTTGCCTGCCTGTCAGCACTGGGAAACTGAGGCAAACCCAGGCCTCAACTGTGAGCTCAGGCTGAGTGTGCCGCGGTCACTTGCTGGTTCATAGACGTCTGAGTCTCACCCAGATGCCATCTCACCCGCAAGGGCACGACAGGGAGGAGCGCTGAGTATCTGAAGGGGCCCTCCCGACTCGCTGAGCCTGGATCATCTCACTGACAGGTTTAGGAAACGCATCCCTTTGGGCTCGACCAGAGAAAGCGAACCGCAAGGAGATCTGTGTCTACATTCACATCCACGTCCATGCCTAGGTCTCTGTCCACATCCACAGAGATTGTCTACATCTTTATTACACGATATAGATGCAGAGACAAATATATACCCTATGACAGGTGTGTTGATATGGATGGATCTCTGTGTCTATAGCCATATCTATACATGAGCTATGTATCTGTAGCCACACCTATTCAGACACCTGCATCCTTTTCTATATTCAGATACCTTTACACCTGTGTCTAACACATGCTGTGGTTTGCACATGTGCCCCAGAAAGTGTACGTAAGGAACTGAATCCCCAGCGCACTGGTGTTCAGAGGTGAGGCCTTTGAGAGGTGACTGGGCCCTGAGGGATCCACCTCGTGAATGGACTCGCGCCCATTGGAAAAGGGCTTGAGGCTGCGAGTTTGATCTCTCGCTGCCTCTCATGTGCCCCCTTTCATCCCTCTGCCCCCTACTATGGGTTGATGCAATGCATGGCCCTCCCAGACGTGGCTTCTTGCTCTTGTACTTCCCAGCCCCCAGAATCACCAGCCAAAGACATTTCTGTTCATTATAAATTACCCAGTCCCTGGTATTATGGTACAGCAGTGTAAAGTAGACTAAGGGCAGGTGGGCACAGTGGCTCATGGCTGCAATCCCAGCATTCTGGGAGACCAAGGTGGGAGGACCCCTTGAAACCAGGAGTTCAAGACCAACCAGGGCAACATAGTGAGACTCCATCTGTACAAAAAATAAAAAAATTAGCCAGGTGTGGTGGTGCGTGCCTGTAATCCCAGCTACTTAGGAGGCTGAGGCAGGAGAATTGATTGAGCCCAGGAGCTTGAGACCTGCCTGGGCAATGCAGTGAGACCCCCCCATCTAAGAAAAAAGGCTAAAGCTATATATATATATATATATATATATATATATATATATATATATATATATATATATATATATATATATAGTAGAGAGAGAGAGAGAGAGAGAGAGAGAGAGAGAGAGAGAGGGGAAAGGTCTCTCTCTCTGAATAGAGATAGAAAGACATCTATCTCTATCTCTATATATATATCCGTGTAGATATATCCATCTACACAGAGATAGCTATAGATAGATCTCTGATCTGTTACTATATATAGATACAGAGAGATGGATGTGGGATACAGAGACACAGACACATAGCTATACATATTGAGGGATTTGTTGTGCGGAGTTGGCTCCCATGATCGGGGGCTGCCTGGCTGGAGACGGGCGTGTCGGGCCGTCAGGAAGGGCTGCTGGAGCTGCCATCTCAGTTCACGGTAGAGTCTCCTCTTCTTTAGGGAAACCTCGGTTTTGCTCCTAAGGCCTTTCAGCTAATTGGGTCAGGCCCACCCGGACTATCAAGGATGGTCCCCTTCGCTGAAAGTCCCTGATTGTAGACGCCAACCACATCTGCCAAATAAGCTTCCCTGAAGCACTTAGGTTGGCGTTTGGTTGAGTTACCGGCTGCTACATCTGAGCCAAATGGACACATCAAACGGATCATCACTGGCAGTGAATAGAAGACTTCTTGTCGGGTTTGACAGGGTGGTAGGTATGTTGACAAGTTAAATAGGGGAAAATAATTTTGGGGAGGGATTTCCATCAACTCTTCAAATTACTGGGTGTACCATGGTTGTGTCTAAATTAACGCCTCTCCTTATCGGTGCGACATGAGCACGCACCAGTTCCTGCATGCACTGGCGCTGGGCTCCACTCTGCACGGCTGCAAGACGCAGGCTCACTCTGCACGGGTGTCGATCACAGGCGGGACTCGAAATACCTCTGCCACTGCTGCACCACGAGCTGGCCAGTTCCTGTCACTTGCACGCGCCCAGTGAGGCAGAGCACTCACACATGACAAGAAACATGGAGCAGGTGTCTTACTGGCAGGCAGCGAGGGGCAACAGAAGCCCAGGATTCACAGCGAGCTGGTCCCCCAAGGCTCAGGAAAGCTGCCCGGGGTGGATGAAGCCTTGTCTGTCCCACCTGCACCACAGCCCAGGGACCTGGAAGGCCGTCCGCCCAGCGTTTATACCCTGCGTGCTCCCGGACTTGCTGAGTCAAGCACTGCAGGACGTCCTAAAGCCGGAGCCCAGGCTCTTCCAGCCATTCCTCCTCTTCTCAGGACGTTGCATTCCCAGAACATCCTACGGTTATTCTTGAGAATAACAGGTGAGAAAAGGACAAGAATTGGGTCAGTCCAAGGCCACCTGGAGAACTGTCTCACTGAACTGTCACATGACTCTAGAAGGGAGACCCCAGTTGCATCCCGGCTTTACTGAATGCACATGCAGCCGTGTCTCCAGGTTCCTCCAGCAAGTTCATGGCAGAGCTAGGAATTGAGCCCAGGAAACCTGGAACTGGAGTTCTGGTCACTTTTTTACAAGACTTCCCAGCGGTCTTTGTATTTTGAACTGATTCTGAGTTATTCTTTCGAGGCAGATAAGAGTGAGCCTTGACGATGACAGTGACCCCCAGTGAAGTTTTGAGCAAGTCATTTTGCCTCCTGAACCTCAGTTTTGCCAGACGTAAAATGGGGGTGCAGCGCCCATTTCAGGCAGCCCCTGATTTGCTAGCTTGAACAAAAGTTTAGAGGGCAGAGAGGTGTGGCTATGTTTTGGTAAACTGTAAGTACTGTGCGTATGGGAGGAATTATTTTCCCTCAATCTCTCACATGCGTGATTTTGCTAGCTGTTACATCTGTGTTCGGCTTTGCTCAATGAATTGCCCTGTGCAACAGGCAGGAATAGCTCCCTGGCACGTGAGGTGCAATTTAAAACATGGTGTCTCTGAAATGCACTTATTTCCATCCCTTTTCCAGCAGAAATGGAGAGAAGTCCACTACGATTCTCTTTTCTGTTTGCTCTTTCCGACTCTCCCACAGATCCCAGAACAGGCTGCTCCGGGGGTCCCTGGGGCAGAGCCTGGTCTCTGTCCAAGGCAGACAGGGGCCTCTGTTGCTGCTTGTCCGAGCTCCAAGCCCCAAGGCTGGGAACCTCCTCCGCCCGGGCTCAGCCGCCGGGCGACCCGAGGAGGCTCCCAGGGCCTGTGCGCAGAGCCTGTCCCTGGCACGGCCCCCACACAGGGTTTGGGCCACTTTCCTCTTTCCTAGTCACAGACTCCTGAGCTTGCCTTGCGGAGAGTGCCCCCCTGACAGGCTCCGCCGGCAAAGCAGCAGCCCTGGCCTCACACCTTCTCTCCTCGGAGGGCTGACGTCCTGGGAGCAGAGCGGCCGGGTCTGTGGAAAGAAGAGGCTGTGGTCTCCTTGGGGAGAAGGTCAAAGGAGCTGCTTCCTCCTCCTCCTCCTCCTCCTCCTCCTCCTCCTCCCCCTTCTCCTCTTCATCCTCCTCCTCCTCTTCCTTTTCCTCCTCCTCCTTTTTCGGTTTTCTCCTTTAGTCCACAGCTGTGACTATAAAACACCTATTATTTGTTGATTTAGGTCAGCAGCTCACCTGTCCTGTCTGTTTTCATAAACAGGCGTGGGGGGGCAGGGGGAGTGTCAGTGGCCACAGGTGCTGAGGGTGCCGGGTCCCCCCACGGGCCTCTCTCACTCACAGCGTTTGGGTGGAACCTGCTGGAAGTGAGGAGGAAGCCGGTTGCTATGGAAACTCCAGCTGGGCACTGTATGCAAATACCTGTCTCCCTTGAAACCTGCCTGGCAGTGACGCTGAGCGGAAAATACAGAACACGGTAAAATGGGTTTTTAACTTTTACGCAGGGACTGCGAGAGCCGGGCCTGTGATTAATTATGCACACGCTCAGAGCCCAGAGAGGCAGCCTGGTAGTCGTGGCTGCAGGTAACGGCCTCTTGACAAATTCCCCACAACTCTTCATTTTTTAGAGTGGATTTCTTTTTGGTAAACAGGACGAGAAAGGGGAGCGGGTTCCTTACAAGCTGCCCTGGACGCCCATTAGTGGTGCTGTTGCTGCCCGAGTTCCCTTCTCCTCATTAGTGTGACACGAGCACAGCCGTGGGGGCCGGCGCGGGGGCCACCAGTGCTGGTGTGGGCTTGGGCACACTCCCCCGGGGCGCCTCAGGTAAAGGAAGAGCCTGGGAGGAACCCCCCAGATTGACCTGAGCCATAAGCTGCTCTCCCAGTGTCGCCTGAGGTCTGAGGGCACTCGTGGGAGCCTGGGAGCGGGTCCTCGTTCCAGCCCCAGACGGAGGCTCCCAGAGGGAGGTGTGGCGTGGGGTCCCCGGGGCCCAGCCGGGCCAGAGCCCTCTGAGGCTTCCGAGGGGGCAGAGGAGAAACACCCAGGCCCGGCAGAGCTCTCGTACGAGTGACCGCAGTTTATCACCTTTGGAAGAGGAGACGGGAGAAGGGGTGGTTGAAGTGATGGGGGAGAGGATGGAAATTAGGCAGCGTCATGGCGTGAGTGGGAGCATCGGGGACACCCCTCTGCCACTTCCCACCAGGCTGTCCCTCTGCCTGTGCCCCAGGACTCGGGCCCTGGGAGGGAACAGCTCAGAGCCACAGAGGACAGTGGTGCCGAGATGCTGTGACCACGGCCACCCCCCAGTTCTGGGACGGCAGGGGAGTCAGACGGGAGTTGGGGGACCTGGAGGAGGACCCCCCACAGCGGGGCGGGGGGGCCACGGCACAGCCTCCGGGGGGGCTGAAGGCAGAGGAGCTGCGGACGCCAGCTGCGGACGCCAGCTGGGGACGGAATCTTCCGGGGCCTGGGAAGCAGATCCCGCAGCACAGTTACGGCCGGTTGAATCCGGAGAAGACTCTCTGGAGCCGGTGCCACGCCCCCTTTCCAGATAAGGAAACTGAGGCCCGGTGAGGTGCAGAAGACTTGGCCTGGGGCACAGCAAAGAGAGCAGCTCTGGCCACCTCTGCTCAGGGTCTTCCTGCTGGACACGAGGGTCCCCGTCATTGAGTCAGCAGACGGGGTGTGGCCGTGATGGCCTCTGACTTGCACCCGCCCCCGACCCTCCTCCTCAGTCTCCCGAGGTGCCCCTGCCGCGAGCGCGCAGCGGAAGGGTCGGGCCGTGTCCCGGGTTGAATTGTGCCCTCCCCAGATGCACCTGTTGAAGTTCTAACTCCCAGAACCTCAGGACGTGACCTTGCCGGGAATCAGGGTCCTCGCAGGTGTAGCCAGTTGAGATGAGGCCCTATCAGGGTAGAGGGGCCCTAATCCATTTGCTGTCCTCATAAAAAGGGGACGTGCAGGCCAGAGGCACAGATACGGGGGATAGGCCACATGGAGATGAAGCAGAGATCGGGGTGCCACATGTGCAAGCCAAGGGATGCCCACAGTGGCCAGCAAACCGCCGGCAGGTAGGAGCGAAGCCTGGAACAGACTCTCCCTCACAGCCGCCGGGGGACCCGGTCCTTGATCTTGGGCGTGTGACCTCCGGAGGTGGAGACAATGATTCTGCTGGGGAAGCCCCCGTCTGCAGGCACAGGTCGGAGCACCCCTAAGTCTGGTCCGGCAGGGGCTGACTGTGACTGTCAGTGCCTTTGTCCCCACCCTGGGAACTGGCCAGGCTGGCGGCAACGTGGTCAGGAAAAGCAGGGGTCAGGGGATCCCCGTAGCCTGGGGTGTGGAAGGGATTGTGCAGCCCTGGGGACGTCCCCTGGGCTTTGCTGCACCCGTGTGCGTTGCGTGGGGTGGGCCGACACCACTCTTTCCTGCGGGGGATTTCTTTCGGCCCTAATGGCAATGTGGCCACAAAAAGGAGGCGGGTGTCCTCCAGAGACAGTGAGGGCCACGTTCTCCCGGCTGGGAGTGGCAGGGACCGGCTGTTGGGGATTTGAGCCCCACCCCCGACAGCAAAGCCCGTGCTGCCCCCACCCCCAGCCCTGTCCCTGTTGGAAGGAAGAGCCGGCAAGTCGGTGATATTTCTCCCTGGGAAGTTCAACTGATGAATTGTTTAGCAGGTAAAATTCACTTCCTCCATAATTGGAAATGCAAACAGATGTGATTATGGACTGATTTGTAGCAATTTGGCAAATTTAAGGAGCGCACTGTTCTGCTTGAACGTGGGAACCATGGTGTGCCCCCGGGCTGGCCCTGAGAACTCATCTGCCGGGTCAGGGTTGATGCCGGGCACAGCCAAAGCCGCCGGGTCAGCTCCCTCCCCAGGGGCCCCCCTGCACGGTGTGACCCCAAGATCTGATTTCACAGTCCAGGAAGATGCTTTTAAAATTCAGACCTAAGGCTGTGGGTGCTACAGGCACATGGAAGGACATCCTTAACCAGATTGAGACTGGGGTTTGTTTCTTGTGCCTTTCTCTGCCCCAACACACACATACATCACGCACCACACACACATGCACACCATACAACCCCCTACACACACATACATGCGTGAACACTACTCCACACCATGGACACGCACACACACCAAAGCCCTGTGCACACACACATACACACACACACCCCGTACAACCCCTCTACACACACACATGCACATGCACATGCAACTACTCCACACCATGGACACACACACACCACACACAGCTCTGCTGTAACCCCTCCCTCTCTGAGTGCTTTGGGCCTAGGTCCCCTGGCGCACCAGCAGCAGTGCACAAGTGTGACACGCATGGCCTCTGTTCCCTGGTGGTCCTTACATGCTGAGGGTTTTGCTCACATCTGCTCGTTCTAGTCCTTTCTCAGCCAGGAAGGGACACCTGGGCTTTGGGACAGGACTTGCCTGTGGCTGTGCATCTCGAGGCTGCAGAGCCAGGCCTAAGGCCAGGCCAGGCAGTCGAGCGTGCTCCTCAACCCCGTGCCTTGTTGTGGTCCCCAGCCCAGCCCCCACCACAGAGAACATCCAAGGGAGAAACAGAGTCCTGCTGGGCTCTGCTTCTCCAAGGGGAGGATCCACGATCCGCGAAGGCAGAGGACAGAGGCGGAGCTATTGGCTCAGAGGCTTCCCGTCTGGGTGACCTCCTCTCCTGCACTTTTTCCATCTGCAGAATGAGGATAAGGACCTTCTGCCCCAACCCTCTCCCTGGCACTTGGGATGGGCCACTGTTATATCATGATCAACTCCAAAGAAATCTGGCAATGCTATTATTTCTGCAGCATTTACAAGCTTGAAGCAGACGCCAATGTTTAAACCCAAAGAATTAAACTTTCGGAGTAAAATTCTCGGTTTTTGAGAATGTTTGTCAGAAAGCTTGGATGAACAAAGCTGTATTCGATGGCGGCATGCCTTCTTGTTGAGCTCCCCCTGGCCCAGCGGCTGTCCCTTCCTGCCCAGAACCCAGAACTCGTGTCCTTAACCTCCCCCGGGGCCTCTGGAGACCACGGGGCTCAGCACTGTGTTTCCATCACACAAATGTGAGTGGAGCCCATGGTTCTTAGGGACCCTCCCGCCCTGGGGTTCTGGGGTGGTGACTTTCCCTCCAGGGGGTTAGGGTGAGGGCTCACTGGGTTGAAAAATCACCAGGCTGCCAAACAGCACTGTCCCCAGGTGTGTCCCTGCCGGGAGGCTCTCCCAGTCCAGCCCTGCAGTGGTGTCCTCCAGCCGAGGGTGCCACCTGGAGCTGGCCCTGCAGAGATGACACCATGCTGTCCTACATTTAAATAACACTGCGCTAAGTACGTGTCAACCGAAGTTGAAAAAGTGATTAAAAAGAGTAATTCGAAGTGAAAATAATTTTTAAGAGTTCTGGATTCCTAAAACCTTGGTCCTCTGATGTCTTTCCAGTTTTATCTCCGGTATATATTATGCAAATCTCTCTCTCTCTGTCTCCCCTTTTCTCTTTCTTTCTAGTGGAAGAGTCTGCCTGGGCTTCCTCCGATTTTTAAAGTAGAAATTTAAATACAGTATCTGAAGCTTTTTAGTCTTACTTATGGCAACACAAAAAATCCAATTATCAATTAGCACTGATGATGTTTTATAGACTGTTCTCTTTATTAGTGCCATATTGCCGCTAATTCGGGAGAACAATTTCTTGGAAATGTCCCTGGGTTATGGTTTTGCTGACTCCATTTTGCTGAAGATTTAAGATTCCGGTGAGCGCCTGCCTGAGCCTGCAGAAGGTCCCTCTGCCACCATCCTTCGAGGCCTCATCCGGCTTTCCAGGGGGGCACAGCCGGCTGCTCCCTCGAGGCTTGAAAGGTGACACAGTCACACCGGTAGTCCCGGAAGAGCTCAGGTAGGTGGTTCACCAGTCCCTCGCTGTGTGGTTTGGTTTAGGTCTGTAATCACAGCCAGACTTGCCCCAAACATCCGCCAGAGAACTAGCGGGGCCCAGAGGAAGTATTAGTGCACCCTTCGTTGCTCTCCGGCCAGCTTCCGTCACTGTCCCTGAACGACAGGAGCCACCTGCTCTGCAGGACTCATTAGGGACACTCTCCACTCTGGCCCCACGAGCCCTCTCGAAGGCCCACGTCACAGATTCAATCTCACGCTGCTTGGGGCTGCCTCCGTCTTCCAACCTGTCACAGCCTCAGCCCACCCTCCCACCCCCGGTTTAATCAGCTCCAGAGCCGGGGGCCGCCTGCCGGCACGGGGTGATTTTCTCCGGGTTAAAGAACTTGTGGTTTCCACCTCAACATGCAGCCCCGCCCGGCGAGTCAAGCCCAAGGGCGTTGACCGTGGGGCCTGCCGAACGGGATTTCTCTGGGTGAGGTGGTAGAGAGACCCATGTCCCCAGTGGACGCTTTCAAAAGGGCCTCTTTGAGCTTGAGCTCATGGTTCCACCAGGCAGGAGCACAGGTTTTTCCACGTGCCTAGTGAGAAAGCCCCCATTTCTAGGAGGTCTGCAGTTCTCTCTCCTCACGAGGGGACCTGGAGGACAGACTGAGGGTGTCGTTGGCAGCAGACCCAGTCGGCATGAGTGGGAGGGAGTTTGCTATGTACTGAAGCTGCGATCTTAGACAAGTCACCAGAGTTGATGAGAGAAGGATGGAAGAACTGAGAGTCTGAGTGACAAACTGCAGGATGACATGTCCCCTCCACCCCATCATAGACAGAGCGCTCACCCTTCTCTTTGCTGCGCCAGCGGGCTGGTTGCCCTGGTGCAGGGTCAACTCACTAAGGCCAAAGGGGAACAATGTCCCTCTGTTGTGGCAATCGAGGGGAGGGAACACTTACTCCTGCACCAGGGCACCAGGCACGGTCACGCTCACTGACTTCCATAGAACCAAACAAACAGCAAAACCTTGTGTAGCTGGAGTGTGGGGCTCAAACCCTAAGGGACAATTTGCTTTAAGTGGCAGTATGAGGTTGTTTCTGGAACCCTCCTCAGGCCATTGGGAGTAGATAGGTGTCCAACGTGAATTCTATTGGGTATCTGTGCTTGTGCCGAAGCTCTCCTTGCACTTTGTGAATAAATCAGCGGCGTGGAAGGAGGGTGCACTGGTGAACTTGGCCTCAGTTGATCGGGAAGTATGTGCACACGTGCAAGTTCCTAAAACTGCAGGGGCGGAGCCCTTCCACACAATTCTTCTGATTCCTCTACCTTCACCCTCACCCTGGGGACCCCAAGGTCAAAGGCCAGATCTGCTCACTTTCATCTAGAGGCAGTTTCGGACACAAGATCCTAAAAGACAAGTTGGAAAGAGGACTCTGTGATGAAGGCTCCGTGCAGGGTCTGTATTCAGACGTGTGGCTCACTGTGTCCAGGCCATGGAGGGCCCAGAGCCAGGCAGACAGGGCAGCATCGCCCCCCAATTAGTGGCTTTGTTCCTTTTCAGCTGCAAGAGCCTGCACAGGGACTCAGCCTCACGGCTTCAAGGAAAGGCTGGGTCCTCTCCCAGCTCCGTCCTAAGAGCCTCGGACGGGAGCTTGGGGTGACAGGAAACGCGAATGAGTTTGTTTCTGTTCCATTTGAGTCACTAGGAACGGAAGGCGTTTCGTTCTCTCCTACAGGTGTGGGGTGATCCAAACCTTCCGCAGCCTGGACACTCCCTGTTTGGGGACCGATGTCAGGTCATCTGCTGATTTCTGACCTTCTAGCCCTGGGACACAGGGTGTTGGGAGATGAATAAACTTGGAGACTGTTTCTCATTAGCCTCAGAACCTCAAGGAAGCACCATGGTGGGGAGGATGTCTGTCCCCGAGGAGGAGTATGGAACTTCTGGCTTAGCTGAGAGTGATCACTTCTTTAGCAGGGGGACCATAACGACCCTATCTCATGGATCTGTGAGGCGTTAATGAGCTAATATACACGAGGAACAGAGACCAGGGTCTGGTGGGGGCTAGGTTTGACTCTTGCCCGGGCCTGGTCCAAGTTTAATTGATTATTTTAGACATAACTGAGGCGGGAGAAAGGAATCTGCATGGTGATGTTTGGAAAGCATACTCTGCATCAGCATCTGGCAGCATCTGGTTTATTTTGCAGCTAATGACTCTTGAGCACCCACTGAGTGCCGAGCCCGGGCCCTGGGAGGTGACGACTCAGTGGCCTGTTGTTTTATGCCCTGGCAGGAGGCTGAGGTCTGCAGAGAGACTCAGTGTTAGGAAGAACCCAGAGCCGAGACTCTCCAGTTCCCAGGCCTGGATCTTGGTCTCCATCTAGTGCTGACTTGAGACCCCCACGGCCTAGCAGGGCCCTTCTCCTTTTGACCTTGTCAAATGAGAGGACAAGTCTTCGGAGCATCTCACGGTGCACACAGAGGAGTTTGAAATCCAATCCTGTTGGAAAATACTAGAACAAACAAAGTCCTTTGAATTTTGAGACTTCAGCTAGTCTTTAAAGCATGACCGTGCACTGGGAGTGAGGTGTGGTGTGCAGGGTGCCCAGGTGGGTTTGGCCACAGAATATGGTGTTTACAGGATCATCTCCTAACTAGTTTCCAGAGAAATACTGTCACCGGAAGTTCGGGACTTGTCCCCGAGGCTGAATCCATGGGAAAGAAGAACGAGGACAAGTGGTTGAGGAAAAGGAAAGATAAGTTTATTAATTTGCCGGCAAATGAGGAGGGCGGTAGACTAGCGTCTCACAAGACTGGCGTCCTGTCTTTAAGCAGAAAAACAGCCCTTTTTAAAAGAGGGGTTTGCAGCAGTTGGGCTCCGTGGTGTCACATGTCGTGGCTTCGAGCTATTGTTTCACTATAATTGGTGGCTGGGGTGTACCTTACCTCCTGTGATGACGATCTTGTGACCAGCGGACAGTTCTGTTGAGTCATCTCTTGTGGTTTCCGATACTGGAAAACAAACAGTAAAGGACATCTTTCTGCCCCTTTGGTTACTGGCCTCGGGGAAGGAATGCAGGTTCTAATTCCCCAAAAGGGTGAGGGTTTTAAAGAGACAACTCGTAAAACAATTCACTGCCCTTTTTCGGGAAATCTACCTGTGTTACAACCCTTGGAAATGTTCCCCCAGATGCTCTTTAAGGCCCCTGAAGAAACAAAACCTCTGATCTGCTAATTGTACGGGACTGGGTGGCAACTTGTATTTAAGAAAATACGTTTTAAAACCAATGAAGAAGTATCAGCCTCCTGTCCCCATGGAAGGCCTGGGGAGGGCCGAACAAACCACCCCTGTCCCTGTTCCCTTAGAAATTGGAAATGGTCCCTGCAAAGCTGTTATATGGCATCCGCTGGTCGAGATCCGTCATCGGTGACATTTCAGCCTTCCTGCCAGGCCTCTGCTTTCTGGTTTGAAAAATCAACCATCATTAATTGTCAGAGGCTGCGTTTCCCTCCTGTTCCCCCAAGCAAAAGACGAGGGCTGCTGCCTTCGCTTCGCGGCAACCGTTGCCAAGAAGAAAGACAGCTCTCCCCGAACGTCCATTAGGCTGCTCGGCCCCATGCGTTTCCCGAGCCACTGGGCAGCCGAGCGCCTCGGATCTCACTGAGAAAATCTGCTCAAGAGCTGCTTGGCGGGAGGAGGTCCGTCGCTTTGGCAGGGGTCTGATCATGGAAACCGGAAGTGCTTGCCCTGCCGCGGTGCCTGCAGGCCTGTCTGGCTGTGTCGGAAGCGAGAAGCTGCGTACTCCTCCCTACGCCACCAAAGGTCAACAGTGCCCTCAGGATGGGTCTGCAGGACACAGCGAGGGGACAGAGCTCTTCCCCGTCCCCGCTGGTGTCCAGGGCTGCCCTCTGGATGCCTGGGTGGCTCCGATGCAAAGGTCCTTCCAGGGGGAGCAGGGGGCAGGGCTGACAGCCAGTGCATGCTCCCTCATGGCATAGTTTTTCTTGAGAAACACGACTGTATCACACCAACCAACAGGGAGAACAGAAGGGCCCTAAAATCTAAGTGGGCAAAAGACACAGCAGACAATTTAGAAACATAAAAATGTAACTTGGAAGCGGCTGAGTGGAAGAACTGTCCACCAGCCTTGACACTCAGAAACACAGATGAAACAATGAGACCTAGTGTGTGTGTGTGTGTGTGTGTGTGTGTGTGCGTGTCTGGTACCAACTCAGAAGTGCCCACGTACCTTCTAGCAACCAGTGAGCAAGATGAAGAGCCTCACCTGCTGCTAGCGGCTATACAAAACATTTTTGGGGCAACATTTATCAGAGATTTTGTAAAGCCTTGAAAAAAAAATTGTTAACCTTTATCAGACACCAGGGCCAAACCCAAGTACTACGGACACGTGGCCATGTGTACAACTCACAACGACCCTACGGGGCAGGTGTGCTGCCATCTCTACCATCTTCGGAGCCAAGAGACCAGAGGAGAAAGAGGTCAAGTCCTCGACCTCAGGCTGCAGCTCCAGCCCCGCCGCCCCCCGCCGCCCCCCGCCAGGGCCCTGTGCATCTCACACGTTTGCTCCAAGCTGATGAAGGTGCCTAAATACACACGCACAGGGAGTTTCTGACACTGAAATATTCACCAGTTTACTCATAAAGGTGAAGACTTGAAAACCACTCAGTGGAATATGGTAACAATAACAGTTAGAACTTTAGGTGACAGATGTCAAAATGAATGCAGGCATTTATCTCTAGTCCATCCCAAACCCTGCTAAGGAGAGTAAGTGAAATTTTTTTTTAGCAACATGTGAGGCCACAAGGACAATGAGGACAGGAAAGGGGATGGTGACATTATTTTGGATGCTGAGAAGCAGAAACACAGGAGTTTACAGGCTCTGCTGACCCGAGAAAGCGAGTCCAATTGGTAGCACAGAGAACATAGGAGACTGGGGCTGCAGAACCTCCCAGGGTCAGGACTCGGAGCACCTGATGCCGGAGCAACGTGGAGGTACCGTGAGAGCAGGAGAATGGCTGGAAGTTGGCATGGGGAGTGGTCGGACCCTCCCTCCCCACGTCTGTGTGTGGAGGAGCAACCCCCCCACCTGGCAGGAGACCAGAGGTTTCTTCCCTTGAGAGGCTAAAACAGAGTCACTGGAAATGTGAGGATTAGATCAATGACTGAATTGAAAAATAGGATGATTAAACGGAGCCCTTGGTTGGTTCTTGGGATCCTCAGACCTCTCCCTTCCAGGCAGGAGACTGGAGTTTTTTCCGGGACTACTGACCAGCCGGAGAGAAAAGACCAAGGGACCAACAGCAGAGTCTTCCCAGTGACATCCCAGGCAGGTCATCCCACCATTCACTCAGGGTTTCCAGTTAGCTTTTTAGGGATCATCTATTACATTGGAATAAATTTTCAAGGATCACCAAAATATTTGAAGAAGGCTTTATATAGACAGTAACCAAACAAGCAAACAGAACCCAAGGGGGGAAACAATTATGTAGGAAGATGAAAACCAAAGCGAAACAAACAAGAAACATACCAATAAGATCCTCAAAGCTGTAAGAGAAGATGTTGCATCAATGAAACAAGAAAAGGATGCTATTAAAAAGGAACATCTAGAAAACAAAACAAAATAGTTCCTGGGCATTAAAAAGGTAATGGCAAAAAATTTGAAACTAGAAATTTCTAATTTGAAATTAGAAAGTCTCTAAGACAAAGCTGAAGAAATCTCCCATAGAGTAGCAAAATGGCAAAGAGATATAGAAGAAATAAGAACATTGCAGAGGATCAGCCAAAAAGCGCAGGAAGTTAGATAAAGAGAGAACAGACACAGGGGAGGGCACTAAACCCTCGAAGAAAGCAAAGGTAGTTGGTGATGACGTTGTGACTCTATGTGTCTCTTGTCCAAGCATTGCTCGTGTATTAACTTGGGAAACACAACAAACCTTGAGGTAGGGATTCTGTTTATCCTATGTTATGAATGAGGACACTAAGGCACAAAGAGGTGAGAAGACAGATTGCCAAGGTCACCCAGCCCATAAGTGGCAGGGCTGGGATCTGAACCGGGCAGGCCAACTCCCATGTCTAAGCTCTAACCACTATACTGGACTTCCTCTCAGGAAAAGGGCTTCATAAAATTTAGCAAATAACTCAAGATCTTTTCTCGGACATGATGGGCCCAACTTTCCCAACTGAAGGGCTCCTTTGAGAGCCTGGCACATGGATGAGAAATTGCCCTTGCTAAGTCATGAAATCGCAGCATCCTGGACCTCGAGAACCCTGGGACAACGCAGAGCTCCTAAAAGCTGGGAGAGAGAGGAGAGCGGGGAGAAGAGGACACATTGCCCACAAAACAAAAATTCATGTGACATCTGCCTTCTTAAGAGCAGTGCTGGAAACAGGGAGAAATGGAGTAATGTGATGCCTTCAGATTCCTGATGGAACGTTGCCAAGCCAGCAGTCTACACTCGGCAAAGCGGTGGAGCATGAGGGTGGACTAACATGTTTGGATACGGCAGGTCCACACACCTGTTCTCTGAAGCCAGCTGGAGAAGGCGATCCGTTAACACGAGGGGGTCGACCAGAGAGAGGAAGGCAGGACATCAGGAACGGGGAGGAAAACAAGAGAGATGGATCCCTAGGTGACGGGGAAGGAGGTTTGGGGACGGCAGTTGTGCGTCAGGACAGAGCACAGAGGTCCAGGTTAGGGTAGGTTGAAAGCCTGGGATGGTGTCTCTGAGGACACGAAATTCACGTGATGTGTTTGAATGAACTGCGGAGAGACTCTTGCGAGAAAGAGTTTCTACAAGAATACGGAAAAGGGGACAGTCAGACCAAACCAACCAAAACACCCAAGACAATGAACTCCACCCAGAAAAACTGTTTAGGAGAAAAAAGATGATCTCACACCCTGCAGTGAACTGGATGCACGTACAGGGCCGTCCACTGTGGCGTAGTCACGACAACATGAACACTGAATGCCGATCTCACCCGAACGGTGACGTAGCTGTGTCGTCACGGCGGAGGACGGGGGTGGGCACGTGTAGCTGGGAGGGATGAAAGGGCACCAGACATTTCTCACCTCAGTGGTAAGTCAGTAAATAATGACTGAAGTTGAAACATCAACAGGTGGCAACATGTTATCTACAAACACAGAGGTAAATACCAAAAGAAACAGCCAAAAAATGGTAAGTGGGAACCTCTGGAATTGGCAAATGGCAGGAATTTGACCAGGGATTACTGATGCGTAAGGTAGGTCTCACAGAATTAACTGACTCTGTCGCCATGTGCATAGATGACTTTGCAGCAAAAAGCTCAACAGAACAAAAGGAACAATGATGACTATGAAGGTTACGTAATAGCATGAAACGTGAGCAGTCTATCGTGTGGCGTGATAGCAGGACCCCAAATTGCGTGCGCAGTATGACGGCAACGGTGTGGAAAGACAGAGAAGAGACTGGAAGGAAACGCACCAGCCACGTACTAAAGGTGGTTGTTCAGACAGTGCGGTATTTTAAACATTTTCCTTTCAACTGCTTTTCACATTTGCTGTGTGATTATATTCCTTTTATAAAGGAAAGGGAAGGGGACAAGAGATGCCTCCGCAAAGCCACAGTGGTTGCCGGCCCGGAGGGAACATACTCTGTGTTCTGCGTGGAGCCGGGACATCATCCGCTTTGTCGTATTCAGAGAAATCTGATTGTCATGTGGCATCTGAGTGGTCAAAGCAGGCTGCGTACGGATGTCAGGAGTGACAGTCAGTGCTAGACCTGAGAAGGGCTGGCAAAGGAAAGAAAGCCACCTCCTAGAGCGGCAGGAGACCGGCGTGGGGCTGTGTGTGCTGACGGGTTTGGCTGTGGCCGCCTCCCCAGCTCCGCTGCACGACCCTGGACCTGAGAAGCAGAGGGCGCGAGCCTCTCTTCTGTGGCTTCCAGACGCCCTGCCCTGTGTTGGGGCAGCTCTCCCCTTTGCACCTGAGCCTGAGCTTCTTCCACAGGTGCAAAGAGGGCAGGGTCTGAGAAAGACACCCCATTTGTGGGGTCCAAGGGGCCCCACTCATTTCTGCAGTTGTGAAATCTTCTACCCACTGCAGTGTAATCATTTCTCCACCTCCCTGTTTCCCCGTCACAGTGTGAGCTTTTGGAGGCACCTGCAGGGTGTCACACACGCGGGAAGTACTGATAAAGGAACAGACCCTACCTGGGGACTGGGAGATGGAGAGTTTCTCCAAGAAGCACGTCCTGAGGAAGAGAGCACTCCAGGGGCGGCCGGGACCAGCTCACGTTGGCTGGCGAGGACCCCAACAAGCCTCTCGTTCCAGCCGTGTGTTCGGTGTCGTTCTGCCAGCAGCTTGGAAGTAGCCCTGGTGGCAGGATTTACACCAAGGTAATTGGTGAGCACAACAGATGCACTCCCAGCTCCCTGGAGAGCCGGTTATTAAACGTTTGTCACTGCACGGCTGCGGGTCTGCATCCACGCCCTGGTCAGCTTTGGAGCTTCCTCTTGGAGGCAGCCGATAGTCTGGGGCTGGTGACGGCCCCAGTGCTAACACGAGGAGCTCGCCAGAGACTGGACTCGGCACTTACAGGGACCTTTACTGCTGAGAGGATTTGAGGGCCGGGGTTCTCTGCCCCCCTTGGCAATCCCAGTGCTCACCCCCAAGGCTTTCCCAGAGCTCAGTGGCAACCAGGGGTGAGGCGGCAGGCGTGGGGGGTTCCCAGCCATGGTGGATTCTGCAGCAGGACTGAGCAGACCCTCACAGCAGACTTTAGAATTTCCGGAGACTAAGTTTACACATTGTAATATTTTATAATTTTGTGTGTGCCTGGAAGGAAGCTGCAGCTCACAAGCTATCCATCTCCGCGCTCCATCGCCTGGTTTAAAAGTCGAAAACATGGTAAATGAGTCTTGGGTGGATCTGCCAACGTGGCGTGATAAAGATTTATGCTTTGTGGTTTCATCTCAGCACGCAAACACTGTCTCTGTGCTTCCAGAGTGTGGTTGCAGTGAGTAAAAAAACAAAATCACCACACAGTGCTAGACTCTCTCTAGGCAATACCAGGTCTCTGGGCCAGAGGTCGGAAGATTCTGTGGGGGCCTCTGAGATCCCCGGCAGGGCCAGCCCAGGGGCCATGTGAACCCCAGAACTGACAGGGTGACTGGGTCTCCCAAAGATTTCTCCTTCCCGTTGACCTGGGTTCAAAAGTAGCCCTGCTTTGAGATGAGCTGTCGTCCATTCATTTTATCCAGCACTCATTGGTCACCCCTCTTTGCCTATGTCTGTGCTGGCTGCTTCCATAGCAATGATCTGATTTAACACATTGAACAGGTGCATGAGGTGGGTACCAGTACACCGCTCTCAAGACAAGGAGACAGAGGCTTTGAGACCCAGAGGAGCCTGGCCGACCTCCTTCCTCTCCCTCGACACCCTGGCCTCCCACGGCAGCCTCCAGCACACGCATTTTCCTTCTGTACCTCCAGGGCCTCCCTCCTGCCTGTCCCGGGGCCTGGCACATGCTGCTCTTCCACACAGCTTCACACACCTGGCTCTGGGCACAACCCTTGTCCCCTCCAGGCCACTCCACATGCTGTTTGACATTCTTCACTGTAATTCCTTCCCGAACCCGTCCTCCACAGCCCAGACCCTCCCTGACGCCTGCCCAGCCCGCCTGCAAGGCAGCGCTAACGAGACTGCGTGTGACTCCGGCCATTGCCACGGTTACTGCTATTTCACTTGTGTGCCTTTTTTCCTTGTTATAATGTTGTCACCATAACATGAGTCTCTAATTGTTAGGGCAACTGGGAGTCGTTTATGTCTCAGGAGTACAAGTCCTCGACTCTGCGTGGATAAATTCACTCTGATTCGCGTCGCTTGTGTGTTAGCACGGAATCTCCTCCTTAATCGTGTCTCCGTAAGGTCCTGGGGAACTGAATGTGTCCCCAGATCAAGTGGCCCCTACATTCCATTTCCACTAACAGCCTTGCTAACGTCCCTGCGATCGAATAGAATAGATTTTCCTCTGGTCGATGTTGCCAGCTCAGCAGTGGGAAGATTCTCTCCTGGGGCCCCCAAGTTCTGAGACATTGTCACCCCTCCCCTGGGAAACTGGCTGCTTCAGTGACATTGTTCAGGCCCCAACTTCTGGTCTTTACAGATGGTGCCCTTCAGATCAGGAAAAAAAGGGAATTGTCCTAGAGTTCAAGAATAGAAAGACACACAACCATTAAACAGAGACTGGGTAATTAATAAACAATAAAAGTTTGTCTGGCTCATGGTTCTAGAGGCTGGGAAGTCCAGGATGGAGGGCTGTGTCCGGCGAGGGCCTTTGTGCTGTGTCATAACATGGCAGGAGGCGTCACCTGCCAGATGGCACACGTGAGAAAGGAGAGAGCAAGAGGAGGCTGAACTCGCTTCTATAACAAACCCACTCCCGCAATAATGAACCCACTCCTGTGACAATGACGTTAGCCTATTCATGAAGGCAGAGCCCTCGTGTCCTAGTCACCTCTCACCACTGTTGCACTGGGATGGAGTTTTCAACCCATGAACTTTGGAGGTCACATTTAAACCACAGAGAAAGGAAAAATGGGGAAAATGGCTTGAATAGACATTTCCAGAAGAAAGTATACAAACGGCACATAAGTGCATGTAGAGGCACAACATAGTCATAAAAGACACAGATTAAAATCACAATAAAATATTAAAACCATATGGAAACATAAAAAAGAAATTTGAAAAGCCCCAGAAATACCCAATGTCGGCCAGAATACAGAGCCAGCAGAGCCGTGCTCTGTCTCTGGCCGAAAGGTACAGTGGGACGAGCCCTCGGGAGAAATCCTGGGTCTCCCAAAGTTAACACACACCCTGTGATCCAGCAGGTGCCTTTCTAGGTAGTCATCCAAGAGAAATGACGGCATATATTTAAAACTCATAACCGGAACACAAATGTTCACAGCTAACTCATAATTTCCCCAGACTGGAAAAACAATCCAAATGCCAACCCAAAAGAGAAAGGACAAAGTTCAAGTTCAGGCAACAGAATACTACTCAACAACAAAAGCAACAAACTGCTGGCACACACAACCCAGACAAATCGCACAGGTGCTGTGCTGAGCATAGGCTATCAAAGGGTGCAAACTCTATGAGTCGCTGGTGGGGTAGGCAGGGCCCCCAGGTACATTATTATATTATAATTGTTCCTTAAGAATAATGTGTAAAACACCAAAGACCCCACTGATTCATAAGAGCAGGTTGTGTTAGTGCATTTGCTGTAGACTAAATTACTGGCCCCATTCTCCACCTCTCTCTGCATCCTGTGCCTTGTGACTTTGCCATTTCTCCTAATGCAAGCAAAGAATATTATTCCATGTCTTTAGGTTTGTCATGTGACTTCCTTTGGCCAGGGGAGTGTGAGCAGAAGTGATTTGTGCTCCTTCCGAGCCCAGGCCTTGGAAGGCCTTGCATGCTTCTGCCACTACAGTGAGAAGAGCTTCCCCCAATAGCTGCTGTCCCTTCAGTCTGGACCCAGGATGGACACACATGGAGTAGCCTGGACCCTAGTACAGCCCGGAGCCAGAACCAAGGGAATGACCCCGAACTCAGCCTAGATGACCTAGAATTGCACAAGGAACAAATGCTCACCATTCAACACCTCTGAGATTTGGGCATTGCTCGTTACTCAGCAAGAGCTGACCAATACATTCTCCACCCCATTCATACTACTTTGAGTCTTCCCCAAAAAGTCATTTCCTAAGTGATATTCTCTCGTCCACTCTTTCCCAATTATTATTAACACCCCCCTGCCCCAAACTGCTCTGGTCCTATCCCATACCAGCAAGTCACCAGAACAACTGCACCCTGTCTACTCCGTACCAAGCGGGAGTGGCCAAGGGGCTCCAACCCTACGGCCAGAACCCCATGGTGCCACATCTCCAGCAGCGAGGCTTGTTGGCTCTGTGCGCCAGCCTTCCGGAATCACTCTGTGTCTGCCACAGCACTGCACGCCCTTCCGCTCTCTCCACGTCCCCTGCCAGTGAGGCCACTGACCACTCCTGCCTCTCACTCCTGCTGTCCTGCTGTGCTCAGCCCAAGAGCCTCCTCCTCCACACAGCCTTCCCTGATTTACTGAGGAGCCCTTCCTTTGGAAGTAACAGCGATGGCGCAACTGAGATCATGACAGTTGCTCGTTACTGAGCGCCTACTACGTGTTGGCACAATTTACCAACCATTTAAGTAACATTTGAATTTACTTTTTATGGAGGAGGAGACTGCATTTCAAAGGCACTTCCTTGCATGCCCGTGTTCACTGCTTGTCAAAGCCGACAGGTGGAAGCAGCCCACCTGCCTGCCAGTGAGTGAGGGGAGGAACCTTCAGGACGGGCCATGTGAAATGAGTCCATCACAAAAGGACAAATGCTATACAATTCCACTCATATCAGGGGCCTGGAATCATCAAATCCACAGAGACAGAGAGTAGAATGGGGGCTGCCTGGGGCCGGGGGCAGCGTGGGGGGTTAGTGTTTAATGGGGGCAGAGTTTCAGTTTGGGAAGATAAAAGCTCTGGAGCTGGGCTGGTGGTGATCTTTGCCCAACAATGTGAATATACTTAATGCAGTTGAACTGTATTTAGAAATGGTCAAGATGGTACACTTTATGTTAGTTACATTTTACCTCGATTTCTAAAAAGGCCTTTGTGTTGCTAAGTTCTCACCGTCAGGCACAGACCCGAACCCACCCAACTCCAGAGCCCTTGACTTTCCACGTTTTCCGTTAGAATTCCCGTTGCCCCTACCCGAGCGTGGCCCCTGTGCGGCTAGGTCTACCGCGGATGCATCTCTGATTCTCAGAGACCCTCAGAGAGCATCTGCAGAGGAGAGGGTGGGGGAGGACGGAGGGAAAGAAGACTCCCTGGGTGCTGTGCACAGAGTGGGCTCTCCCGGGACCGCGGTGGAGGGACGGGCAGTGAATGGGGCCGCACCGGCTGAGAAGTCAGATGCCGGAGGCAGGAAGAGATCTGGCATCCCGAGATTAAGCAGCAGAGCCCAGAGGATTTGTTTTGTTTTGCTTGTAAACAGTTCTGGGTTCAACTAAAACAATTGGCCCCAACGTCTCGCTTCCCGGCGGTGACCAGAAGTGCTCTGTGGACGCCCCTCTCCTGCCGCAGCAGGTGCAGCCAAACCCTGTGACTGGCGAGGACGAGGTGTTTAATGAGGCTGGCGCAGGAGGCCCGCAGGTGAGCAGTTCACAGGAAGAGCGAAAAAGCCCAGCGGCGGGAGGTGGGAGGGCAACGGGTGCTGTGGCCGTCAGTGTTTGTCAGTTAAATTTAATAGCAGGGTCTCATTGACTGTGAGAGTCTTAATTACCAGGGAGAATGACCCTGTCTGTTCACAGCAGAAAAATGATCAAAACGGAAACCACATAAACCTAAATTATTTGCTTGTTCTTTTATAAATAAGATTAATTGGCTAAATGGGGTGGATAGGTTAGAACGCATAAGTGGGGGGCTTCTTCCAACAGCCGCCTTCTTAGCATTCCCGCCTCCTGCGCCTCGGGAGGCCTGAAGGGAGCATCCATCAGAGAGCGTTATTGTTGTTGTGTTTTTACGCGTCTCTTCTTTGAATTTCTCCACCCAGTACTCTGTCTGCCAGGAGGTAGCAGGCCCATAGGCCGTGGGAACTGCATGTTCTGAGGAGGTGGGTGCTGTTGGAGTCTCTCTGGGAAGACAGCACAGGCGCACATGCACACACATGCATGCACACACACATGCACATGCACACACATACATGCACACTCACATGCATGCATATACACATGCACACTCACATGCATGCACACTCATGCCCCACCCACCTCCTGCACTAGCCTCACCCGTGATGGCAGATGCTTGGGTGGACGTGACACCCCTGGCTAAGCCACTTTGCTTTGCCTCTCCAGGGGGGCCAGGAAGAAGGCAAAGTCCTTTCACTGGCTGATTTCTTTCTAAAAGAAAGCCTGTTTTCTGCCGTCAATTACTGAACACTTAATTGCCTTTGTTCCTGAATGAGCTCTTTGGTAGACAGGTTCCCCTCCCAACTCTGTTTCCCTTCCCTGGCTCCACACGCGTGGCCGCTCTCCGGAGCGTTAAGGATTTCAACCTACGGTCAGGGGCAGGCCGGCTGCCCAGAGCCTCCTCTGGAGTTCACCGGCACATCCGGACCACAGGCGACTCTGCCGTGGCACCGAGCACCCCTCCATGTCCAGCGTCCTGTGGGCAGTGGCGACAGGCCAAGCGCGGGCACATGGACGTGCTCAATCAGACAGCACGCAAGGGCGACCAGGAGGCTCCCCAGCACCCAGGACCTGGGAGTTCAGCCTGTGAGATTCCGGTTTCCCACGATCACCTGCACCCCAGAGCACCAGGCAATAGAGACTGAACTGGACACCCTCTGTGTACCCCAGATGCACAGGTTGAAGCCCTCGCCCCAGAGCTTAAGAACGAGGCTATATTTGAAGATAGGGTCTTTAGAGAGGTGACTCAATTAAAACCAGGCCGTTAGGGTGGCTCTAACCCAATATGACCGTCAGTGGACAAGAACCCGAACTCTGCAAAATCATTTAAAGAGGTTCATTCTGAGCCAAATATGTGTGACCATGGCCCGGAGCCACGCCCAAGAAGCCTTGAACAATGCTCTTGCCATGGCTGGGTTACCGCTTGCTTTTATGTATTTCAGGGAGACAGGAATTACATGTGAAGTCATAAATCAGTACATGGAAGGTGTGCACTGGTTTGGCCTGAAAAGGTGGGACATCTCAAAGCAGGGGATTACAGGTTACAGGTGGGTTTAAAGATTCTTTGATTTGTAATTGGTTAAAGAAATGGAGCTTTGTCTAAAGGCTTGGAATGTTTTAAGATAAGGAGTCTATTCATCAGAGACAAGTCACCGGACACGTACTCAGACTCAAGTGATCTGTTAGGTAAATTGAGGACCTGCAGGTGTGGTTTGAGCTTTGCCTTGCACGGCCTTAGGCCTGTTAGTGAGTAATAAAGGACATCTCCAAGGAGGGAGGGGGCATGTCTGACCTCCCTTCTCAGCTCCCGCAACTCAACTTTAGGGTATTTCTGGGATCCCCTTGGCCAAGAGTGAGTCTATTGAATCAGCTGGGTGTGGCGGCTTAAGATTTTATTTTAGTTCACGTGACTGATGTCCTCATACAAAGAGGACATTTAGACCCAGACATGAGACAGAGGGAAGGTGATGTGAAGACACAGGGACAGCAGGACACCTGCACACCAAGGGGAGAGAACTCACCTGCAAACGGCTGCATCCTGGACTTCCAGGCTTGGAACCGTGAGACAGTACAGTCCACTGTCTAAGCTGCCCGGGCTGTGGTACTTGGTTACGGCAGCCCGAGCTGACTAAGGCATCGCGTGTTTTCTGGTCTCCAGCTCTGTGACCCAGAGCTTCTGGGTCCAGATGGGGGTGCTGGTGGCTCCCACCTGGGTTTGATCCTGCCAGAGCTTTCTGCTCTGGCCTTAACTTGCATTTTTAAGGCACAGAAATGTTCCTGCCCTTAAATCAAAGCATTATATTTCAAAGGAAATTTAATAAAGCATGCTTTTGCAGCCTCATGGAAACGTATGCCATGCAAACATTGAAGATCCTTGTCTGAAAGTAATTCTCTCCCAACTCTTTAGGCCACCAAGGGAACGAAATCAAAAGATCGGCAGCGATTCCAAGTGCATCATTTGTCAAAGGGAGATGAGGCTCGGAGCTCCAGACTTTTGTGTCTTGCTCTAAATTTAGCTAATCACACCTCTGGGGTCTGTCGCTGAGTTGGACCTCCGCGGTCCCCGGTGGAAGGATTAGCGGCAGAGATGGCAAGGATGATAGCGCTCACTTTCAGCTCCTTGCCTCAGATGGGTTTCAAAGGCCTCAGCCACCCTGACTTTGCCCACGCGTGTGACACCAGCCAGGACGGCGCGGGGGAGGGCGCTCTCCCAGCTCACAGGAGCGGGACGGAGAGGCGTGGGGAGGCCACGCGTGACCACGTGCAGAAAGCACCCGTGCGGGTGTGTGCCCCTCCCTCCAGGGCACGCCATGGACACTGGGCAGGCCACCACCTGCCGGAGAAGTGGGCGGTGTCCACTCCCTCGGTCTCAGGTGACTTGGGACGCGGCCGCAGTATAGGCTCTTGACCTGCTGGAGCAGCTCGTGGGTGACAGCCAGGACCTCTTGTGATCCTGTCCCGCCGGCCTCCTCTGGGCTGGGACAATTTACGGCAGAGACAGAAAATGGAGCTGCCCTGAGACCCCGAGTGCCCATTTCTTAGCAGAGTGAGGGGTCCCCAGTGACTCACAGAATCTGCGTTAGTGTTGAGGGGAGGGGGAGGGGGCCCTGCTCCCAGATTTTCCTCCCACGGGCGGAAGCTCCTCCGGAGCAGCATTCGGAAGGACGCAGTCTCCGAGGATGCAATTTTGAAGGAGCAACTTAGGTGAGGGGTGCAGCCCGTTTCTCTCCCTTTCCCTCCTCCAGGGCGCACACCCTCTGCTCCCTGCAGCTGCTCCATGTCACAGGGCGGGGTGGGGGCGGGGCCACATGGCTGGGGGCGGGGCCACGCAGCTTGGGGGCGGGGCCACGCAGCCTGGGGGCGGAGCCACGAGGCTCCCCCTCCTGGGGTCGAGCACTCGGAGCCCACTCCCCTGCAGGTGGACGTGGCGTTCTCCATCGGCTCCATCTGGATCTTGACATCGTTTCTTCATCTTTTCCCTTTTTATTGCCTCTCAAACAGTCGATAGCACAGGCGAGGGAGAGCTGTGATACTCAGCATCTCGCTGCCTCCCGCCCCCGTGCGTCTCAGCGTCTATTAGGCAGAGGCGAATGTGGAATCCGAGTTACGACTCCAGATTTGTTTAACTCTCCATGTGTTTGCAATAATTGTGGCAAAAAACAGAGTTTTACAGTATCGAAATGTAAACCAAAGATTGGAACTTTCTGGGGGTGGGGGATGTGCGCTGAGGTCTCTGAGCCGTGGCCCAAACCTGTCTCCACCTGCACCTCCCTCCGCCCGCACTCTGGGGACTCTTGCGAGGTGAGGTGGGTGGGGACGTCCCGTCCCTGCTCGCGGGGTCTTGGGAGAGGGTGTAGGTTGCGATTCATCCAGGGCTCCTGTTCCTCCAGGGACCCTGCGGTCTCCCAGCTGTCGGGGAGCTGAGGGGAGTGCCGGCCGAGCCGGGGTCAGGGTGGTTCCCGCAGGTGTGCTCTGCAGAGGGCGCCCGCTGCCCGTGCCTGCGCTCTCCTTCTCTCGGCCTGGACAGTGGTTCTGGGCACGTAAGACTCAACAAGGTCCTGTTTCCACCCTCGAGAAGCTCAGGGACTCGTGCAGGGAGAAAGGCGGGTGACAGCAACATGGTCAAGACTCTGCAGCCGCCAGAAGGCCTTAAAGTGCCTGCCAGGGCCCAACCTGGCTTGGCCCTGCGGCTGTGTCAACGTCACCTCTGGCCCCATCCCGCCACAGGGGTGTCCCCCTGCTGCTCAGAAGAGGTTGTCGTCCCCTGTGGCCCCCACCTCCAGCCCCTGCATCCTGTCTCAAAGGCCACGGCAGTCATTTCCTGGGGCTGCCGTGACAAAGTGCCACAAACCAGGTGCCTTAAACAAGGATTTATTGTCTCACAGTGCTGGAGGCTGGAAGTCTAAGATAAGGCGTCGCAGGGCTGGTTTCTTTTGGGGCCTATCTGCTTGGCTTGTAGACACTGTGTCCTCCCTGTGTCCTCACAGGGTTGTCCCTCTGTGTGTGTCTGTGTCCTGATCTCTTCTTATAAAGACAGCGGTCAGGCTGGATTAGTCTGCCCTAATGGCCTCATTTCACCTTAATGACCTCTTTAAAGACCCTGTCTGCAAATGGTCACATGTGGCTTTAGAGCTTCCCCATGTGAATTTTTGGGGGACACATAACGCAGTTCGGGACAAGCCCCTCGTCTGTGGATGGGACCGCCCTTCTCCCTCTCACCCCGCCCCCCTGTGCTCACTCCCTCCCCCACAGCCCTCCGCTGGGTGTGGCCGTCCGCAGCCTGTCTCTCCGACCCAGTCTGCAGGCTCCAAGAGGGCAGCGTTTCTGGCAGTTTCGTGTCCGTGTTTCCCGAGCCCGTGGACAGGGCTTGGCAGGTGGCTGGTGTTTAGGGACCACTGAGTGAGACGCAGGGCCCTGCTGGGAGACAGGACTAGAGCAGGCCAGGACGCTGGCTAGGGGGACCACGCTAGGCCCTGCGTCCCCCGATGCCCAGCAGACACGGGCAGGATGGTGCGTGAGCCTCCAGGCGGAGCCGATGGGCTGGCCAGAGGATGGGGGCTGCAGGCAGGGCAGGGCCCTGGGGGCTTGGGAGCCCCCCCCCCGCCAAAGCTACAGCTGCTCCCTCTTACGAGATTTGTTCTCAATCTAAATCTAAAACCCCTGCCGAAGGACATGGCTGGGAGCAGGTGTCCAGAGCTGAGATGTGGCTGTGAGGGATGGGCCTCGCTCACTTTGGAGGGTCCAGGGCTCCAGCGCCATCCTCCTGTGGGCAGCAGACGCCAAATGTCATCACCAGGCACGGTTCTGAGCCCTGGTTCAGAAGGCAGCATATTGCCAACCGCGAGCCCAGCCTTGCACGGCAGCTGCCCACAGCAATCTCTCTGAGGTGCCTGCCTCTCACTGGCCATATCGACGCTCGGTGAAGGTCTGGCTGGTGTCTCTGCAGCCCGGGGCGGGGGGGAGCTGCTGCTGTTTGCTCCTGGCTCCCCCTGCCCTGGCCTACGTGGGCTCCCCCTCAGGCCCACGTTCCCTGCAGACGCATAATTATTTCTGCAGCTCCTACCTCATCAGGGGAACTTTCTGGGATGTGATGAAAAGAAGGACTTGCAACAGGAGCCCAAAGGCCTGAGAGCAATGCCGCCTCATGGTACAGCACTTGCTTGCGATGAAATCTCATGCAGTTCAAGTTCCTGTGAGCCTCGGTTTTCTCATCTTTAAAATGGGGATGCACTGCTAGCAGGAGGTTAGCTGTGAGGTTTAAAATGGAAACATGTAAAAGCTGCTGGCCTCAGGAGGCACTTAGTAAGACAAAGCATTCCTTTGGTTGTTCCTAGGATCCCAGGGTGAGGCAACCCCTAGGCAAGGAGCTGAGCCGCGGGAGGGAACGTCAGAATCAGGGCAGCAAATTGGTGGGGGGGCTGATGCGGGCCATATAGAGTGACATGGGGATTATTAGGTTAAGGTTGGCACTTGGTTGTCTTAGACCACACATAACTGCTTCTAACTTGCCCCAATTTTAGCATCATTCCAAGGGCTGAGAGTAGGCCAGAAATTTGGAACAAATTATTAATAATAAGGGATTTTTTTAAAAACACACACACAAAATAATAACAAGCTATCTAACACATATTTTGTAGGTGACTGTACAGCCATTGGTATAATTTGGAATGGCAATTTTCTTCTTTCTCCATTTCCTTTTAACTTTCCTACAGGATATAGGTTTTTATATTTGCTCCCCTGTTACTAGTTTTGTACTTACTTGTCCTACTTCTTTTCATTTTTTCTTTAGTGGTTACTTATTTTAAATTTTAACGTGTCTATTAGCAAAGGCTAATAATATCAAACAACATTTCTGTATGTCAGCAGAAGTCAGAAGACTTATATCCAAGCTTTCTCCATTCTTAACTTTGTCTTTTTGTTGACTAGTATTTCAGTATTTCAGTGTCATTTTGTTTTTAAATCTTTTAGTATTTTACATATATATGTATTTTAGATATTATTTTGAGTCACCAATGTGTTCACAACTTTTTTTATTTGCACAGATTTTCTTGAATGCTACTTCTTTCTTTGGGGTTTAATTTCCTACTTGATGAAGTGTCTCCTTTAATACCTCTTTCAAAGAGGATTGCTGAACAGTAAATAGTAAGTTCTTTCACTGTGTGTCTGAAATTGTCTAAAGGGTCATTTGATTGAACATGGAATAATTTGTGGGTTAGGAACTGTTTCTTTCATTGTTTATAACATATTGTGTTGAATTCTGTCATTTCATGCTGCTCATGAGATGATGACTTTTCATCTTATTGTTCTATGTTTTGTCACTTTCCTCCAGGAAAGTTTAAGATTTTCCCTTTGTCTCCAAAGTTCTGAGGATTTTATAATTTTCTCTCAATCCATGAGCTTCAGTAGTTTTATTTTATTGATTTTGCCGGGGACTGTTTGAGTCTCTGGGATCTGAGTGCTCATCTCGTTCTTCGCTTTGGGGGAATTGGCAGCCGTTTTTGTCTTCAAATGTGTTCTCTCCATATATTTCATATCTCCTTCTGGAACGCCTGTCAGATATATGCAGAAGTTTCTCATCCCACCCTCCTCGCCGTGTAGCAGTTTTGCTACCGGCTCTCCAGGCTGCGTCTTGGCTGCGTCTTCCAACCGTCCCACTCACCGCGCCGTCAGCGCAGCCCTGTCCACCCGCACCCGCTCCCGGAGGAGCTCTCGCCTGTGACAAACCCGCCTGCTAAGAGTTTTTGTCTACTTTCTCAGTCCCCGGCTCCTTCTGAGATCCCCTGCAAAGGTTAAATTAATTATTTCAAAACTTCTGTCCCATTTTCATTACCTCTACCTCGGGGGACCTAATGTTACTGTTGTTGAGTCTGCTAGGCTCGGGCGTGCACCCCCTTTTCATGAGGGGTGCTTCTACGGTTCCTCCCTCTCTATCCGTTCCTGCTGCCATTGTTATGAGCAGGTGCCTGGTTTCGAGCAGGTGCCAATCAACTCTGGTAAAAGTGCTCCTCCCCAGACTCTATGTGGCTAGCTCTGGCCAGGCCACCTGCACCCAGCCCAGGGCAAGCAAGGGCCAGGCTCTGGGCAAGGCCCCTTCATCCTGCTGGGTGGAGTCCACCACGCCCACTGCGCTGCCCACCCGGGATCTTTGATTGTGTGAGACCAATAAACCCCCAGCTTGTTCAAATCTAGGCAGAAATTTCTCTTAACTTCTCAGCCTGGGGTGCCTGCCCCCCAGCCAAGAGAGGGGGTGAACGCCACACTCCACCCGACCAGGTTTGGGGTTCTCATTTCTCACTGGGGACACTATTCTCATCGACAGTCCGGGCCAGCAGCTCCTTGCCTATTCCTTACCGTTCAGGCTGCAGTTTTCTACGGGGAGCCCCCAGCCCCTGTGGCTCCACTGGGGGTTCTGAGCCCCTGGCCCTCAGCCCCGGGCCCAAGACTGAGTGAGACACCAGCCTAACTCACCCCCCCTTGCTTCCCTTGAGCCCCTTCTTCCTTTCTGACCTGCAGATTTTCCTTCTTTTTGACCCTGGCTGGTTTCCAGCAATTTCTCCATCATATCTGTGAGCAGGCGGCCTCCACGTCATATCCTTTCACCGCACGGGCCAGAAGTCCCCGCAGTCAGGCTGTTTTATCACCTAATGAAAGGCGGAGGTCAGTCCCCCAGAAGAGGCACAGGTGCCCACGACTGGCACAGGCACGGCCATCACCATGGGCATTCCCGGAGGCACTGTGGGCTGAGAATCAGTGTCAAAACAAGAATGTTTGTCGACATGGACAGATACGCATTTTACATTACCTTTTTGAAAGGTAGACAACAAAAATATCACATGTGGTTATGATGCCTTTTGAGGTATGTACATGCACAGGTACTTGTATGTACAAATGTCATGTACACATGGAGAAAAGTCTGGAACGGCTTCTCCCAGAATGGGCTTTATGATCATGCGTGTCTCAGTCTGTTCAGGCTGCTATAACAAGCACCATAAACAACAGAGCTATACTCACAGTGCCGGAGGCTGGAACACCCGAGACCAGGGCACCGGCAGATTTGGTGTCTGCCGAGGGCTGGTTTCCTGGTTCGCAGATGGCGCCTTCGTGTGCTCACATGTGGGAGGGGAGGGGGAGCTCTCTCGGGCCTCTTTTGTAAGGGCACGAACCCCACTTGTGAGGGCTCCACCCCACCACCTAAAGGCCCCACCTGCTGATACCATCCCCTTGGAGTTTAGAACATCAACATGCGGGTCTTGGGGAGACACAAACATTCAGATCGTAGCCACATGCGACTTTGCTCATTTCATTTATGTAAATGCAACTGCTGAAATTTTATTATAATCACTTATTTGTTTTGAAGTATAACAGAAAGAACTGTTACCTTGTTAAGCTGGAACAAAACTCCCTTCCTAAACCAACACAAGTAAGTTTGCCCAACATGCAGGGGCTACTCTCAGAGAAGGCCGTGAATCCATTCCCACGATCCCACCATCCCAGAGAAGGTCTCCGGCCCTCTCCATCCGGAAGCTTCGATTTAGTCCCTTTACGAATCCCACAGGCCCAGCCAGGTGCCCGCTCCCTCCAGGGGACCTGGCACTCCCCTCCTCCCAGTGGGCCTGGGTGGCTCGTGAAGATCGGGCACCGGGGCGAACACTCCAAAGAAGCTTCTATGTTCTCTGCAGAAAATTCCCCAAAACCAGGTCTCCCCTGCGGACCCAGCCTGCACCTTTCTTCCGAGTCCCTCGAAGGGAGGGTTTGCAGGATTTCCTCTGGACCCTGTCGCCGGGCTGCAGCGTCCTGGGGGCAGACGCTCTCTAACCAGGTACGGACGCAGGGCTTGGTTCACACTCTGTGAGCTAGAGGGTTGCGGGGCGGCACGTGGGGAGCCTGTCTGCTCCCCAGCTCTCCGGGGCTCCGGATTCATCTCTGTGTGTTGATACTCTGGGCCTCCAGCTCAGCCCACGTGCCCCAGTCGGTGATTACGGCCCCAGCACTGCCCAATTTAGATTCAGGACGCTGACCCGGTGCCACGGCATGGCCTATTATGACTATAAATGGTCTGTTGGCCATCAAGAAGGGTCCTCAAAGGACTAATTCTGCTTCTGTTAATGAGGACCCTTTTTATTTCCTGGCACTGCTTTTCTTGATCTATGACAGATTTATGATTCATGGAGGATTTTAATATTAATGTTAGCCTGATGGCAGATGAATCGGACACAGGATTTATTGGCCTAGTAAAGAATTAGATGTTCCCTCCCACAACTATGAAAACGTTAGCTGGAATTCATTCGCCGGACGCCGTGTGCAGAGTCTCAGAGTCCGCAGGAAGCCGGCCTGGTCCCTGGGAAGGAGGTGTGCACCTGCAGGAGGGAGTCATGTGAGGACGCCCACCGGGACTCGGGGCTCAGAAAGGGACGGACGGGGAGCAGGAGCTTCCGGGGACGCCGGTTAAGTCCGCACCTGTTGCAGCAGCCTCCACTTCTGTCGGCTTTTATTGGACCCGTAAATAAGGCCTCGCAGCTGGAATGGCCGCACCGTGCCGAGGAGCGCCAGTGCGAACTCAGAAAGCGAATAAACTTGATAGATGCCCTCGGCGTCCCCTGCCGGCAATGGGAGGTCGTGCGGGAATCTGCCAGGCCGTTTCCTCCTTGCGCGCTATTTTCTCCCGGTGGGTTCTATATTTCAGTCAAAGTTTCTATAGCTGAACGCTGAGATTCAGAGTTAGGCTGCCATCTGGACTTCCCGATTTAGGCACCAACACGGAATAAGTAACACGCTTAGTGCGTGCGTACTACGTGTCAGGACAGGTTCGAGAGAGCGCCCTACATCATCTCGCCCGATCCCTGAGCATCACTACACACTGGGAACATCATTTCTGACCTCATTGTGATGATGAAGACGCCAGAAGGCACCAAGTTTACCGAGCAAGGAAGGGGCAGAGCTTGGCTTCGAGCTGTCTGACTGCAAAGGTCAACATCGTAACCACCATCCCTCTCTTTCCGCATGCCTGGCTCCGAGCACGTGCCAACCCTGTGCACTCTGGCCTGGATTTTGTTCTTTAAGATTCTGTAGGAAATCGTCCCACAAGCACTAACTGCCTGGTTCCCAAATCCCCATGAACAAACATCATCAGGACTCTGAACCCCACAGACAGGACCATCTGCCCAAACCCGTGAAAGCCACTGGCTGTTCACTCAAGACTGTCTCTTTGTCCAGCAGCTACCTTCGGTGACAACGTGGTTCTCCAGGGCCGTGTCTTTGGGGTGGTGGGTGGTGGATTGAGGACTCTCTCGTGCTCTGCAACAGCACGGCTCAGCCACCGCCGTCCCTTCTGCAGAACGCACACCCCACGTGGAAACGGCCACAGCCCCCAATGTAAGGAAAGCTCATGCTTTCTTCCTTTGTTCCAGACTGTTCTATTTCCACCTCCACCGGGTGTACCACGACGCAATTCTGACGCCAACCACCTGGCAGTCAGGTCAGACCCCATGGGATGAGCACTCTGTCCCCCCAAGACTCCCCCACTCGGATGCCAGCCCTGAGTGGAGTCCCCGGGCCACCACACTCCTGACGGAGTGGCATAAAATCAGAGATTTCTGCGAACCCTCTTTGCAGAAATCTCTCTGTGATAAGTCACGAGAATGACCCACAGAATTCAGGAAAGCTCTAGACCGGGGTGTTATTGTAAAGGACACACACGGGAACAGCAAAATGCAGGGAGCCACAGGGTGAGGTCCCAGACCCAGGGCTCCCGCACCCTCTCCCTGGGGAGTCCCGTGTGTCACCCACCTGACGCACCAGTGTGGAGCCAGGAGGTGCCGAGGGGCCTCCTGTGCAGAGGCTCGATGGGGTGTCATTGCATGGATGAGATTAATTGCTAGACACGGGACTGCACCTGCTCTCCAGGCCCTCCCCTCCCCGGAGGTCCCATGGGTGGGCTTCCCGGGGGCCCAGCCCCCATCCCAAGCTCTCTAGGCCCACAGGGGACACCTCATTAGCATAACAGATGCTCCCACCATTAGGACATCCCAAGGGTTTTTGAAGCTCTGTGCCAGGAACCGGGGCAAACACTGGATATATTTTTTACTATACCACGGAGTCCTTGCTCAGTCAGCTGTCCCCACACTGTCCTGGCCCCAGGAGGAAGATGGCATGACCCACGCCAGCCATGTTCCCCTGCAGGGGAGCCGGGATCACCCCTGCCCCTGGGCCCGTGGATTCCGGCCCCTTCAAAGGATCCTGAGCATGCACCGGGTCAAAGATCTGGGGCTGGAACAAGTGAAGAGAGAGCGTAGCAGGAGCTGTGGTTATAATCGCTTTGTTCTCACTTTTCTCTGGCGAGGAGGTCGAGGAGGTCGAGTAGGTCACGCTTACGGAATGTACTTTGCATTTTTAAGCTGTTGCCAGAGGAGCACAGAAGGTGAATCAGACAATGTTAACTCTTCACGACCGACGCCCGGGATGCGGTGTTGCCTTCCTGCACAATCACACACACTGGGAACGCGAAAGTCCCGTCAGCCTCCTGTCCTTTTGGTTCTGTTTTCCTCCTTGTTGACTTTTTGACTCACTGAGCTTAAATAAATTCTCCTTACAGGGAATGAAACGGCATTCGTGGGTGCAAGCTCCCGCTCTTACTAAATCAAGCGGAGAGAAATCACGAGCAGGAGAAGGAGAGACAGAGACACCCGGACGCTCGGCTGGACCCAGAAAGTCCCTCCCACTGCCCGTCTCTGCAAGAAGCTTCCGTCTGTGGCAGGGCCCTAGTGGCTGAGCTCCCCCAGCTCCGGGATGGCCACAGGTGCCACAGTGTTGGTCGGGGTTCTTGCAGGGTCCGCCAGGTGGGCACAGGGGCTGTGCGTCTGTTTTGGCAAGTCCCTCAGCTCGGGCTGTTGTCTGCTGTGACCCACCCCACATACGGGGGCTCAAATGGCAGACGCCCAGCTCCCACAGTACCAGGGGCCGGGAAGTGCAAGAGCAGGGTGCAGGGCCAGTCGCCCCAGTGAGCACCTGCTTCCTCACTCGCAGATGACCAGCTGCCTTCTCCCTGTGTCCTCATGTGGCCTCTCCTTGGCCTGTCGGAGCAGGCTGGGGGTGGGACACCTTCCCAGTGCCCTTTCTCATAAGGACACTAATCCCATTGAACCAGGGCCCCACCTCTGCAGCCTCGTTTGACCTTCTTTACTTCTTTACTCAAAGCGCAGCCACGGTAGGGTCAGGGTTTCCACATATGACTCTTCAGGGACATGTGAATCCAGAGCACCGAAGTTCACGAGTGGGGTCTTGGAAGATGCTTTAGAAACTCTTTTTCGACTTCCCACTGCTCTTTCTTTTGTATCATCCCTTTCTCCCTGCCCTCCCGACATATGCCAAACTTTTAGACTTTAAACGAGAGCTTGGGCTGGATGTGGCGGCTCACGCCTGCAATCCTAGCACTCTGGGAGGCCGAGGCAGGAGGATCGTTTGAGCTCTGGAGTTCGAGACCAGCCTGAGCAACAGCAAGACCTCGTCTCTACTAAAAATAGAAAAATTAGCCAGGTGTGGTGGTGTGCACCTGTAGTCCCAGCTACTTGGGAGGCTGAGGCAGGAGGATCGTGTGAGCCCAGGAGGTTGAGGTTGCTGTGAGCCAGGCTGAGGCCATGGCACTCTAGCCCAGGTGACAGAGGGAGACTCTGTCGCAAAATAAATAAATAAATAAATAAAGGAAAGTTGGAGGTTTCAGGGGTGGCCCACGAAGGGTGTTAATAGGCAAACAAGGAAGCGTCTCTACGAGTGGGAAGACAGGGAGCTCACAGCCAGGGCAGGGGCGGGTGGGGGTGGAGGTGTCACCATCTGTCCGCCTCATTTCCCCGGCAGGGGCACGTGACGAACCCCCCCCCCCCCCCGCACACCTTGCCCACAAGCTCCTACAAGAGACCACCCCCAAAGGGCCAGCACCGTCCTCCCCGCAGGCTCCCGGGGCCCGTGTGCACACGTGGCGGGGCGTGTGCTGAGCTGAGCGAAGCGTCCTTCCACGTAAACGTGCGTTACTCCCACTGCACTCCGCGGGGCTGCTTGGGGACGAGATTCGCAGAGCCTTTCCTGTTTTTCAAAGGAGCAAAAAATCTGCCACATGCTCTTGCTAAATAAAATACACAAGACGCTTCTAAGGGCTTTTAAGCACCCAGAACATAAAAGGGAAATTGGTCTGATAGAAGCTCAGCGGCCGATGCGACCAGTAACACGTATAATATCGCATTCTGGAAGCGCCGTCGCCTCCGCGGGCCGCTCATCAACAGGCACAACTGAAATCAGACACTCTGTTATTAAACGAAACCCCCTTGCAGACAGGGACCGGGAGGGCTTGCCGGGTCAGTCATTTGGGTCTGAAATCTCCTTTAATATGAGTTTAATATGATATTACGAAAGGACCTACATGGGCAATAAAACACATTGTGGGGAGCTGCTAAATATGCATTTCTGCAACGGGCCTCTTTAAATGTCCACAAATACACATGCATGAGGCACGGAGGAGCTCGCGCTCTCTGCTCTGGGAAGGGACTTCTGGGAGGCGCCGCGATAAGCCTCCTCCTGCTCACCGGAGCCGGCAGCCCGACCGGGGCAGCGTGGGTGTTTTCCAGGGAACGAGCAGCCCTCGTCCAGCAGGCTGGAGGCCTCAGTGTCGGTGGAAACCGCAGACGGACCCTTTGGCATTCTGGAAGGACCTGGCCTGGGGCCCCGGCGAGGGCACACGAGTCTTTCTGCGTCACCCCACACCCTGGTGACCGGGTTTGTTTCTGATTTCCATCTTCTGTGTGTGTAGACTCCAGAAACAGGCCCACCTGCCCTTTTACCGTGGCCGCCCCTCCCAGGACACAGGGCCCAGCACCCGCGGATGCTCTCCTGGCCTTTTAAGGGATGATGGTGACACAGGAACGCAAACTGGGTGGTTTAAAACAACAGGAATTTCCTCTCCCCCAGTCTGGAGGGCAGAGGTTTGGGGTCAAGGCCTGGGCAGGGCTGGTTCCCTCCGCAGGCTCTGACGAGACCCCGTTCCAGGCCTCCCTCGGGCTCCTGGCGTTGCTGACAGTCCTCGGGGGTCCTCGGTGTGTACCCACATCACCCTAGTCTCTGCCTCTTCCACACGGCCTCTTCCCTGCCTGCCTGTTTTCTCTTCTTGTAGTGACGCCAGTTATACCTCACGTTGCATTAGGCCCCACCCACTCCAGTGGGACCTCATTTTAACTGAGCACATCTAGTGACCCTATGTCCCAATAAGGCCACATTCTGAGTACTGGGGATTAGGACTGCAACATAGCTTTGGGGGGACTCTGTTCGACCCATAGCGGATGCTTTTCATCTTAGAAGCTAAAGACGTTGTAACTGTGTTTCCAGGATCAGAAATCTGTCTATTCATTCATTCGCTCAACTTGCCAGCAGCTGTCAAGCACCTACCAGGCACCGTGCTGAGCTCTAGGGGTTCGGGGGGGAAGTAAACCCAGGGCTGCACCTGCTGGGGGACCAAAGGTGGGGGCGTGGGGGCACCTGATGAGCAGGACCTGGGGGCCACAGGAGGGAAATTCGTCTTTGTCCCAAGAATAAAGGGAAACGCTGCCAGTTGCAGTGGGTCGCACGTGCAATCAGATTTGGGTGGATGGAGAAGGCTGCTCTGAGAGGAGGAGGCTGTTGCCAAGTTCCTGTTGAAAGAGAACAGTGGTTTGCACCAAGGAGCAAGGTGGCTCAGCCGGAGAGCAGGAAGTGGAACCCAGAGACCTTGCTCGAGCTGGGACGAGACCGTGTTCTGGGAGACCCAGCGAGCACAGGATGCTTGCAAACACTCGGCACTTGGTCACTGCCGCTATTAGCAGAGGAGAGGACAGCGATTAGGCCACACCAAGCAAGGGCAACGCGGCTTTCATGAAGTCTCGCCAACACTTGGAAGTCCGCAGCAAGATAAATTAAAGGGGAGCATCTATTTTTCATCTGTCAACTTGGCAAAAAGAAACAAACAGAGAAGGAAAATAATACTCAGTGCTGTGGAGGCTGTGATGGAATACTCCCACCCTGCCCGGCTCCAGGAACATAAATCGCTGAGACCTTAGGAGGAGACCGGGTTGGGGAGGCTTTCTCCCCTCACACTCGCTCTGGAGAATTTATCCTAAGGCAACTGCATACCTGTGCAGAGACGTGCGCAGGGTGGCAGCCTTCAGAGAACAAACCGATGGTTAATCACCGTCTCTCCAACAATAGAGGAGCAGGTAAAAAAAAATTAGTGGCCGTCCACACGGTAGAAGGTGATGCAGTCATTTAAATTGTGATTTAGAAACTAACCAATGGGAAAGTGGCTATGACGTTAAATGAAAGATGCTAGGTGTAAAATTATGTTTTAGCGTGTCTCCCAGTTATGGGAAAATGGATATAATGTGTTATTAAGTGGGAAATGCCGACACTCTCCCCCATGACAGGAAGGCGTGTCTGTGTTTGTGAATGTAGGAGAGTTACGCGGGAACATGCATATTTAGAAAACGGAGTGAAACCACAGGCACCAAATGGCTACCAGTGATTGTTTGTTTGGTGGGGTTAGAGGTCACATTAAAAAATTTTCTTCCGTGCTTTTATATTAAAACAACACATTTGCAGCACGTGCTCATTGTAGAAGATTGGGGCAATTCGGAGAAATACGTATTATTTTAAAGCATTCTAATGTCACGTAGATCTCTGGGTATCTTCTTTCCAGCTGCCTACTTTGCTGGGTCTTACTGCTTAATTTTTCCCCTGGGAGGCGGCTTCGCCACTTTCATGCCGGCAGCCAGGTGTCCTCCAGGGATGAAGCTGCTGCTGCTGCGAGTGCTCCGTCCCCCGAGGCTCTCAGCAGCCGCTCCAGAGATGGCTCCTGGCTCCAGCAGCTTCTTGCCTTTGCGCACTGGGGTCACTACAGCAAAGGCTGGCACCTGCCCAGGGGAGCAGAGCAGGCTTGAATGAGCAAAAAATCGGGAATGAAGAGTGAGAACCAGAAAGAGGTGAAGTGTGTGTGTGTGCATGTGTGTGTGTGCATGTGCTTGTGTATGTGAGTGTTTTTGTGTATTTGCGTGTGTTTGTGTGTGTGTGTGTTTGTGTGTGTGCACATGTGCCTGTGTGTCTAAGGGACAGGGCTGTGGCCAGGCTCTGAGCCCAGGCTGATGCCTCTGGGTACCAGGAAGGCAACTGTGGCTCTAGGGGCCATCAATCTGGATATTTTCACCGGCACTTAATCTCCCTTAGAGCAAGGCAAATATTTTAGCATTCTTTTACATATATTTTTTAAAGATCTGGTTTTAAAGCCTAGAAGCTCTGGAAACCTGAGCTCAGGGTGAAATTCTCTTTGCAAGCAGGCCCGGGCCAGTGCAAATGACATGAATTATACTCACCATTACCTCAAGATGCACGGCTCCCAGTTGGCATAAAATTGCCCATTTCCTGCAGTGATATAAGGGGCCTTATTCTCGACGCTTGGTCGATGTCAGGAGCTACTATTTCGTGCCTGACACATTGGTCATTTTAATCACCCCAGCCTCAGTATCTGGGCCAAGCCCCACTCCTCTTTGGCCATATTTCTGATTCCATCTGCAGTTTTTACCACCTGGGTTCTTTGGATGGGCTCATATTATCCTGAAAGGTCCCTCTAGGGCATGTCAAGGGAGTGGAGCAAACCTTATAAGCAGACGGAATAAATAACGGTGCCAATAAGGGCAGTGGCAAGGCCTGGGCAGATGTAATTGGGAGAGGAGCAACAGAGGTCAGGGGGCCTCCCGTGTGTGCATGTGTGTGCATGTATGCAAGTGTGCCCATGTGCATGTGTTTGTATGCATACATGTGTGTGCATGTATGTGCATGTGTACACGTGCATGTATGTGCATGTGTGCAAGCATATGCCCATGTGCACGTGTATGTGTGTATACATGTGCATGTGCATGTGCATATGTGCATGTTCATGTGTGCACATCTGTATATGTGTGTGCATGTGCATGTGTTCCTGTGTGTGTATGCAAGTGTGTACCTATGTGCACGTGTATGTGTGTATACATGTGTGTCTGTGTGTGCCTGCATGTGCATCCATGTGTGTGCCTCCCACCCCCTAACCCAGCACACACACAGCCAGCTGCCCTCATTTCCAGGGCTGGTTCAAACAGTGGAATTCAGTTCACACATGCTTCCACCCACAGGTGGAGGCAGCTCCCCTCCTGCCCGTTCCACAGTTGGTTCTGCTGTAATGGCCAGTTTTGCGAACTCGAATCTGTTCCAACATGGTTGATACATCAGGGGAAAATGTGAGCATGATGCAATTCCAAACTTCAGCTTTGTGTATGTGTGATTATGTCTGAAGCAGCAGAGGAAGGCAGAGGAAGTGGGTGCATGTGGGTGGATGTGGAAACCTGCACCCAGTGGGCCGGGGTGGCTTAGGAACACGCTAAACCGCACACAGGCACACCCCCAAGCACATGCCGCCACCTTAGGGCCGGGTGTGGGTTGTGAGCCATGCAGGACACATCTGGGGCTAGAGTTCTCCTTCTGCCTTCGATCACCCCCTTTCTGCCCTCACAGTCACTCACGAGTTCCAGTCCTGCCGATGCCCACATGCACAAGCCAAGTCCGGGCTCTTCCATCGTGAGGCACCGTATTTACTGTAGGGCTGTGCATTCCACAGCCATGAGCCGTGGAGACACGGCGCTGCACTCGGGTCAGCCTCCTGTCTGAGCATGTGCTGCCACCAAGGTGCTCCAGGGCCTCACAGCCCTGTGCTTCATGGTGCAGTTTTGCACACGGCAGTGACTTTCAGAAATACGTGCAGTGACTTACAGCAGAGCTGACTGTACATTTATAATTCTTTGACCCAGGAGAAGTTATATGCAAAATTGGAATTCACTGTGGTCATTTTATTGCCCAAGAAGATTTGGGGATGATGTTCCAGAGAGACTGACAGAGGAGAAGGGCCAGGCTGTCTCTGGAGGACAAGAAGTGGCCTGCAGCACAGGAGTGGCAGGTTGCACATGGGGGCTGAATGAGGCCCCAAGTGTCTCCATGTACGGTTTCCCTGGATGTGCCCGTGTTACCTTGCACGACATAAAGGGTTTTGCAGAGGTGGTTCAGTTAGGGGTTTTGAGATTATCCAGCATTACCTGGGTGGGTTCTGACTGTAATCAGGAGAGACCTTAAAAGTGGGAGCCCGAGGGCGATTTGGCCACAGAGGGAGGCGGCCACTGCAGACCGCAGCTCCGCGCTACGCTGCTGGCGCTGCAGATGCAGGAAGGGGCCACGAGCCCTGGAATCTAGAGACGGCAAGAAAATGGATTTCCCCCAGAACCCTGGAGGGAGCATGGCCCTGCTGACACCTTAATTTTGGTCCTGTAAAACTGATCTTGGAGTTAAGACCTCCAAAACTATAGGAGAATAAATACTTGTTGTTTCAAGCCACCAAGTCTGGGATAATCTGTTATGGAAGCCACAGGAGACTAATGGGCCTGTTTTGATACAGTGCAGCGGGTGGAAACACAGGGCCCAGAAGCGGCTGAGCCTCTGCAGCCGGAACGGTTCACTCAGTTCTCTGCTGCCCAGAGAGACGGTGGCAGAAGCACACTGGCTGGAGACGTGACTGCTCCCCGACAGTCCGATCTCTCCAAGTTGCTTGAGGAATTACAGGAAGAGGCAGCCAGCGGAGGCAGCGACAGATTGGGCTTTTTCGTTCCTCTGAGAAGTGACCAATCTCCTCTCTTCTCAGTGCCCCTCAGCCCATCCCTGTCCCTTGTGCTGCAGATCTGCGGAATGAAAGCCTTCCTGGAACTGCCCCAGCCAGGGGCATGTGTCCCCTCCCACCCCCCAGCTGGCAGCATCCAGACGGCCCCTGGGAACCCTCCGGGCTCCTTCGCTGGCTCTCCCCACCGGGGCATGCCCACTGCTTCTCTGTGACCCTCCTAGAGCCACTCAGAGAGGCAGCTTAGGGATGTGGTTTGCAGGAGAGACCTTCTCCACGATGAAGCCTTGTGGTGCTGGGCTGTGTTTACTCAGCATTCATCTTCCAAAAGCCATTAATCCACCGTGCCAGTCTCAGAGGAGAACAGACTATGCCAGCTCCAGTTTCTGTGAACAACATCCCTGCTGCCTGGGCATATCCTGGGGCCTGCAGCTGGGGCTACATTCCCATCGTGTCCAATTCGGAGGATGCAGACATGGGGGCAGTTCTCGTGCCCCTGAGTTCTGCCCCAGAAAGTTTGGTTCACTTGCTTCCCAGATGGGCTTAGAGCCGTGGGGTGGAGGAGAGGGGACTAGGTCTGGCCAGGGTAGGCAGCGGGGGATGGTAGCCCGGGGACGTCGGGCCTTCGCCATCATCTGATCGGACTGGGTGGGGCGTCAGGTTCCGGGAAGAGCACATCGCCCTGACTGATCAACTCCATTAACGGATTAATTCATCAATTAATCTTTCACCCCACTGATGCCAGGCACCATCTGCAGAGGTAAACCAAGGTCTCTGTGCACCAGCTCTTCCAGACTAGAGGGGAGGGGCTGTGCAAAGACATGAATCACCAGGTGATTGTTCCTCGTTCCGGGTGGGTCACCCTATACCCAGGTCCTCACAAAGACCCTCACATAACAGGAACTCTCATGACCTCTTTATTTTGAACCACAAAGTGCTGGGTGAGGAAGACACATTAGCCTAGAGATCTCTGTCGGTGCTGGTCTTGAGGCTTCCGGAAGGTGTTCAACGGAATCAGCTGATACAAAGAGAAAGAGGCAGGGGAATTTAACTTATTATTTTATTGCTGCTGCTGCTGTTATTTGTAATTGTTCCTGGTGTATGTTCTCACAATTTCAAGTGTCACACGCCACTGTGAAAATCTCTTAAAAGTGGCTTTAAAATGCAGCACAGTGAGCAGAGATCTTTAACATTCTCTGATAGGAGGAGGAAGACGGCAGCCATCCTGGCATTAACCAGCAGAACTTGTGTCCTCATATATGATTTCCAATGATGGCATCAAACCAGAATTCCCAAAGCTCTGGGACTCAACCAGTCAGAGAGGAAGTGTATTCCCAGGGAATGCCTTTACCCCAAGATGCCGTGTGTAGCCCCTGCATGAGGTCGCTTGACGAACTGTGGGGAGGGGTGTGCAAGGAATGATACCAATTAATATATCGTTCAATGCTAAGCGTGCATGTTTAACTAAGTGACTTCATATTATAAGCAAGCATTTCACTATTTCATCCCCATCCCCCATAAAGTAAATATTCAAGGTGAACACGAGCCTGTTTTTATATGATCTTCTTGGGACGTGAGTGTAGGAGGGTCTGGTCATACACTTGGGCCAGAGTGGAAGCTACTTATAAGTTATGAACTTGGAGTCAAAGAACTTAGATTCGACTCTTTCTCTAAATTGCAGATTGGCTGTGTTTGGTCATTTCCCAACTCCAGCAGTTATTTTCTGCAGGAGACTTGGGTTTGGTCAGGGTTGGGAACTGCATGTCAGAGGAGCCCCTATTCCACTCCCATGCCCATGGCAGACATGACCAATCGATCACGGCACTCCCTCCCACGTCTTCCCAAGCAGGTGGAACACATTCGGTGTGGAAATGAAACCATATCCTATTTATTATCCAATTTTCATTTTTTTTGCCCAAGTTTACTACTGATGTCAGAAGTGGGCGGGACATGGGCTCTGTGGGCGTCAATTCATGGCCAAGACTCTGCCAGCAATTCCTCACGGATATGTCCTGAGGTCACAGCGTTGAGCTATATCCCAGCTCGCCATCCCGGGCGGGACGCCAGGCAATAGAATAAGTCACCTTCACAGAGGAACTTCTGCAGGAAGGGCCTGTTATGGGCTGAACTGTGTCCCCTGAATTCTTACGTTTAAGTCCTGGCTCCCAGGGTCTCAGGATTCGACTGTATTTGGAGACAGGGTCTATGAAGAAGGAATTAAGGCAAAATGAGGTCCTACCGGGTGACCCATGATCAAACCTGACTGGTGTCTTCACAAGAGGAGACCGGGACACAGACACCTCTGGAGAGAACCCTTGGAAGAAACCGGCCCTGCCAACGCCTCCGTCTCGGGCTTCTGGCCTCGGGCTGTGAGACAACGGATTTCTCCAGTCTGGTGCTCTGTTATGGCAGCCGGGTGGTGAGCGCAGGGCTCCTCCCAAGGAGACAGGAAGGGAGGAGGAGACTATGGTTTTCATCCTGCATGGATCACGCTGCGCATCTTTGCCTGTGTTGACAACTAAAGGCTGAGCTGTCGAACCCAGACAGATGGGGCCTTCGAAATGTGCTAGCAGGCTCGAGGCCTGGGCATTCCCTCGCTGCTCCCAGGCCACGATGGCCACCAGCCATAGAGGTTTGTCTCTGTGGCCTCCACCTCTGCATTCAACCTACTGCCCCCACCTTCCAAAACCTTCTGTTTTCAATCTACAGAGCTCCTCCCTCACCTTCCAGAACCTTCTGCTTTCAGTCTACAGAGCTCCTCCCCCACCTTCCAGAACCTTCTGCTTTCAGTCTACAGAGCTCCTTTCCCTGTGTTTCTTGTTGGAGAGAAATAAATCCAACCAAATCTTTTGCATCTGATTTTTGATGAATTTCCCTCTCAAGATGAAAGAACGTAAGATGGACGCAAAGAGAAATACCGGTTAATAGTGGCATTTCTGTCCCCAAGAAAGGCAAAAGGGCAAAGCCCTCCTGGTGCCATTTGGGACAAACCCAGCCTCAGCCTGAGGGTTGGACCACCTGTCTGCTTGGTCCCCGCGGTTGCAGGGTGAGGTGGGAATCTTGGCTTTTGTCCCTGTGTGTCCATCCAGAGTGCGTGGGTGGCCTTTTCCTCTTGCCTGTTTCTGGAGAGCAAAAGTAATAATCTCAAACATGCATTGTATGAAAAGTACAGAGCTGTTAGCAAAAGGATCCTTACTTGATGGGGTCCCCCCAGTGGGTCTCGGGGGAACCTCAGAACCTCCCAACTCCACGTCTTCCCACCTTGGCCGCAGGCCGGGTGGTTCAGGGCTTCCCTCCTGCAGCAGCCAGGAAGGGGAGTTGTCCGGCTGGGTTCTGATGGCAAAATGACAAATGGATCTGAGGACGTGACTCCAGGGGTTCATCCAGTTTCCTTGGGAGGATCAGATTTCTGTTTTCTGCAGAACTGGGAGACCATCACTCAAGGCTGTCCCTAACATTTACTCACCGCCGTCCCATCTCAGGGAGGAGGGGTGGTGACGCAAGCTGTTGGCTAGGCTTTGGGTGGCAGGGACGGCCTGACAACTGGACACCATCAAGTGTAGTGATCAGTGTCATTGCAGGTCCCAGAACAGCGGAGGCCAGGCATGCATGTGTGTGCATGTGCATGTGCACGCGAGTTCCTCATTCCTGGGGCTCTGGCCTCAGACCTCCAGCATCCCCTACAGAGGTGCTTTCCGTTTTTTAATCTCAGCTCCCAAAGAGAAAAGGAAAAGCAGGTTGGGACCAGCACCCTGGGGAGGAGAACAGGCGCTTCCCGCTGCTCACTGCGAGGCGGTGACTTACCACCCCAGAGGCACATCTGCGATGGCGTACACGCACGCTCCAGGTTGTGTCTGAAAACAAACACAGCTCCCAGGGCCTCCCTGACCCAGGAAGCCATTCTCAGAGACATTCAGGAAGCTCTTTGTCTTGGGGAGAAGCAATCTAGCCACCTGGCAGCTCTCCTCGCTGTGGACAGGGCGAGCAAATCTTCCCGTCTCCTTTGCTTTCATTCGGCTGAAAAACCCCTGCTGGTTCAGCTCTCGGCTTTGGGGTGTGTGTGTGTGTGTGTGTGTGTGTGTGTGTGTGTGTGTGTGTGTGTGTTTCTTTCCCAGAAAAGGAAAGTCACCACAAGATGCAATTTAACTTGTAATTTTATTTGCTGCGGAGTAGCTTATGCAATGATTGTATTTGATGTGGAGTTGAAATGCATAAAGAGATAAATGGCTTAATTTGAATCAATATTAATTTAGTGCAATTTACTTTTGACTTTACTTCTCAGCAAATGAAATTACTCTGCTCAGGAGTCATTTGAAAACTTTTTCCTCCTCAGAAATCTGAGCTAAACTGGCATGATCGCTGGTTGAGACACGGTACTTAACAGTCTCACCAGGATACGACAAATGCAATGTGCGCGTGAGATGTCGAATGGGAAGAAACTTCCACAAACTTCAGTGCAAACACTCCAAATATGATCCAGGAGCCACCTACCCACCCACCCATTCCCCCCGCAATGCTACTGAGACAGTTCACCGCAGAAAGTGGGGTTTGGAAACTGGCCCAAAAGGAAGGGCTCACCTGGCACAGGTAGGGGCTCTGTGTCAGTTTCCCAGCGCTGCGTTATCAAAGTCACGCAGACGCAGGGGCCTCCACAACAGAAATTCATCGTCTCACAGTTCTGGAAGCTGAAAGTCCAAGACCAAGATGTCAGCAGGGTTGGTTCCTTCCGAGGCCTCTCTCCTTGGCTTGCAGGTGGCCACTCCCCCACTCTGTCCCCACGGGGTCATCCCCCTGTGCACGCCTGTGCCCTAATCTCTTCTTATAAGGACAGCAGTCAGACTGGATTCAGGCCCACACTGATGGCCTGATTTTAACTTAATGATCTCTTTGAAGACTCTATTTCCAAATAAAGTCACATTCTGAAGTGCTAGGAGTTAGGATGTCAACACAAGAATTTTAGGGAGACAAAATTCACCCCAGAACAGGCTTCTTCCCAGGAGAGAAGAGGCTGATTCGGGGTTCAGTGTACTCCTGATGACAAAAACTTAATCTGAACAGAGCATGGAACCAGGTCCAGATCCTGAATCTGACCTCTGCGGGCTTCATCCCCACATGCTGCCCACACAGGGACCCTGCACATCAGAAGGAGCAGGAGTGCGTGGTAGTGGCAACTGCTATCAGCCTCTGCCGGACCTCTGCTAGGTGGACTCCACTGTTACCCACATTGGACAGACGGGGAGTAACCTGCCGCATGGCCCTGCCGCTGCCTTAGGGTAAGTGTTTTCTACCTCCAAGCTCTTCCCGTTGACTGGACAGAGAGCGTCCTCAAACCCAGTCTGCAGAAGGAACCCTTTCCCCATCCCTCCTTAGGACAGACGGCTACTGGACAGCGAATCCTTTCACTGGGTCTTCTTTGTTTCCCCCACCAAAAATAAATAAAATAGAGAATGTATTAGTCAGGGTCCCCCAGAGAAGCAGAGCCATAGGACCTGTGCATACACATATATGAGGAGACTGACTAGGGGAATTATGAGCATGAATCCTCCCTCCCTCACCTTCTGTTCTCCCTGGGCGCTTGGTAGATTGGACGATGCCCACCTTCATCAGTGGAGGTGTATCTTCCTTGCTCAGGTTTCTGATTCAAATGCTAATCCCTTCCAGAAACACTCTCACCCAGAAATAATGTTTCACCAGCTGTCTGGGCATCCCTCAGCCCAGTCAAGTAGACACATAAAGTTGCCATCACAGAGGTTAATCACAGAGTGGGTCTCTCTGTTCTGCTTGAAAGACCTCACTCATCGCTTTGGGTCTTACTGCTAACTTCAAGCATTCCGCGTAACGTGAAAACACAATACTCAGATCTCAGACTTGGAGGAGAAAGTTGTTTGGCTAGAGGCTCCAATTCCAGCAAGGGTCCCAGCGGAGAATGCGTGTGTTTGCGGATGCCAACAGCAGACGTGCTCTGGGCTTCGCTGTCAATGGCCACACAACAGGCAACACTGGAGACGGGTCCTCCATGCGTGACCAAGGAGCATGTGGAATGTCAGTGGCCCCAACTTCCAACTGTGTGGGGAGGAGACAGAGGGATCCTTTAAAACGTAGATGAGACCGGTTCTTCCAGGGCTCTGGTCATCACCAAGCCGGCTCCTGGCCGTGACTCAGGAGGTCCCAGGCAGCCTGGACTCCACTGCATTTCTCATCTTGGTTTCCCACGGTGATGTCACCAGCATCGGGAACAGTGCCTGGCACAGGGTGGGCACTCATGACAGCTGGGGAGCGGCTGACCGGCAGGTGGAAGGAAGGAGCGGGCAGGATGCGCCAGGGACGAGGATGCCGATGGCGGCAAAGACCGGGAGGATGAGTGTTAACCGGCCAGAGGAAGATGTCACGCCCCCTTGAGGAAATACATTCTGATTTTCATTACATAGGTGACAGGGAAATACAGTTTTTAAATACAGATGCTCCGTCTATAGGCAGCTTTATTGGAATATATCTGTTCAGTAAATTAATTTGCATCACATAGCATTTTAGTGGCTGAATGTGATTTCTGAGAATACTTAGAATTCCATGGGCAGTCTGGTATTTGCTTATATATCTATTTTTTTTGATAAAGGAAGATAGCTCTAATCAAATCTTGGCAATGCACAGATGAAACCGTTTTTAATTGGACTTCATGAGCCATCATGCAAAGGTTGGCACGGGAGCCGGCTGGAGACTCGGGGCGTCTGAGGCCAGCGGCTGTCTCACACAGGCTGATTTGCCCAATTCTAATTGGCATCTGGAGAATTACCGCCCCCCAAGAGTCTGATCAGAGGATTTCAACCATCTTCCTTTAATATTTTATGCTGAAAGTTGATGGTGCAAAATTTAAGCTCCCCGAAGCCTAACAACTCGTTTGCAATAAATTCTAGAAGGAGAAAATAATGACTCTACAATGCCATCTCATTCCATTCTCGCATTAGTTCCTGTCTCCCCAAACTGTGCTTGTGGGGAACATGCCCGTGGGAGGCAGCGGCAGGCAGGACACCCCCAGGGAGAGAAGTCCCAGCACCCTGATTCTGATGTTGAACGCACTTTCCTCCAACAAAGGATTAGTCTTCCGGGGCCCAGATGACCTGCCGGTGAGTATCTGTGTGCCGGCACGTTCTTTCCATTAACACAGAAAGATCTCTATGGCCGTGAGGTGTGGGGACTTAAGGAACTCACTGTCGTTTGGAGCCAAATGATACGGAGGCTCCGCAGCCAGAGAGCTCTCTATTGGCAGGACGCTCGAGGATTATGGGCTTTCTAAATTGCGCCACGCAACTGGTATTTTCACACTTTTTCCAATGTAATTTCAAAATTAAATTAGGCCGGATGTATACAGGAGCGTGGTGGACGGCATTCAACGTGGATGCCAGCCAGCCTTCCTCTCGGTCTGCGCAGAAGGAGGAGAAAACTAATTAACTTGCCAGAGCTCCAAGACTGGGTCTGTGTGTGCATGGATCCACCCACCACCCCCGTCCCTGCTCGAACCTTCCCTGTGGTTTTCAAGAGGCAGAATTGACCTCTGCAGGTCGGAGAGAGAACCTGTTCTCTCTGTTAGTCCTTATTTGCAAGTGGCAGGAAAGAGGGGAGGGACAGAGTCAGGAGGAGTGACAGTTCTCTGTACTCGACAGGGTTTCTACCACTGTCCCTGCAGCCCCCATGCTGGGGACAAGTGTGAGGTTCAGACTGCACCACTCCAGCTGCACTTTGCTTCCAACACTCTGGCTCTGTCCGCTGAGATTTTGCTTACAAAACCCACCTGTACGGTAAGAGTGCATTTCCCCAAACTCCCAGGCACTGGCTCCTTGGGTGTGCCGATGCCATTGGGTGTGTCCCAAACACACAGGGAGAAGGAGGAGGCAGGTGTGTTGATGCTGTTGGGAGGATGGGACCCAAAGTGGCTGCAGTGTGGGGACACCAGGGCTCTAAGAGAAGCCCCAGGGCTCCCATCTCCACGCCAGCTTTGGGGCAGACCCTCAGCAAAGCTGGGGGGAGGTGGAAGGCAGTTGCTGCCCTTCAAGGAGAAACGTGGCCTTCGAGGAAGAAAAGGGGAAGAGTCAGTTTTCCAGCCCCAGACACCAGATGCAGGTGAGGTGAAAACACCTGCCGCCAGGAAGACAGCCCCAGGCCAAGGCAGGAGCCCAGGCGCAGGCGCAGGGTGGGCAAGGAGGGGCGCTGATTGTGACCTGACTTTACCTCTGCCATTTGATGTGAAGACTCAGCCTGGGGACGGCAGGAGGGGCACTCTCATTGTGTAGGGGGCAGCCGGGACTGCAGGGGCCAAGGGACCTCTCTGTGCAGGGCTGGAGACAGGGCTCGGCGGGGCGGGTGCTGGCACACACACCTGTGCTCAGAGCTACTCAGCCGGCGAGGACCAGGCCCTGAGAGGTGGGAAGGAGGGGCAGAGCCTTCCCTCCCAAGTCTGAGTTGTCAGCTACGCATTGCTGACAACTGCTGCTGGAAGAGCAGCTGAGATTTTTGCAGAGGTTGCCAAAGCCAGGCAAGAACCTGGTCCCTGACTTTGTTAATCGTGCTGAGCTACAGGCACCCGGGAACACGTGCTGTTAGGAACAACAGAGGGGCTACTCTCTTTTCCTGCTGCTAGCTAGCGGCGCACAACACTTGCACACACACACACACACACACACACACACACACACACACACACGCCATGCTGCAGGCCTTCCAAGCTGGGTTCTTTCCAGATGTTAATTCCGATTGCCCTATGGACAGAGCCGCAGCTCTGATTAGCATGGTGAGTTACATTAGGTCTAGCTGCATCTGCTTTCCAGCCTGGATGGCAGCTCCAAGGCATTAGGACCCCGTCTGTTCATTTTCAGTGCCTGTCTAGCATCTAGCTCAATGTCCTGCACGCAGTAGGCACTTTGCAAGTGTGTGCATCATTGGGTTGAGCTGAAGGATGCCTCCTCCAGCCGCCACCTGGTGTTACCAAGGAGTCCCACACTCAGAAATCAATGCGTCGGGGATGGCCGCAGCTTTGACTTTAGACAATCGGGTTGGTGGTCTACTCTCCTGTCTGAATTGCATTCCTATTCCCGGGGCTCTCGCCACGCACTTGATTTTTCTTTTTTAACTACTGACTGGCAACTTCAACATGCCCTATTGCAGCCTCACTTCCAGCAGCGATGGGTTCTTGAACAGCCACTCTGTGATGTATTAAACACAGCACTTATTTTTTTTAAAGTGGGTAAGAGCTTTGAACATTGATTTCTACCTTCAGGCTAAAGTTGTTTCTTTTGGGAAATGGTAGTAGAATAAAGGATGTTTTATCTGTTTTTCATTTGCCTTAAAAAATAAAAATCCCACCCAACACTTGACAGCCCTTTCCTAACCCTCCCCGCTTATTAAGGTGAAGCACAGATGAAGAGAGTCTCTCTGCCCTGCGACCCTTGGCCTCCTGCTAGGCTGCGGGGGGGGGTGGGGGGGGTGGGCGGAGCTGCAGCCCTAATGGTGGGGCACGTCCCCACGGCAGAAATGCAGCTGCGGAGCAGGAGACCCGATGGCCACGCTCCGTCTGTTGCTGCAGCCGTGGGGCCTTGAGTCCGGTACTTAATTTCCTCTCAGGCTCGTGTTTGTCGTAGACAAAACGGGCCATGTGCTCGGCCCGGCCCTGCAAGGCTGGCTGTGCAGGTACCACGAGAGCGTGTTTATAGGAGCACCCTGCACAGAGCCACACACAGTGCACAGGTGTCGGTACTGTTACTTTTAACCTTCGCTTTAAGGCACTGGGCAGACTGGAGAGGCCAACGCAATCAAGGTTTCCAGCTACTCCACAGAGGTGTGGGGAGGACGGCGGGGGGCGGCCACGCCTGGAGAAAGGCTGTGGACCCGTTACAAGTTGGAGTGAAGCTCATGGAATGTCTCTTGGCCACTGTCCCAGTTAAACAGACATGCTGTTTATTAAGGGAACGGTGATCATGTGGATTCTACTGTATTAATAGCAATAAATCTGAGTAATGTCTCGTGTGTCACCTCCTTCCAAAGCCCGATACAATGGCAGAGTCTGCTAATTATGCACGGGAATCCCAGAGTCCCCACGGGAATCCCAGAGTCCCCCCACCCGGCACATTTCTTCCACCTCGGCTGGGGAACGAGGCACTCTCTGGACGCATCTAGTGGTGTGCTCCGCTCAGGACACAGAGGGAACAAGGAAATCTCTTTCTGATGACATTTAAAGGTAAGCTTGGACCAACTCATTCGGGAGATGGGCAGGAGAGGGGGAGGGAAGGAGGGAGGGAAAGAAGGGGGGAGGGAGGGAGGGAGGGAAGGGGGAGGGAGGGAGGGAGGGAGGGAGAAGAGCCCACGTCTCTCACAAACACCGGGGGCCTTTCACGTTCCTTCCAACCACGTTTCCATCAAACCCAAAAGGCACAGGAATTGATTTGTGTTTTGAATCAAACAGTAAATGCTTTAAGGGAGACGTTTATTTGCTTATTCATTAGATTTACATTTACATAAAGAACATTTCTCTCAATAAAAGCAAAGCTGTTGCCTATTTAAAATTTTTTTTTCTTTAAAATAAGTGGCAGCAAGTTTAGCTGTTAGACGGGAGGGCGGGTGGCATCCGATTCTCAGAAGAGAGGAGGGAGGCAGGAAAGGGCTTCGTGTCAGGGACCAGAGGCCGGTCCAGCGCCGGGAATTCAGCGAACAGACCCCGCGGGCGGAGGCCACTTCTGCCAAAGCGCTTCGTTACGGCGACGTCGGCAGACAGGGGACCCCAGAGTGCGCCAGGCGCCCACACTTGGGGCCTGAAGCTGACCATGCCGGGAGCACCGAGCCCAGGAAGAAAGAGACATCAGAAGCAGCAAAGGCTCCTTGTGGGACTGTCACATGGCAGGGCCGGTCCCTCCCCTCGCACATGTGCGACCAGGACTCAGGTCCTTAGGATTCCCTCCCCCCTCCTTCCTGCTCCCCATTTTCATGTGACAATTGACATTTCACCCCCACTTAACTGTGGAGGAGGTTAAGTGTCTGCCCAGAGCCAGGCAGTGAGATCGGGACTCAAATCCAGGCCACTGTGGCTCCCACGTCTGGGCTCTTGGCCACCCCCACGAGAAGCCGTGGTACCCTAACTCCCACCGGCATCTGTGGGGACTGCCCTGTATAAACAAGGATGACCAAGTCTGCTGGGACCCTCTGGCATCTCACTGCTCCGCCCCCCGCAGTCCCCGGGACCCCTTGCCACACTGTGCCCCGCCCCCAGGAAGCTGGCATTGCTGTCGGTTTAAACGGCTGGTTCTGACAAAAGAGGCATTTTAGCCTCTGAGTGACACTCACGTTGAGGACGGGACGTGTGGGTGAGGGTCAGGGTCTCCGGGTGACCTTGCGAGGGTTGAGTCTGTGCTGTGGCCGTGACACTCCAAGGGCTCCGAGCTGTGGGAGGGGCGCCAGCCTCTGAGCCCCTGGACTGACCACGGGCCTCCGGGCCCTTCTCTTCCCTTTCCCGGCTCTGCGCCATGAGTTCCACCCTCCTACGCAGCCCATGTGCCTCCCCCTGCTGTCCCCAGGCCCAGTCACCACCCTCCCCCTGACCCTGCAGTGTCACTACAGTGGGCTCCCAGCTCACCGGCTCCTGTGCAGGCCACGTGCACAGGACAGCCAGGACCTGCCGCACTGTAGCAGGACCCCGCATTCGTGTCCCGTCCCAAAGACAAGTGTCCCCAAGATGTCAGCATCCTCCATGGACTTCAGTGTCCTCCACGGTCCCCAGTGTCCTCCATAGACACCGTGTTCATCCTCGATTCATTCATTCCAGGTCAAGTCCAAACTCTCCATAGACCATGGAGGTTGTGGCTTTTGAAAGTAAATAGCTGTTTTCTTCTTTCTTCCTCTCTCTTCCTTCTTCCCTAGTTCAGAGTAGGAAGATGGAGTGGCCGGTGGTGGGGAAGGGTGGGCCGAGCAGTGTGTGACCCAGGCTGGGACCCCACACGCCAGCAGGGCCGCGTGTGAGCATCTGCAGCTCCCCCTCCAGCTGGAGCAGACACGCTGGGAGAGAGGGGGGAAGGGACAGGAAGGCAGCCACGCCGCAGGTGGGCAAGAGCAGCAGGGTCAGGTTTCTTTCTGTGTGCGGGGAATGTGGGCAGACGGCTGCCCCCGCGGCCCTGGGAGTCCCAGACGGGGCGTGAGCACTTTGCAAAGGGCAGGAGAAGAGCGTGAGCGGAGCGCCGCGGCGGGTCCCCGCTGCCTGCCGCGTGCTGCTTCACAGGGCCCTGCCTGGGTCGGACCCGCTCTCTTCACATGGGCTGGGGTGTCTGGGGAGGACGGAACGGGGTGTGCAGGAGTGAGGGTGAGGAGAGGGAGGCCAAGGGTGGCACCTGCGGTTCTCGAGCTGCCGGGTGCAGAGCGAGCATGTGGCACTTGTCGAAACACAGTCAGACTCAGGGATGCACCTTTGAGACGCAGAGTCTCCAACCCGCCCAGAGTCTGCATTTCCGTCAGAGCCTCGGCAGGTCTACACACGAGTTCGATTTCGTTGGCTTAGACCAATTTTCTTAAAAGATAACTATGGAAAGAGAGAGGCTGGAAAGTGGTTGCAGGAAGGTGGACCAAAGAATGTTCCATTTTTAAAAGAAGAGCTGTCAGCTCCTCACGTATGAACAAGCACGTGTCTTCTCTCTGCCTGTGGATTCATTCGGCCGTGAGCGAGACAGACAAGACCTGCGACCACGTGCAGCTACCTTCTCAGTGGTGGCTGCGGTCGGTCACACAGACCCACGGGAAGGGAGAGGTCAGCTACTGTGACAAGTGTCTTGAACATGGCAGGGAGGGTTTTAAAGGACTGGGGCCTCCTCCATGGGTGGTCAGAAGTGACATCTGAGCGGAGACCCAAAGACAAGAAGAAGCTGCTGATGGGAAGATGGGAAGAACCTTCCAGAAAGAGATCATGGCACATGCTGAGGTCCTGGGGCAGGGGCTGCCAGGTTTGTTAAGATCACAGCAGGGTCAGGGGTGTTGGGGCCAAGAAGGCCGGGTGGGAAGCAGCAGGGGCTGAGGTTGGGGGGCTGAGCGAGACCTTGTGGTCCCCAGCAGGGAGGTGGCCCCGTGCTGAGTGGGGCGGGAGGTGGCCCTAACTGCGGTTGAGGGTGAGGAGGAAGAAAGTAGCTAGGAGGGGACAATGAAGATCCTGGGATAAGAGTTTGCTGCAGACCATGAAGAAGAAATTTCTGGAAAGGCAATTAGGAATCTCATGGCTTCTCAGTAAACCGGTGGTGATCCCTCTTTTTCGAAGCAATCACTCATAAAATTAAGGCCTAAAAGAGAGAGAGGGCTGGAGGGAGACGGAATACAAATTGGGTTTTAGGAGGAGAAACCTGCAATCCCGGCGTGTGAGAGGCGCCGCGCGGCTGGGATTCGGCTAGAAAGTGGCTGTAGATCACGGCAGCAGAATATTTATGATCCTGCCCCGTCACTCTCCCATTCCATGCTGAATTCTTCACATCCAACTCCACCTCGTGCTCTGAGAGGGGCTTTCGTGACCTCTGTGCGGACGATGCACAACACCCGGTGCGTCCGTGCCAGCTGATCAGCGGTGCAGGGAACCGGCCAGCCGGTGACCTGGAGGCTCAGCACGTGTTCGACACGGATAGGATTGCTTAGACAGGGCCAGGCCTTGAGTACCCAAGGGCGGAGAAGAGGAGCTCTTGGAGAAAGGGGGCTGGTGGGGAGGCGTCTGCAGGGAACAGGTGGACGCCAGCCAAGCCTGGGGACGCCACTCTGCTCAGCGGGGAATCTCCCCAGGAGACAGGTGCCCGAGTAGCAGAAATCCCCACCTGGGACCCTCAGAGGCCACTGGCCGGGCCTCGCCTCTATTTCAACAGACTTGGGAGAGCCGTGCCCCAGGCCACACGGAGGCCGGCAGTCTGCTCTCTCCGGGCAGTGGGCAGTCTCCTCCTTGGGAAGGACTGGAGGGCCCGGGGATGTGACTGAGGAGGCCCTGGTGTCAAGTGTCAGTCTCCTGCTGATGCCTGGAATGCCACCGTCAGCCCTCTGTGCTCTCAGACAGGTGTCCCCTCAAGCACAAGAACTCCTGGGAGAGCTGCCCTGGTGAGACCCCAGTACCTCAGTGACAGTGACTCCATCCCATGAGAAGGCAGCAGCAAGGAGAGGGTGGACTTGGAAAGTGGTGCCCGAAGGTCATATGTATCTAATTGTTCAGCCTCCCAGGGGTGCATCCCTTGGTAGCCATAAGAAGGTGGACCCCAGAGGACTTGCTTGGGCCTGGCTGTCGGCCCCGGCGCATGCGTCTCAGGCCCCCGCAGAGCCCTGCAGGGTGTGGGTGCCCCTTCCACAGATGCCCCTGCCAGGAACAGGCGCAGCCCAGACCCAGCCTCGGGTGCATCTGGCTCCAAAGCTCAAGTCGGCGTCAACTCCAACATGGACATTTCCCTGGGGAGCCTGTCACTGCTCCCAGCAGCACTGGGGGACGCGAAGTTCGATTCCAGAGACCTGAGCACCTACCTGCTGGTTCTCAGGGCTGCACTGCTCCTACAGCCCCTGCCCCAAGTGGTCCCTAGCCCCTGCCCTCTCTGTCACTAACATCCCGTGTTGGGGACCTTAGGTGCTTACCAGGCAAGTGTAACATTGGTCCATGCAAAGCTGTGGATGGTGGACATTGGCTGGAGGATGCACAGACCACACCACGGAGTTCATGGTAAAATCGGGTCAGGGCTCTGTTGCGTTTGCAACTTGCTGCCTTACAGACAGGTAGCAGCTCAAGGGAACAGGGGCAGGATAATACGGAAGCAACTGCTCAGCTGCCTGACTGGCTAGGTCTGACGCTCCAAGTGGCCGACTGCACCTGCTGCGGATCTATCACGTCCAGCTCCAAGCAATACACCTTCTAAATCATCCCATCGGCTTCTCCCAACAACCTGTCAGGTAGGAATTATTTGCCCCATTTGACAGAAGAGGAAACAGAGGATCCCAGTGGTTAAATGACTTGCCAAGATCCCCGAGTGTGGGACGGAGCCAGGGGGAACCTCCTTGCTACCCACCTCCAGAGTCACTTCCCTGCCCGAGCTCACCCAGTGGGAACGCGGCTGAGCTGGGGTCTCTTCTGGGTGTCTGAACCTGGTTCACTGCTGTCCTCCTTCCCTGCACAGACTACTGCCCCCAGGACCCTCGCACGGCATCCCCAGGCGGGGGCGGTGCCCCTCCCCACGGGGTAGCCAGGCCCGTCTGCTCCAGACACAGGGGTCTATTTCTGCCCGGAATCCCTTCCCATGCCACGGAGACCCAGCGGCCCCGCGTGCCGCGTCCCTGCTCCTCTGGCGTAGGGAGCAAAGGCTCGGATGGGCTCTAATCTGTGCGTAGACCCATTTCAGCTGCACATTTCCAGATCAGATGTTTAATTTACTCCATTTAACCTAAATGCCATGTCTCTATCTCAGACCTAACAGGCGTCAGCCTGGCAAGCGGCTCGTCCAAATGAACTATTTGGATGGAGGTGTCCGCCTGACCAAGTGCAGCCAAAGCACCCAGCAAGTGGAAAACGCGAACATATGGCAGCAGGAGAACGGGAGAGTCACGGCCACATTATGAACCCTGTGACAAATGGGGCATTTGCAGGGGACAAAAATCTCACTGCGTTTGCTCACGGTGGCTGGCCTTATGGGCAGAGTAATAACTGCCTCTGAGGACTTTGGTTTGAGTTAAGTCTGAAACAATAGCAATGCCCACGAACATTAAATCACAGTATTTCTTTTTATGTGGGCTTGTTTTTTTCTTTTTTATTAAGCACTGCAACATTAGTAGGATCCAAAGCATAGTTTTGATCGAAGGAAAACCTGATTCCAACAAAAACTAGGGTAAGAAATGCCACATGCTGCAAACATCACACCCATGGGTACCCAGGGGTCTCCCTCTGGCTGCCAATATCCTTGGGTTCCCTGAGAAACTGGGGGGGAGTACAGCTAGACGGGGTTGGAGCACTGGTGGATGGAGTTGGAGCACTGATGGATGGAGTTGGAGCACTGCTGGATGGGGTTGGAGCACTGCAGGATGGAGCTGGAGCACTGTTGGATGCGGTTGGAGCACTGATGGATGGAGTTGGAGCACTGACGGATGGAGTTGGAGCACTGTTGGATGCGGTTGGAGCACTGACGGATGGGGTTGTGGAAGGATTGCCGAACCGAGAGACCATGTTCCAGGGGAGGATGCCTCCTTCGGAGACTCACGCGTGTTCTCAGAGCTCTGTTCAGAACTCAGAGGCATTTCTGCAGCCAGAGTGACCTCACCAAGACCAGGAGAATATGTCTGAGGCTGATGGAAGGAGTGACAAGAAAATCGGAGCTCAGATAATGCTAGCGAGGTGGCTTTGGGGTCTCTTAATAGAGTTCTCCGGCAAAATAGAACCAACCAACTATATATGCACATGCACACGCGTATATATAATTGGTAGATATTATATGTAGAGAGAGATCTGATATCAATCTATCTATCTAGATTTATTTTAAGTAATTGGCTCGTACAATTGTGGGGCTGGAAAATCCAAAATCTGCAGGAGACGCTGGCGGGCTGGGGACCCTGGGAGGAGCTGCGGTTGTGGCTGGAGTCTGCAGGCTGACCCCAGACAGAGCCCCCTCCTCTTTCAGGGAACGTCTTTCAGTCTTTTTAGGCCTTCAACTGTTTGGGTGAGGCCACCCACATTGCAGAGGGCCTCTGCTCTGCTCAAGTCTACAGATCTAAATGTGAATTGCAATGAAAAAATACCTTTGCAGTGACATCCGGACCAGGGTTTGACCGAATATGTGGGTATCATGGCCCATTTAAGCTGACACATACAATTCACCATCACAGTCTCAGGGGAGACTCGAGGGGGTGCCTTCCCGGGGCACAGGAGACTCAGAGGTAGCCAATCTGCACTTCAGCCTGTGTCACTCTGCCCAGCACAGGACAATAGCCAGGTGCCTGGCCGGCAGTTTCACAACTGGCAACAGTTTGCTCTTGTCCAGAGCAGAACACAGTCTCTGTCGCACTCCGGGAACCTGCTAAGGTGGCTCCTTTTCACCTGCTCTGCTCCTCAACAGCGTGAGTGTTCACCCAGACTGTGCAGGACGTGGGCTGCTCCAATCCGGCCATTCCCACCACCATGAGCAAGGTCTTAACATTCTCAGTGTGTCGCCGGGTTGGGGGATCCTTGTCTTTTAAGGGGCTTAGGTCTTGGTGGCGTATCAGTTGTTCCTGATGCTACCAGCTATTAATTTATAAATCCTCAGAGAAAAAGCATCTCCATTCTTGGCACTTTAAGTGCTGGGCTGGTCACAGTTGTAGCTAGTTAGGAATTTGAGGGAAATTTTAGGGACTCCTTGGCGGGCACCAAAGAGGTCTCTGGGGCTGGGAGCTTTGCGTGGTTTACAAGTTGTGGTTCTACGTACTTGGGGCTAAACTGCAGCCGATGTGGAAGAATCCTTCAGTTCCAGCTCACTGCTCATGTTGTCACTCGCCCATCAGTTTTCCTGGAGAAAACTCTGTTTTTAATTGCCACGAGTATCCCATGAATGGCTTGGTGTCCTGCATTTCCCTGAGCCTCTGCGGAGGCTGCTCACTGTCTCAGCGTGTTCACCAGTCGAGGTCACCACGCATGACTCCCACGTGTTTCTGGAGGCCAGTCTGCACGGCAGCCTGCAAGAACTCTCCCTGGAGCGCCGGGTCCCAGCGCGAGGACGGTCCCTCCCAGAACCACGCAGGGAGGTGCGGCAGATGGCGGAGAACCGCAGAGGCCCCGCTGCCTCCAAGACCAGCTCACGGACGGGTTCTCGGAGCTAAAGCCCGGCGCGGGCACATCACACGGTTGCTGCGCATCAGCGCACACGGGCTCCGATTCAAGCTCTCCATGCCCCTCCCTCTCGCGTGCCGGTTCGTGAGGCTGGAGAGAGTGGAACGACATTGGCAATAGCAGTCAGGTAACAAAACCGGATTCTGACCAAACATCTCTGCCATCCTGTCTTCTCCCCATCCACCCACACATTGAAAGTCATTTTTGATCCGACAGAACTCACTAAGATGCGGTCTCCACTTTTCCTGCGTCCTGTGAACACTGGCTTTGATCTCTAGGAACCATGTACCGTGGGATTTTGAACCATATGAAGTTTAAAAAAATGTTAAATGCTTAGGAATAGATTAGGCCAGCTGTGGTGGCTCACGCCTGTAATCCCAGCACTTTGGGAGGCCGAGGCAGGAGGATCAATGGAGCCCAGGAGTTTGCGACCAGCCTGGTCAAAATAGTGAGACCCTGTTCCTACCAAAAATAAATAAATAAAAGATTTAAAAAGCATAGATTAAAAAAGATACAAATGATGTCAGTTGAAATCGCCCCTTCTTCCTACCCTCCCCATGACAAGTCCCCGCTTCCAGGCAGCTGGAGTTGAGGGCCTTGGGCAATGTGCTGAATGCGAGTCTTGTCTCCCGGCTCCAGCCGCGATCTCATCCCCCAGCCAGCTGCTTCTCACAGGTGGACCAAGGCAAGGGAATGGGGAGGTCTGAAACCCATAAACTGCAGGCCTGGGGCCAGGCCTCCTCGCTTTGTTCATGAAAACAGACCGTTGAGACGAAGACAGTTATCGCCAGACACCTCAGGGACCTGGGTGTCCCGCTGGGAAACTGCTCTAAGCTTGTCCTTTCTGCATGATGGGGCCAGAGGGGTCATTTTACACATCATAGGCACACGCCTGTGACAACAACTTTTCCGAGATCCGTGGGAAATGTCCCTGTGCAAGTTAACTTGAACAAGGAAGAACCACAAGGTCAAAGTTATGGGCCATGGACGGAGGGAGCACGCAGACTGAGAAGTCACAGAGTCCTCCGATCATCAGCAGCGGCGTGTGAGTGTGTGCAAGCCTGTGTGTGCGTGTGTGCATGTGCATGCAGGGACGTGTGTGTGTGTGTGTGCATACACGTTTGTCTGTGGGTGTGCCATGTACATATGCACATGTACTGTGGTGTGTTGCACGTGTGTGCATGTGTGGATGCAAGTGGGTGGTCCAAGCACACACAATTGTGTGTAGGTGTGCTATGTGGACATGCACATGTACATGTGTGTACCTGTGTGTGACTTCTCAGAGCTGAGGATGGACGTCTGCAGTGATTTCAGGCAGACATTGCAGACGGAGATGTGTAAATTTCATACTTGGGGTGCTTCCCTTATTGACACGGGAACAGGACCCTCACCCAGGGATCAGTCTCCCCAAACTCACCTGCAACTGGGAGAGTGGGGTGTCTATTTCTCACCTTTGAAACAAGGCAGGATGCTACAGCGCTCAGGACTCAGGACATTTAGGTGGCTCCTGGCCTCTCAGGCAGGTCTTCTGCATAGCTAGTAACAAAAGACTGAAACTTAGACTTGATCCATTTTAATTTCAACAGAAGAAACTTTGGGAGTGTGTTCTCATGGTAGATTTTATGATGCATTCAAGTCTTCCAGGAGCTTCTTGACACTGCCTTGCCTACAAAAAGGCTCCAACAGCACTGGCTGAGTTTAACTGGATGCAAGAAAACGGAACCAAAGGAAAGGCTAGATCTGAGCGGAGCAAAGATGTGAACATCAGCCACACGGCTAGCGGAGAAATTCGCATTGCATCTAGACTGGTAACCCTGCCATGAGTTGAGAGAAAACCTGTGTTTTCCCTTTTGGGAGACAAGAAGAATGTGTTGATTTCAATAAGAAATTAATTTGGTCAAATGATGGAACAGAGTCAGCAGGGTAAGGTCCGGGTTTTATCGTGTACTCTGGCTCAATGTCAAAGCCGATTCGAGTCCTCGAGAAGAGCTCTGTGACTGTCTGTCTAGATTGGGGCCCTGCTTCTTCCATGTGTGGGGTACACTTACCACCTTTGCCACCGAGGGCTGTGGTTTTCGACTGGCTTTTAAAATATGTCATTGCCAATCAGAATCGTGACCGTTGTATTTTGTTTTATTCCTGTGGCTTTTCATTATCCCCAAGATGGCTAAATGGATTAAGTTCTAAAAGCTTTTAAAAAGGAAAGAAGAAGCGTTTGCTTTCTGGCCAAGTCCAACAGGAAATGATTTTGGCCTCAAAGCTATTTTCAGAGTGAGTTATTATCGATCAAAAGGAAACTTATAATAGAAACCACTTTTCCACTATTACTATAAAGTTAACTACTGGGAATGCAATTGTACTTATATATGGAGATGTGTTTTTCATTTTAGCAAATGCCCATAACTCTCTTGCATGCAATCTGGTTGGAATTGGATTGCGTGCATCTATCTGACCGCGAGCAAGGCAAGGCGCAAGGACAGTGTGGGGAGACCACAGCCACGAGGACCCGCGGCAGGGTTCCTAAATCACGGTCACAGCGGTTGTCTGAATCCACCAAAAACACTTGCTTAACTGTTGCCCTTGGAGCTGTAATTAAAGGGGAAAATATAATAAACAAACCATAATATGCACAATGCTACATCTGCTCTGTGGCTTAACCAGTACGCTACCAAACACGTCTCCTTAATTAAAGGCATAAATCCATCGGGTGATCTGAATAAACACTGCCATTTACGAGACTGTGGGTTTTCCCCTTCCAAGTGCTGTGTTCTGGGTGGGACGGAAATGATGAATCGGGACAACCACAGCGCCGCAGTGACAAAGAAGAGAGGAAGTAAGAAAAAAGTGTGGATTTTGGTGGGTGCTTGACAACCAACAAACAAGAGGCCTCTTTTCCTTGATGCGTGCCACCTTCCGTCATTTCAAAGATTCTTGATCAGAGTGTGAATCCCTGGGACAAGGGTGAGGCATGGGACGTCAGAGCCCTCCTGGTAAAACGCTGGGGGGCTTGCAGAGCGTGGCTTCTCACCAAGCTCCACTCCCTGACCACTGAGCATCCCGGAGAGAGGCTGGAGGCAGCCGCCTGGCGGGGGTGAACTCCGTCCCACCGCTGAATTCAGACAGAGGCGTCCAGAAGGATGCTGGGGAGCCAGGGGTGGCTTCAAAGTGGCAGCTGCAAAAGGAGGAAAACCTGGACTGTTCTTGGGGCAGCGGCCATTCTTGGCAGGCCTCAGGGCACGCTGCCCACTTCTTAGAAGGTCGTTGCCTGAAGATGCAGATCCTCTCCCAACCCCTCTTTTCTCCGTTGCTTGATGGCAGATTCTTACTTCCATTTAATGTGTCAATCCCCTTGGATTCTCTCCCCTAGGGCCCCAAGCATGGCCCCAAAACAGACTAACCTTTGTTTCAGAGGCCGCATGGACTTCTCCTTTCCCTTGAGAGGAAAGTGGGTGGGTACACTGAGGGACAGAGGGGCAGGGCCGGGGACAGGGAATCCGAGAGGGGCATTCCGCTGGTTCGGGGCAGTAGGAACCTGGAGGGGGCCCGTTTGCACCAAAGGACCAGGCCAGTGTCCCCTTCCCTGCTGCTGGAGGCTCCCAGTCGCACAGTGTGGCTGCTGGACCCCATGTCTAGGGACCAAAACACCATCTAGGAAAAGCCTTTAAGACACACCGACCTCTCCAGCCACAGCTCTGTCCTGAACTTGCCCCTTTCGAGTCCCCACTTCTCCCTGCCTGCGGTGACCCAGGGCCGGGGGGTGGGTCTCACTGGGGGGCTGGGAATTAGGAAGCTCGTCGTCACTGCACAGTGAAACCACCTTGTCCTCCGCCTGCTGCATCCATTACGTGTTACATCTTCTCCGGTTCCGGCTTGTCTTACCCCAGTCACTGCAGAGCTCAGGTGCGCTTTGGGCCCAGCTGCAACTGCCTCAAACATCCTGACGCCAGACCCAGGGCAGGAGGAGATACAGGGGCAGGGACAGAGGAAGAGCTCGGATGCCCCGCTGTGGCTTCAGCCTGGGTTCCACCTGCTGCATTTCATCTCATCCAGGCGAGGGGGACGGTGTGACCCTCAGCCCCATTGCAAGGACAGAGGACGCAGTGGATTCTGGCCTCAAGGAATCCCCGGGTTCATGGGCAACACACTCATGCCATGATGGTGTCCAAAGGGGAGGGGTATCCCGTGCAGGTGAGGCTTCAGGTTCAGGGAGGAAACAAAGCAGGCGAGAGGGGGAAGAGGGGAGGAGAGACAGCGCTCGGGAGCAGCAGCTGATGTCCTGGGACTCAGAGGTAGTAAATGATCAAAGAAAAATGAGGGAAGGTTTTCCTAATATCCTTCTTTTTCTGGATGTTAATAATATTATATTGATATGTTATACTGTCTTTAAGACAACTAAATTGGTCTGCCCATGAATCTCCATTGGGCTTCCTCCTTGTGCTATTGACTTTAGGTTAAGAACAAAGGGACGTGTGGACACCCGTCTATAAATCACCCGCAATCTCGCTTCTGAAGAACTAATTACACTGACACCCCCATCTTTTACACCGCGCCTATTACCGGCGCTGGTGCTCGGGGATGAGGAGCGGACGAAAAGGGACACCGGGCGCCTTTGCTGCGGCCCCGCACAAGGCCATCAATCTTCCCAATAAAACGAGGCAGGCGATGTCATGCTTCCGGAAGGGACGGGATAAAAGATGTGCCGCTGAAACAACTGATTATTACGCATTTGCATGCGGGGACCTGCAATTTGTACCCATCAAACTTGCTTCTCCTTTGCATGCCGTGGCACTTGGCTTTTAAGTTAATTTTCCAGGAAGGCCTGGTCCTGTGGGTATGGATGTGTGTTTAGCTGGATTTTTAAATGATAAAGTGAATGTGCCCCCATGACAGAAAGGCCAGAAAAATGCAGCAAATGTTGGTTTTTCCTCTTGTCCTTACACAGGTTTGCCAAGTTCAACCTGGAGATGCTTTTAAATGAGAGAAGAGAAGGGTGGGCCCAGCAGACAGCTGCACAGGAAAGCCCCGGCCCAGGGGGGAAAGCCCTGGCCCAGGGGTCTTGGAAGTGTGGCCTCTGGCCCGCAGCACAGAGGAAGCTGTGAGCCACACAGACTCTCAGGCCCCATGCAGGACTTACTGAATCAGAAACTCTGGGGCTGAGGCTGGCAGCTTGTAGCTTAACAAGCCTTGCAGGTGAGTCTGGTGCATGCTCAGGTGTGAGACCCACTGCTCCAGATGAACGTCCTGAAAACAGGGTGACTGCATCAATACCTTGTGGAAGGCATTCCTATAGAGACAGGCCCAGGGATATCGTGTCACACAATCAAAACGGGGCTTCTCTTTGGTGGCTATGCACAGCCTAAAGAAAGACATGGTACAATAACAAATGCTCAGAGTGTCAAGAAGATACGGAAATTACATCCAATTTTCCCCAGGTACTGGCTGTTGTGTGTGCATGTTGTATGTGTGGGGGTGTTGGTAATGAAGGGTGGCACATGTGAATTAGCAGTTTACTTCTCAACAGGCTTGGAAAAGTCAGTCTAATACTTAATACTTAATAATACAATACAAATAGTTAATAAGCACCTACTATGTACCAGGTGCGGGAGCACTGGCAAGTGAGTTGAGAAAAATCCCTCTCCTATAGTTTACATTCTAGTGGATCCTGCAACCTCACAGGACCATTTTAAACCAGGATAATGTACAAGAGGTAATGAAATAGCGTGAGCAGAGAGAAACAGAGCCAAGCTTCATCTGGAATCATCTGGAATGTGATTCATTACTTTTTTCCTTGTCAGTGACATCAGACTCATGATTACATTTCTCTTTAATATTCAATCAAGGATGATGACAATGAGAGATGGAAAGACACCCTGGGGAGCCTTTCTGCTACAGAACAACAGGTTCTTGCATAAAATAATTTTTATTGCCTCACTGGGCTTGCATGGAAAACTTTAAGATGACTTAAAATGGGGGAAAGAAAACAACAAAAAACCCTGTGCTGGGAACCACATGAGCAGTAAAGCCTCCTTACAAGTGGGACAGCCACAATGTAACAACTCAGCAAGGAGGAGGAAAGTTAGCGCTGAAACTCCCCGGGGTCAGCTTGGGAATGCGGAAGGGGGCTGGGGTCACCCTGAGAGGTGGCTTCCCCAGGCTCATGGCAGAAGTGAATGGAAATCTTCTGAGGAAAATATTCTCCATTTAGGGACCTATAGTTCAGGTCAACCTCTATGAGCTCAGGACCAGCAATGGTTGAATAAACCACCGTGAGCAAGCGTGAGCAGAAACAATGCCTCCCACTTTACTCTCCCAGGAAACTAGATATTAGAGTAATCACAATAAGAATAAAAAATAAATAACAGCATGAGGAATATTTAAAGAAAAAGAAAATAGAATTACAAAATGAAAAAGCAGCCACACGCAGACTTGAGCAAAGAACCATTTTTGAAATGAAAAGTCTAATTGTTGAAATGGAAAATTTGGTGGCTACATTACAAAGCAGACTGGACACAGCTAAGGAAAGAATTAATGACATGGATGATAGACTTCAAGCAATAACCCATAATATACCATGGAGATTAAGAAAAAGACAGATAAGAAAAATCAAAAGATGTGGACAATTGAGTGAGATGTTTTACCGTGAATCTATTTGGAGTTTCAGAAGAAGAAAGAATTTTTTTTTAAAAAAGAGGAGCGATAGTATTTTAAGAAGTAATGGCTAAGAATTTTACTGAACTGATACAGTGGCACAAAGCCACAGGTGTGGGGAGAATGCTGTATTCCTAGTGGAATAAGTAAAAGGAAACCTACCCTTTCATCACGTTGTAGTAACATTGTAGAACACAGAAGGAGTTCTGCAGCCTAGAAGGGGTACACGGAAAGAAAGAGCCCCTGCAAAGAGATGACAATTAGTTTGGCATAAAAGACCTCAAAAGCCAAAATAAAAGCTACATGAAAGTAGAATAATATTTTTAAACTCCTGAGAGAAAATAAATGTTAGACTAGAATTAAGAATGCAGCAAATTTATATTTTAGAAACAAGGGCAAAATAAAGATATGTTAGATCAATAAAAATAGAAGGAATTTATTATCCTTCCACCTAATCTAAAGGTTAGTAATTAAAAGCATACAGTACAGAGAAGAGCAATGACTCTAGGAAGGACGTATGAGATGCTAGAAAAGACATGAACAAAGAAAAGGGTAAATCTAGACATTTTATATACCTCCAGAGTCCAGAAGCATACCTGGCACAGAGTTGGTGTTTATTTATTTTTAATACAAGAAATTTGCCTAACGTAACAACGATGTTTCCAATGCATGGGAGTTTTAAAAAGGCAAACCTAAAATTGTGGACAGGAACACTAAAATGAGAAGGGACATGATTTTAAGGTTCTTGTGTTGATTCAAAGGGGGTTGTGATGCTGCCTTAAACTTTGTTAAGAATTCATGGTGAATTTCCAGAAAAAAAAATCAGTAAAAGATTATACATATTGCATAAATTCTAAGCCAGAAGAGGGGAAGAAAGAAATAGGGAGCTATTACCGGCACAAATATAGCCCTGATGATATGTCAGGTGCTGTTCTAAAACTGTACACATAGTAACTCATTTAATCCTCACAATGTTCTCTGGTATAGGCTGCTGTTACAATTGGGGGTACTAAGAACTTGGGTAACTTCCTCAAAATTACGCAGCTAGAAAACAAACTCATTCCATTAAAAAAAAAATAGGGACAAGACAGGAGGGGACATAGTAAAAGAAGACAGGTAGCAAAAAGTAAGATGGTAGAATAACTGCAATATATCTGTACACACAATAAACATAAATGGACCAAACTTGCCAATTTAAGACAGAGATTGTGAGACCCAATTAAAAAATGAAATTCAACATTTTGCTGTTTATGAGAAACCCACCTTAAAATTAGGACACACATCTGGATATGAAGGGATGGGAGAGGTTAGACTATGTAATTAACAACCAACAGAATGCAGGGTAGCTGCGTTAATATCAGACAAAAATGGCCTACAATAAAAATAAGCATTAATAGGAAAAGAGTCACTACATTATGATATATTGTTCAATTTCCCAGGAAGATATAAAAATTCCAATTTGTACTTACATAAAAAAATTGCCTCAAGATATATAAAGCAGTGCTTGATAGAATTATAGGGAGAAACTTAAAAATCCACTATTTTATTGGGAGATTTCTATACCCTTTCTAAATTATGGATAAAGCAAGCCAAATTCCTAAAGGTGTGAAAGAACTCAATAACATCATTGGCAAGTGTGATATATTGAGCATGTGTTAAAGCCTGTACCCAGAAAGTCGAGTGAACACTTTCTTCTCAAGTCCCCAGAGAACATTTACAAAAATTGGTCCTGTGGTAGAGGAAGCCTGGGAGCCCTTTCTTGGTCACAGGTGTGTGAATGACACTCTGGGGAAAGCCTCAGCTGGAAAAGGAGGCACATACCACGCGTCACAGGCGTGGTCTGATTTTGTCCACATGACTGGCCTGGTCTTGGAGCAATGGCTTTGTCTGCTTTGATCCCTTTTCTGGCTTTTGCCAGAGAGAAAGAGAGGCAGAGTCAGCTGCACCGGCAGGACACGGTGGAGTGACACGAATTAAACAGTGCCGTAGCCAAGAAAAGAGCTGAGGATAAATTCTGGGCTGCGTAGGACTGCCCCTCACTCAGCTTTAAAGACATTTGCAGTGAAAAATGTTAAGAAAATCACCAAGGAGGAGGAAAGCGGAGGAAGAATGGTCGCTCACCTGGCCCGCGTGTGAAGCGGCTTAGAAACCGGGGACGAGAGGCCTCGGTGCGCTCTGCTCAAGGAGACGGAGAACAATGGGGGGTGGGTGGGAACGGGGTGGGGGCAGTGGCCTATCCCATCCGGTCAGCTGACAGTGTGCTCAGCTGGGCCACAGGAGCCCGCCGTTCTCCACTCGAGATGCTCGGAGCCCCAGGACACGTTTCACCTGACACCTCGGCCCAAGGCAAAGCCAGGGAAGCCGTGGGACCCCCTTTTGCCACAAGTTGCCTGCATCGCAGGGACCATCTCCCTAACCCAACAGAGCGCAGGGATGGGCCCCACACGAGGCTGCGTAGCTCGCTGAGTTAGTTTGGGGAGACTGGGGTCTGCAGACAGTGACGGCGGTTGCGACCATGGGGACAGTCTTGCTGAAAATGACGACAGCAGCAGCTGACTTACACTGAGGGTCCCCCGCACACGCGGCAGGCATTGCACTGAGCATCATGGGAATTACCTCATTAAACCTCACCCGGCTCTGCCAGGAGGATTGCGTTGTCCTCTCCATATTCAGAGGAAAAAGCTGGGGCTTAAAACATGGTAATCACGGCACTAAGGGCAACGCTGCTTCTCAGGGCTCCAAGGCTGGCCCTGTCCAGGGGTCTCAGGTCTTTCTTCTGCCATACGGGACAGTAGGGTCAAGGCACAGACACTTGAGTTGCACGAGGCTGTCCTTACAGGCCTTAAGATTTTGTGGGTCTATTTCACTGTTCTAATGAGTGAAGTGGAGTTGATGGTCCGCTGTCCTCCCAGACCTCCCTGGGAATACAGCCCATCATGAACCTTTCGGGCTGAATCCCAGCTAAGGAGGATCATCATGCAAAACAAGGCAGAAGCTGTTACCCATGTGAGGTTTTCCCAAATGGCAGCAACCTCAGGTAAGGGGGTAAGGAGTGAAAAACGTGGGAGAGCCAGCCAGAGGCATCCACCTTGAAAGCGAGGGTGCTGGTTCCCCCAGAACGCCTGGGCCCAGCTCTGGGCCTGGTGTCCAGGAGGAGCAGGGAGGGGGGCCAGGGGGTGAGCCTGGCCAAGCCCTAAACCACAGCTGTGGGCCGTTCACCAGCGGGTCACTGAAGAGCCCCACATTGGGAGTTAGTGACAGAGCTGGGTCCAGGATCCCCGCCTCCTAATGAGCTGGGGGCCAGAGATGAGATTCTATTTAACTGTGGGTTTGGGATTTGAACCCAGCACCACAGAACCACAGAGCCCACTTCAAGATTCCAGCATGTTCAGTCCCCGGCTGTCTTCCTCCCCTCCACTGAGGGATGTAAAATCCTCCCTAATTTAGGACCCACAGGCCTCTGAGACTCCTCCTGTTTTGATGGTGGGGCTCACCCTTTGAGTCCCCAGAGCTCCTGCTGCGTGTCCCCGGGGCCTCCCTCCTTGCCCACAGTGGGAACTTCTGGGTCCCCCTTACCTGCCGCTAATGGTGCAGGTCGAACCATGGGCCGTGCACAAGCACACGCTCTGCTCCCGGCTCGGGGGCTGTCAGGAAAGGGCTGTTGTTGATCAATGAGCAAAAGTGATTTTCATTTTGCAGCAGGATTTGCAGGGGTGCAAACACGTTTCAGATTAAAGAACGCGTGTCATAACAAAAAATAGCTCATCACAACTGTTCACTGTCTTCGGCACAGACAAGATGACAGGAGAGACTACATGAAGGTCACATAGGGTACGTTTTACCATCAAAAGCCATATCGACCAAAGTCCATTACAACCTCAGAGCACGGGAGTGGATGGGCTGCGACGTATTAGTGATTGTCCCAAATACAAGAAAATTGATCTGTGACAAATTAATCCTGGCAGCTTTCATTTTTTATTTTCTTTCTGAATTATACAGAAGCATTAAAATGTAACCAAATAGAAAAGAATAAGACAGGACAGAGAGAGATACATATGCCATATATCGATTTCTTACAAAATAGTTGAAGAATAGATTTAATTTAGCTAAATGGTAGTAGTAATATTGACATAGTAATTATACTCCTAATGATGACGCTGCTTCTCAGGGCTCCAAGGCTGGCCCTGTCCAGGGATCTCAGGTCTTTCTTCTGCCATAGGGGACAGTAGGGCCAAGGCACAGACACTTGAGTTGCACGAGGCTGTCCTTACTGGCCTTAAGATTTTGTGGGTCTATTTCACTGTTCGAATGAGTGAAGTGGAGTTGATGGTCCGCTGTCCTCCCAGACCTCCCTGGGAATACAGCCCATCATGAACCTTTCAGGCTGAGTTGTGCAAAATAAGACAGGCAGAAGTTGTTACCCATGTGAGGTTTCCCAAATGGCAGGAGCCTCAGGTAAGGGGGTAAGGAGTGAAAAACGTGGGAGTGTTAGCCAGGGGCATCCACCTTGACAGCGAGGATGCTGGTTCCCCCGGGACACCTGGGCCCAGCTCTGGGCCTGGTGTCCAGGAGGAGCAGGGAGGGGGGCCAGGGCGTGAGCCTGGCCAAGCCCTAAACCACAGCTGTGGGCCGTTCACCAGCGGGTCACCAAAGAGCCCCACATCAGGAGTTAGTGACAGAGGGTCCAGGGCCCTGGTCTGCTAACGGGCTGGGGGCTGGGAAGGAGATTCTGTTTTTCTGTCTGTGAAATAAGGAAATTGAACTGAAAGTGGTTCTCAAACGCAGGCCCCTGGACTGGCTACATGGGAATCGTCGGGGGAGCTTTCAGAAATCAGGGATGCCTAATTCACTTGCTCAGCAGTGGGCCCCAGAATACACACCCCAAGGCTGCCCCAGGGGTTCTGACACCTCAAGTTTGGGATTTGTGCCTCCGTTAATGACCTTCCAGGGCTGCTGTAACCAATTACTGAAAACCAGGTAGTTTCAAACAGAAATTCTTTCTGTGAGACATTCTCGAGGCCAGAAACGTTGGCAGAGCCACACCCCTGAAGGCCCTAGCAGATCCTTCCTGCCTCCTCCAGCCTCAGGGGGCCCCGGGCATCCCTGCACTTGTGGACCCATCACTCCAGTCTCGTCTCCGTCATCACATGGCCTTCTTTGTTTCCCGTGTGTCACTGGATTTAGGGCCCACACCCAGGCAGTCGGGATGATCTCATCCCCAGATTCTTAATTCAATCACATCTGCAAAGACCCTTTTCCACGTAAGGTCACATCCGCGGCTACTGGGACCAGGATGTGGACAGACCTGCCGGGAGCTGCCAACAGCCCACTTCAGTGCCCTTCACTCTGACACTCAAGGTGCCTGGTCCCACTGTCCTGAAGCAGCCACCTGCAGAGGACTCCTCTCCATGCTTGAAAGGGGCCTCAGTGGTCGTGGTCCCCAGGCAAGGACAGGCCAGTGCAGCAGGACAGGGACAGTCACAGCCACAGTGACTCTCTCTGGCCTTTTCCTTCCAGCATCAGAGGGCACCATCTGACCCACTGCAGTTATCCTTCCTCCACTCCTGGCGGCAGAGAGCGTACCCTGCCCGCGAGGCGCTGGCATGAGAGCTACACGAGGGCAGGGCCTTGCTTCTGTTCCCAGCTCTGTTCTGTGCCGAGGGCGGGACTTGGAGAGGGGACTTGGAGGCAGGGGGCTGCCATCCCACTAAACAGAAGGACAAAGTCCAGGCCACCCCCGAGGCCTGGCAGCAGGGAACATCAGGCCCTCGTTGTAACTGATCTGACTTCTAGTCTACTGGGGAATCAGACCAGATTTGATTTGCTTTAGAAAAATAAAGAAACTGTAGAGTGAACAATTTATATCAGAAACAAGCAAACCGCTGTCAGGGCAGAAGGGAGCCCCATCCTCTAATCACCCAAACACCCCCAGACCCGTCTAGGGTAAAACAGGAGCAGGAAGTCGGCCCCACATGGGTCCCACAAGCCCCACATGGGGCCAGCCCGGCCCAGCTTCTCCCGTGTGGGGACTCTGAGCCCAAACCCTCCAGGGAGATTCCTCCCAATTCTACCTGCCCCCACCTCCCCACAAACCACCACTTCCTGGGGCCTCGGGGGCCGTGTTCACCTCTGTCCGATGTGGGCACTGTCCTTTTGCAGCTGCCGGACAGACAGCAGTTATGTGTCTGGGGGGCTGAGGGTCAGCCCGGAAGCTTCACCTCCAGCCTCTGGCCATAGGCGCTTTCCAGGGAACATACAAGTGACAAGATGGTAGGAGAGCTGGACATGTCACTCCTTGTCCCCACAGAGGGTGCTGCCAGGCATCTCCCACCTCTGGGCCCTCTTTCCCCCAGCTGTCAGGTGAGCTCCCCTAAAACCCGTTCCACCAAAGCACTCTGTGCCCCAGACCACGGGGGCTTCTCGCTAAGGGTCTGACCCTCCTCCTGGCTGCTCTGCCCAGCCAGGCCAGCTCCTTTCTCCTCTGTCCACAAACACCAGCTGCCCTTCCCTCGAGGGGGCCCACCCGCAGCCCTCCTCCTGCACGTCCTGGCCACCCAGCCCGCGCTGCACCTGGTCTCCTGCAGCCGGGAGCTGCCGAGGGCTTCGCTGCTCTTCTGCATCTTTCGCACTTGATCTTGTCTTGTTCTGTGCCCGTGTCCTCGGGCCATTTTCACATGTCCAAATCTCCTGCGTAAGCTGCCAGGGCCAGGTGCACACCTGCCCGCACCCCCTGTGGGGACAGGACTGCTGAAGTGGAAGGACCAGAGATGCCCTGGGTCCCTCCTGTGTCCCGGGCACTGTGGCTGGCGTTTCCCTGACATCACGGCTTCCAGCACGCTGGCTCTTGAAGGTGTCAGCTCAGGAACGTTGGCTGTGCCGATGCTTTGAGTCTTCAAGAGGGACTACGTTCCCCCGAAAGCAAGACGTTCTCACCGAGACGCATGCAGATAAAAGCCAGGGGCCAGGACAACAGGCATGAGCCGGGACAACGGGCCGGGAAAGAACTTTGCTCACTTTCTCTCCAGCCCTCAGTGACGGAGCCCAGCCGGGGAGGACGGCGTTCCTTTCCTCTTGGCGGCGGGCACCCTGCGTTAGGAATAACGTTATCGTCCTTCTCTGTAAGGACGTGGAAACAATACAGATGCTCCGTCCTCAGGAGCCATCGCAAGATTCCCGGCAGCCTGGAAAATTATGTGAAAGAGCTTTTGTGTCCACAGACGTTTGGGCGCTGCCAGACACGGGCTTCCTGCTTAGGGGATACGTCACCTGGTTGCTGCCAAGTCTGCGCTGCAGCTCCATGGGGTGGGTGACAGTGCTCTGCAATCCCAATGAGAAATGTGGCCATATGGCACCGTTCGGCCCGGCCTGGAACTTCAAGGCTGGAGCAGCCCACGGTGAGCGGTCAGGACATGCCGCGGGTGTCGCTCCTTTGCGCGGTTTCTTCAGAGGGCGATCCCCATCCAAGCCTGCCCCGTGCATTTACCTGCCAAATGCGGTTGCCGTGAGTCCACGCCGCCACTGCCGTGCTGGGTTATCCTCGTGGTGCATGTGGCTCCGGCCACGGCGTCTCTACCAGCCTCTCTAGCGGCTGGGCCCTGGGCGGAGTCAGGAAAGTGCTTTGCTATATTAATAATATAATCCTTCCCGAGGCTGGATATCGACTGTGAGGAGCAAACGGTTTCAAAGTCATCGGGAGTTATTTGAGGAGTGGCCTTTTGCTGTCCCTCCGACTCCAAGGCAAGAGAAACACTGGAAGCCCCAACGCGGTTCTCCCTGGCTCAGAACCAGAGCAAGACTTGCCCAGGACCCCTCTAAGGGGAAGGGGCCCCAGGCAGTCCCCCGCTGGCCTCTGCAATGTGCACAAGAAAGTGTCACTTTGAGACCCACCTGTTCATCTGGCCATCTGCCCGAGAAACCTCATGTTAGCGGGACGAGGTGCCAGGGACCGTGCTGGAGCCCGAGTGCAGGGTGCAGGGGACGGCCCAGCCCACCCCAGGAGCTGCCCGGGAGGTGCAGCAGCCACACCCACAAGCAGACAAAAGCCACCGCGCAGGGACAGGCATGGGCCTCTGGACTCAGGCAGGGCTACCCGGGCTCTGCTGAGCTAATTAGCTGCTGCTTGGCTGCAGGAAGTGAGTTAGAGAGGAAGTTGCCATACTGAGTCTCCCTGGAAATTAAGAGATTCTCGGGTGCCAATATGATGTGGCCTCTGGTCGCCACGACCACCAGGGGCAGCCAATTAAGGCAGAGCCACTCTGGAAAGCAATTAGAGTGGGGAGCCCCGGGTCGCCCACGGCCTCCGCGCCTGGGAACAGCCTGTCACCGAGCCCGAACGATGTGCTGTCCTTCCCAGAAACCCAGGGCAAAAATGAGCCTTAATCACAAATCCCCTTAGCATTAATCACCGCCCATCAGCAAGACCGGCCCTGCCAAAGCAGCGCTGATTCTCAATCTCACGGGCGCAATAAGTGAATAATTACAGAAATAAACACCGCAGTTTACGCCAGCACGTCAGGCTTAGAAATGGCTTCCCCTTCGTGCCCCAGTCTGACTGCAGGGTCCCCACAGCCACCAAGCGCAGGCTGACGGCTTCGGAGGGAGGACACCCGCGGTGCCACCAGAGCCCGCGCTAGCACACCCAGGCCACTCTGCACAGCCCCGGCCTAACCGGAGGACTCGGGAGAAGCGGCGTCCCTTCCTGGAGGTCCCGAGGGCAGCTGGAGACATGATTTGCTCCCTTATGTGACCAGGGACAAGGGATGCACCAGCGGCACCTTCTCTGTGGTCCAGACAGCTAGGAACTCTGAGCAGAAGACACTCTGTGGCTGGAGCCACGAACTTGAACCATCTCCCAGGCCTCGCGTGTCACCTCTGGGGAGATGGAGGAGGCCTGAAGACGCACGAAGTTGCTGCAGGGAATCGGGGTGCCGGTGGGCTCGTGGATGCGTCCTTGTGACAGTTGCACCCCCAGTGCCCACCGCTGACGGCACCGCGCAGCCTGGGCCCTCCACAGCTACCAGGCAAAGACGCAAGGCGGGGCGATATCTCCTCCCTTTATTGCTGTATTAAAGTAATCAAGTGTGCCGTGTTCAAACAGCTGTTTACCCACAGGAATGGACAAAGATCAATATTAATACCTGGACACCTACACACTAATCTTTATGAAATGTCAGCCAAAAATATCGCATTGGGAAACTATTCTAGACATTCCCCATAATGGGGAGATCTCAGTGGATCTCTCCCTCATCTTCCCTTTTTTTCTCCCTCCCCACCTCCCTTTCCCTCCCTCTCCTTCTCCCTCTCTTTCTCTTCCCTCCTCCCTCTCTCTCTCCCCCTCTTTCTCTCTTTCCTCCTCCTCTCTCTCCCCCACCCCCCACGCCCCCATGCTCATATTCTTCTAAACATGCCACAAAGGCACCTGGCTATACGCTGTGGGTGGCACACCATCCTCTACGTGGGGTTCTGAGCCCCGAGAGCAGACTCAGTCCTCCCCACCTGCAAAGATGGATGCTGGAACCCCCTGTCCAGCTGAAAGCTGCAGAGGGGTCAGGCCTCCTCCCTGCATATGCTACCTTAGAGGCACCACTGAGCCAACCTCCACGGAGCTAATGCCTTCCAAGGTGCATTCACCCAAAGCCCAACTGCTATCTGTAAATTACTTTATGGGAAGGTCAGGTCTAAACAGAGAAGGTCGCCAGGGGCCGGGCAGATGCTTGCAAGCTGCAGCCATGAGCTCCCCAGGGTCCACTCCCTGCAGGCCACTCTGAAATGGGGCAGAAGTGGTCGCACAGGGAACTGCAGGTGCCAGAGCCGATGCTTCCTTGTGGCAAGTGTCCCGTGAGCAATTTGTGAGCAATTTGTTTCTCTCTTCGAGGCCCTTACTCACAATCCCGGGAGGGGCGGCCTGTCTCCTTTCACTCCCTCGGCCGGGATGCCTTCCCCAAACACCAAACCGCTCTCCAGGCACAGAGAGACACCGTGAGGTGGGCAGTGTCTCCCCCAGGACAGTGGGATTCCACTGTCACCTCCATCTCTGCAGGCCCTTCCTTGCTGCGTGGGCCAGCCAGTGACCGCAGAGCCTGCAAGGTCTTGGGCCAACCCTCCTAGTTCTCAGGGACCCCTTGCTTCCCTGAGAAACGGGCATGAAGCAAAGATACCTCCGGGTCTGCCTGGAGTTAGAGGCAGAGGTGTGCACTGCGCGGCCGCCGCACCTGGAGGGCAGCAAGTACTCAGGAAATGACAGGGACCGTGTTGGTCTTCAAGAACAATGAAAACAACCTTTACTGTCATTTGTTATTAATACTGATTCTTTTCTTCTTTTCACTGCCACCCCCCATGTCTGGGCTGACTGCCACCTTTGCAGATTGGGTGGGTGGACGTGGAGGGTGTCGCTCGTTGCCTCTGTCTCCTGGCCACGCCCTTGTTGTGCCCCAAGGCCCAGCCAATCAGCCCGTGGCCACAGCAAGCGGCCCAGCCTGCACCTGCTTACCTCTGTTGCTCAGGTGAGTGGTGCATTGCTGGGCTTCAGCTTTCTAATCTTCCAGGATGACTGTGACCTTCCTCCTGCACGTCCTAACTTCTGTGATCCCACCTGCCCTGGCCTCAGGCACAGAGGGAAGGACAGGACAGGGGTTGCTCCAAGTGCCGCAGAACTGACTTAAAGATGCCCCCACTGCGCTGGGGCTTCTTCCTCGTTTTTGTTCTGAGCACAGGAATTCCCCTCCCTTCATGCCACAGAAACGCACAGACAGAAACGCACTTCCCTGGGAAACTGCAGTTCAGACCTGGAGGCACTAAGGAAGCATTTCCCGCAAACTGCGTCTACTCCGCTGACCCTCCGCTCAGGAGAGCCGCACCTGGAGAGGACAGTAAAGCCGCTATTACTATCAGTTATTTTACAAATCTAAAGATACTCTATTTAATGATAACGCAAAATCAGCAAGGAATGAGAATGAGGAGAACCAAAATTGAAATCGAGAGTTTTATACATGTTAAAAAATCACCTTTACATCAGTCACAGTCTCCAATATGTTGGTGGCAAAACAATGGGACGATTTTGATTCTCGTACATTGTGCCAGTGACGACTCTGTCTTAGCGTCCTGTCCTCCAGGCGCTCCTCCTTGAGACTGACCCAGAGACTTGAAAGAAGAGCGGGACACGTGGGTTTTAATGTGGAACCTCTGAAAATTACAGACCACATAAATGACATTTCTAATACATTAGGTAAGGAGCACCCTAAGTTTGGAAGAGGTTCCAGAAAGCTACAATGGGTCACCGTCATCGCACACGCGTTAACCTCCTCCTTGGTTCCCCACAAAGGCCATGATCCCCGGATGCCCGGGTCCCGCCTGTGCACATGCCCTGGGATAAGGGAGCCTCAGGTAGCACCTGTCCCCAGCCCAGACTGCCCTCTCCCCTGCGTGTCCGCCCGGTCCCCTGTGCACTCGCCTCTCAGGGAGGCTGGCCTCGCCACCTGTATACAGTCACCCTTCCCGCTCACGCCAGGATGCCCTCTGACCCCGCTAGGCTGTCTGACATGTTGCGGGATATTTACCTTGTGCTGTGTTTGCTGCCAATCCTCATTCTCCAGCTCCAGAGTAAGCTGGTTGCTTGCGACTGCAGCCCAAGCCCGTGGATTAGGAGCATCACTCCGGGTTTATCTGGATGAGATTAATATTTGAATCAGCAGATTTGGGGAGAAGCAAGCGGCCCTCCATAATGTGGGTGAGCCTTGGTCCTGTCAGCTGAAGGCCTTCAGAGAACTAAAGACTGACCCCCTCAGCACGGGGACTCTGAGCAGAGGCCTCGGGACTTTGGCGGCAGCACCAGCCCCTCCCGGGTCTCCAGCCTGCCGGCCCACCCTGCAGATTTGGGGTTTGCCAGCCGCCATAATGGCATGAGCCACTTCCTTTTGATGAACTCCTCTGTATGTATCTACCTCCCTTGCTTCTGTTTCTCTGGAGAACCTGACTCACACAGAGCTCCTAACTGTTACAGGAACAAATGAATGAGTGAATGAATGAATGGCCTTGAGGAGGAGCAGTGGTCTTGCTGGGGGTTGGCTCCAGCTTCTCTGCCTTTACGCGAGTGAAGGTCACTGACCTCTGAACCCCCGTGGCCACTGGCATCACTTTCCCTCTTTTCTCTTGCAAAGCGTTTCGGGCTCGGGAGGCAGATCCCGCCTAGACTCTCCTCGAAAGGCAGAGCGTGCTGCCCGGAGTCAGCAGGACCAGTTTCCACCTGTGACAGGTGCAGCCTCTCGAGCCCTGGCTGCGAGTCTGCAGCGGGGGTGACATAACCCCTGCCCCATGCTGTCGTCCAGAGTCATTGACACAGGTCACAGAGAGGTCACAAAGCGCAGGTTCCGCGCAGGCTCAGTGGCGGCTACCGTCACTAAGATGGAAAACACTGAGTGCTCAACCCACCTCTCCAGGCCTCAGCGCGAGACCCTCACGAAGACCGTTTGAGAAGACCTTGCAGTCGAGGGCCTCACGCCCAGGAGCGCCTTTCTCCATTCACGCGCCCCCTCCACATGGATCCTACTCGAGTACCAGCGGGCTCAGAGCCCAGGAGAAAGCTACCCAGGGCGGCCACTGCATCTGTCTTCAAGGAAGTCGTGGGGAGATGGGGTCTCAAAGGGGAAGCTGGTCTGGGAAGGCCTGGGGGCAAGAAGAGTGGCCCTCCCTTCCCCAGGCCAGGGCTGGGCATCCAGGGGGACTTCCTGGAGGAGGGCACAGCTTTCAGCATAGCCAAGTGCTTTGCAATGAGAAGGCGCCGGGTGCTGCCCACGACGCGTTTGCTGGTACTGTGTTGAAAGGCTCAGAGAATTTCCCAGTGTCGCCCGTTCACTTACACAGATGAGAAACCCACAGGATCGGGCTTGAATTCAGAAACCTGGTGCCACCCTTCGGTCACCTGCTGACCACCCAGCTCTGCAGGTCTTTGGGCAGATTTGCCCTCAGGCCTGGGAGCCATCGGCATGCCCACGTTGAACGCCTGCTCACGTGGCGTCCTGAGCCAGTGAGTACCGGGCCCTTCCACGGCCTGGCCTGAGGTGATGTCCTCAGGGCTGTGCACACCCGTCCTTCGGGACTCGAAGCCCAGATGCTTGGAGTCAACACAGAACGAGACGTTTGGCAACAGGCGTTGCCTGTGTCACCACCGGCAACTTCCATAGTCATCTTCGGTTTCCTGGGAGAAGAGAAGAACGTCCCCAAAGCGCCATTCTACATCTCAAGAGTTATTGTCCTCCACGCTCCTACAGGCCCCTCTTCCTGCACCTGGGACCATGCAGCCCCGTCAAATGCGGCCCTTGGCCGGGTCCCAGGGGGACTGGTCCCCCCGAGTCGGCTGCCCTGACATGGTTGGAGCTGACAAACAATGGCTCTGCTGCATGATTTTCTACTCATCGCTTCGCATCTGTGCCATTGCCTTTAAACTATTTGCCTTTCCTGTTTCGGGTCCCTGTGTTTATCCTCCAAAACCGCCTGGCTAACGACTCCTGTGTCACCTCCCTCTTCCCCTGCAGAAAAATGAATCCCATAAAAATCACTAGACTAGTGACTGAGCAAACTCCTTGGCATCATAAAATTTTGATTTAGAGTTTTAGCAAATGTGACGGAACATTCTTGCGTGCCCTTCTGAATTGTGCACGCTATTTTTGGCATGTGGGCATTTACATAAAATTGCCAGAAGTGAGATTTTCCTCCTTTTTTTTTTCCCCTCCTTCTTTTGAAATGGGAGCAAGTGATGAGTCAGCCGGGATGAAACAGGTTCTGAGTCAGGAGACACGGGCTCGCCAAGCCACGCGAGTGAAGGGACGGCCCAGGCACACGGTGTTGAAGTTGGGGGTGGGACAGTGCAGGAAGGATAAAACACAGACACATACAAAAGAGATACGATGACAACCCAGCAGAGGTGACGTGGGGGAAGGGGGCTCTACCTGCCGCTCACTTTGCTCACCTCCTGAGGGCAGGTCAATGCCTGCAAGCAGAGTGGCACATCCCCAGTGGGGTCGAGGGACCACCCGTGGGAGATCAGGGTCACCACCGGGAGGGAGCCCCTTCTTCTCCCCTGCACGTCACCTCGGCAGACTCCACACCAGGGGACACGTTCAGGGAAATTCTCCTGAAAACTTTCTGCCCAGACTGCGCATAGAAGTGGAGGTTCAAACAGCCCTTTAAAGCAAAGCCCGGGAACATCTAAAACCGGAGGAGAACTGTCCCGGGAATGCTGTAGCTCACACCCCCACCCAGAGGTGAGACCCGGGTGCAGGATTTGTGGGGAGAAGAAGGTGACATCGGGGCAGGTTCCGAGCGAGCCAACCTGGGAGCAGGCTGGGCACGTGGAGCACCACGTTTAGTTACATAGGTCAGTTTACTCGGAGACAGTGGCCCTAGCGTGGGCTTCCTACGCACCGTGCTCAGCCCTCGACTTATTTAGCATTTAATCCTCACGTCAGCCCATTTTGCAGCTGGAGAACTGAGGCCCAGTGAGGTCTCTGTTACTTGCTAAGGCCACGCAGGTGGACACAGAGACTTTGCTCTTCACACTGCCTCTAATGTACAAGCAGCAATGGACTCTACTTAGCAGGTAATATCTCCACTCTCCAGAAGTAGAAACTGAGGCCCAAGGGCCCAGTCATTTGTCCACGGTCCACGAGACAGCAAGGGAGCCTGGATCGTCACTTGTGTCTGGCTGGCTCCACAACTCAGGCCTTCTCTGGGACACCCCGTGCCGCCCCCAGGGCCGCGGCGTGGCTGCCGCCTGCTCTCCCGGCTGGGGCTGGCTGGTTCCTCGTTCAACGGAGGGAGAGGTCCTGTTGGAGCGGAGGCCGCGCCAGCCACAGCTCGAGAGCAAAGCCGGTTCCACGGAGGGGCTGGAGCAGCCCGCGGGCGGGGGCGGCGCCGTCCTGCCGAGTTTTCCGCTGCCTGTCATTGCTCTCGGTTTCTCCGTCACGCGGTCCTGCAGACTGCACGATCTACGCGCTGTCTCACCACTGATTCACTGGTTAAATTAGCTGCTATTTCCCTCTCCCGCATTACAGGCTCCAAGTAATTTGTTTATGAATCAAATGTTCTGCAGGCTCTGAAGGCAGGCTTAATATGCATTCATTACCGCCCAGCCGCAATCACCCTAAATCACGGATCGCCGGTCTCGGGCAGACCATTGGTCTCCTTGGCGGAGTCTCCCATCTTCTCCCTGACCACAGCAGCGGCGCCAAGGCATGAATTTTAATCGAAATTCAGGGAAGGGGGGTGGCGTGCAAAAGGGAAAATAACAGATTTTCAGAATCTGTAAAGTATATTCCAAAGCGATGCGAGATGGTTACCCATTCTGTCCCCTATGTGACCTTCGGAGCGTGCCCACCCAGGCCCACCTCCCACGCCTGGAGCCTCTGGTGCTCTCGCCGTGGGCCCACTCGGGTGGAGAAAGAGTGAAAGGAGAGTTCGACCCCAAGCCGTGGTCATGAGGGTCTGGGCCGCCCTTCCTGTCTGGGGTCCTCGTCCCAGCCCCAGCACACGCTCGGCCCCAGGCTGCCTCTGCCCGGGGATCCGGCCTTCTCCCGGCAGAGCCTTGCGCTCCCAGCCTGGCTCCAGGCTCCCCCCGTCCCCCGGCCCTGGCACGTCCGCCCGAGTTCCTGGTAGACCAGTGCGGTGCTCAGAGAGCCGACTGCAGACCCAAAGGCTTCCCACGCCAGACTCTGCCCCAGCGAGGGGCCGGCTCTCCTCTCCTCATCCCCCGGGGGTCCTCACCCCCAGCACCTTTCAAGTCACGCTTTCTTTTAAGATAAAACTAGGCAGCAATGAGAATGAGCAGGGCCGGGCACCAGAGCCTGCACTTCTGGCCACTCAACCCATTTTAACACCACAATGCTGGCCCAGACATCAGGCCCCGACCTCCTGTTGCTCAACAGGAGAGACCTTGCGCAGGGGCACACTTGCTGGGCTGCCCTGGAGCTCCCAAGACACATAGGTGGGGCCCTTCCTGAAGGTGGGCCCAGAGGTGTGTCCAGGTGCAGCAGGGTGCTGCGTGGAGCCCCCTAAGGACCTGGGAGTGTGTTGGGGTTCTCCTGAGGAGCTGCAAAACCAGGCTCGGGGACACACAGCCAGCCTCGGTCCCAAAACTCCAGGCTCTGTTGCAGATGCCAAGGATTCAGTGACCAGAGCACGTGGGCTCAGACCTCGGGAGAGCAGTGGATGTGACAGGCAGGTGTTCACACACGACAGCAGCCAGGACCCGCCGCACAGGATGGGGACCCCACACCCAGGCTGAGGTCTGGTGGCCAAGGGGACACCCAGGGAACCTCCTGCTGGTTGCTACGGAGCATTTTTCTTTTGCAGTTGGAAAGGAAACCAAAGCATCTCGAGTCACCTCTGGGAAAACCAAAAGTCAAACTCCCAAAGCAAGAAGCTCAGGAAATTTCCACTCTGCATGACAGGCCCTCCCTGTTCGAAATTTTATTTGCAGATTTTATTAGAAACTAGTTTATGACACAAATTATTCAATGCCTAGGAAGTCTGAACTAATAAGAATCTATCTGTTTCAACGGCAAAATGCATGACATGTAGGTTTTCATTGCAGTACATTTAAAATCAAGCCGTATCCATTATGATGTTACCCAAGCACGCGTTGCTCTCAATTCCATCGACAACATTCTGTCTAATGAAATGTCTAAACTAACCGCATTATAATATTACTGACTGTGCCTTCCTGCGGGTAGGCCACGTGTGCAGCAATTACCCAGTGTCACCATCCGTCACTGGAAACCCTAACAGAAGCTTTGGAGCTGGTTTTCGGAGCTCTGTGGCCGAGGGGCAGGGTTGGGACGCAGGCGGCACACGGAGATGATACTAGACACAGACACCGAGTCCTTGGGACTCACGTTGCAAGTGAAGCTCTGTTAAAACAAGCGTCACCCTGGAGCCAAACAGAAGCATTTCCCGCTCTTGCTGCCGCCAGCAGGGCCTTCTGTCCCGGGCTCTCTGGACGTCCCCGCTTTGCGCCTCCTCCGTAGGCCGCGATCTACAGCCGGGGGGTGAGGCCTGGGCCTGAGTCACTTCCAGATCGCGGGGAGTGTGACAGGGTGACGTATTTGTGCAGAGCTGCGAAAGCGCCCCTGGCTGAAACAAATTTTTCCTAATTACTATCCTCCCCAAGCCCATTAAGAAATGTAATGAAAGCGATTACAGAAAACTCTTTAAGGTAAACCTAAATGAATGGATTTATTTAAACCCTTAATGAACTTTAAACTCTCCAAACTGGCGAGCCCCAGGCTGGAGCCACTAATTGTGGTGTTGGTGGGATCCGTGCCGGGCTGCTGGGGCTGGCGGTGGCAGGTTTGCTGGTGGGGACAGGCCATTTATCATCCGGGTCTCCCGGAGGCAGTGCCCAATTAGTCCATCTGCTCCACACTCCTCCTACCAAAACGGACAAATTAAGCTTGGACCAAAGTCCCAAACATCAGAGCTGGCTGGAAGGTAGGACTGTCCCCGCAGGGAGAGTCTCCAGCTGCAAGAGGAAGTCAAACGAGGCACCTCAAAGCAGGGGTTTGACGGTTGCGTGGGCTGCGGTTGTGGGAAGAACAGAGGCCCCCGGGGTTACAGGGCCCCACTCCTGCCGGCGGCCGGACTACCGCATACTGGCCGGCTGGAGCCGGGGCTGGTGCCCGCCAGGTGCGTGTGGGACGTGGTGTCACTGTGCATGACAGACCCCACTGCGGGCACGGGTCCTGCCTTTCCTCCACCACATATGGCTCCACTTTTAGACACGAGACTTTTCAACATCCTCCAAGGTACCTGGGCCTGTGAACACAGTCCGTGACCTTTCTGAGATGTGCTGCTGTTTTACCAGCTTCATTTCCTGGAGGATTTGGGCAAAGGACAGTTTGTTTTCTTGCCTCTTTCTTCTAAGTGCCTCTCGCACAATCTTGCCCCACCGTCCCTGTGCCCCAAATGAGCATATTTCCCCATGGACTCACCGAGGGGGCTCCCTCCCCACTCCCTGTCTGTCTGTCTGCAGGGCTGTGCGTGCCGGGCTCACGGCAGAAAACTTCCTCTATTACTCGAGAAACGCGTCACCCGGAGGCTTAGAAATGCTAGATTTTTCTAGGTCCTGAGCAATGTCTGAAGTGCAACGTGTCAAGAAGTAAAGACAGAACTGCGAATAATTTATTTCGATGTCCAAAGGATTCACAGCTCAGTAAAGGTTTGAGTCCCCGAGTGTCCTGGGTTTCCTGTCACCTTGGAGGAGCCCGCGCTTGCTGACTCTGCCTGGGGGGTCGTCAAGATTAATAAATACAAAGGCTTTGGCTAATGCTCCGCTCCAGAAAAAGCACCTGGAGCTGCTCTTTCGTGACTAATTAATTAGGGAGAGACTTGGTGGCTCTAATTGGCGGCTGAGTATTTTCTGAGTTTTAACATTCATGGTATGCAAATGTATCAATTTCTAACAATATCCAGCAAGATCATTTGAAAGTGAGATTCTTGTGAGAAATGCAATCACGGTTTGGGAAGTGTGGGGGCCCTCGGGTTTTGTGCGTACTCATATAAATCAACAGAAAGTTTGTTACCAATTGTACTAATGTTCTCCAGCAAACAGAGATTGGCCAATAAATATGCATTAAACCTAATTCTATCTACCTGTTGCATTTACTCCCAGCAGCAAGGACCCGTTATACTGCGGAAGTTTGATGGATGTTTCCTCTCGCTGGTAGGACTTGGAAACCAGTGCGCCTGCCCGGTGCGGGGGCCGATGAGCCTCAGGACCGCCCAGCCCCTGCGCGGTTTCCACGTGGGAAGCTCTAAATTGAAATCTGCACCTCCAGGGACTGCGAGACCAAAGAGAAAACCGTTGGGCCTCAAAGGGACCATTTCCTACCATAATGAGAATTTTAAATGGAGGGTTTAAAATTCTTTGAAAAGCTTTTCAGAAATGTGTGTGCAAATGATGGTTTCTGAATTACTGGCACAGACGCAATTAAGTTCAAGGGAGAGCATCTCTTTATGCCAATTCCCAGCCTGAAGACCCTTCTCCCTCTCTCGGGACGAGCCCAGGAGCCCAACAAGGGCCTTCACATCTCCCCGGCTGCCACGTCTGAGCTCAGAAGAGAGGCATGAAGATAAGGGAAGGTGGTGACACAATCTGAGCTTAAAGGCCGAAGGGTGGCATTTCCTTCCCAGCACCACTTGGACACAGCAAGCGAAACTTGGGGGAGCTGTGCAAATGGTGACAGAGCCCCTCCCAATCCCACCCAGGAATCAGCCATTCTAGCTGCTGTTTCCTGAGCTGTGATGGGGCTCCCCGTGCCCCGACTGTGTCATCTCCGGATTGTGATGAATCTTCGAGGCGTCAGAACCTGGTGGTGAAGAAGCAGACCCCGCTGTTCCCCCAGTCCCCAGCCGTGGGGAGGCTGGCTCTGAACACCAGCTCCCTCACCTGCACAGCGGGTGCTGCGGTGGGATCTCCCATCCGTGGGACGGTGTCCAGAATTGAAGGGGTCATCCAGGCCCCGCGTGGGTGCTTTGTCTTGCTGAGCCCGTGCTGGAAGTCGCACCAGAAGTGGCAGCAGGGGATTCCTGCAAGAGACCACCCCAAACCCTTCTGATTCCGCGCCGGGTGGGATTCCCAAGAAAGAGGCACTGAATTCCAGGTGAGCCATCCAGAGCGCTCATTAGGGCAGTTTGCACGCAGAGGCTGTGACCCCACCACAGGCGGTGAGGAAAGAGGTGTTTTTGCCTGGGTCTGTCCACAGCGGGTCGGGTCATGGGGTTTCTGCGAGGCCTTAGGCAACAAGGGGGGCTGGTTTCTACGTGTCTGATCTCTCACCGAGCGCTTCGAGCAACAACCTCAACAACTGCATCTGCGCCTGGGAATGTTCCAGGCCCCAGTTGGGTTCGAGCCTGCAGGGGAGCTGGCTGGGTCACGGGGTGGTCAAGGGAATCTGTGCTTCTCGATCGGGACACAGAAAGCTGGGGAACGAGGGGCTACAGGGGGCCCAGCCAAAGCTGCTTGTCATTTCAGAAGTTAAATCGTTTGACCGTCAGCAGGAAGCCGTGCAGCTGGGGTTCCTCCCAGTTGTATTTGACTCCAGAATCATCTCCGTATTATGCATTAGGAAGGGGGTGGCCAGGGGGAAATTACCTTTTGATTAAAAAACCGTCCTGGGAGAAATGCAGCTCTTCCTGTTGGAAGACTGAATGTGGCTGAGTAATGCCTGAGAAAATGAACGGCTCCGAGCCGTGGGTTGATTTTAACTCCGCTGTCCTTGGGGGTGGAAGCTATAGTGCTGATGGCGGTAAGAGCAGTTGATTCATTAAGTGTTTAGGAATCGGGCCTGAGTCCAGACTTCTTAGTGGGATAGACCAGGCCCCTGTTACCGCCCCGGCTGCCTCCCGGGCTCTCGCGCCAGGCGCATCCTCAGGACCCCGGCCCCGTGCCTTCTGCCCAGGACAGTGGCGGGGCCCTCCCTGCAGGTCACGGTGCAGGAGGCTGAACAAGGGCCCCGGGACCTCAGGATCTAGTTCCTGGAACCTGTAAATGTTACCCGATTTGGAGAAAAGGTCTTGAAGCTAGAATTAATTTAAGAATCTTGAAACAGGGAGATCACCCTGCGTTACCTGAGTGGACCCAAATGCCACCTCAAGCGTCCTCGTAAGACGGCAGCGAGGAGGAGAAAACATGGCCATGGGGGCAGAGCTTGGAGCGAGGCAGCCACAAGCCAAGGGACGCCGGCAGCCCCAGACACTGGAAGGGGCAGGGGTGGGTTCCCCCAAGAGCCTCCGGGAGTGCAGCCCTCGTGACACCTGATTTGGGGCGTCCAGAAATGTAAGAGAAGAAAAGTGTGTGTTCAAGCTACTCGACTGGGGGTGATTTGTCACAGCAGGCACGGGAAGCTCACACACGTGGGTCCTTCCAGCCATCGTCACACTGCTTTCTTCTAGCTGGAAATCCCTTCCTATTCTATGTCCAAGTGATTCCTCATGCTCATTGCCACCTCCTCCAGAAAGCCTTCCTGGACCGCACTTTCTGTGCCCCTACACTCCCACCCCCCCACCCCACCCCACATGGGAACCCTGGTCTGCTGGTGTTTCTCCCCTCTGGACCGAGGGACCCCTGAGGACAGGGAGTGTTCCTTCCACCTGTGCCACCTGACACACGTATGTGTCCCACTGATCTGTCATCGACAGATATGCTTTGTCTTCCTCACTGAATGTCCCCTGCAAGACTGAGGCCACCGTTCAACAGAGGCAGGAACGGACGTGCACAGAGAGACTTCCACGGGCCAACATTTCTGCTGCTCTGGTGGCACCAGTGGGGCTCAGTTCCCTGCAAAGAGCCGACAGAGGTTAGTTCTTTACAGCCACTTTCCCCTTTGAGACTGAGGGTGGGAAATGTCACGAGGCCACAGATGACGACGGCGAGAGCCCTGGAGGGCACCAAAGGGTTAACAAAGCGGGGCGCCCAGGGATCTGCATGTGGGTTTGACACGCACCCCGCTGAGGCCTCACTGTCTCCCGTGCTGGGGATGACACGAGTGTGCCCGCCAGCATGGAGGGGCAACGGGGGCAGGAAGGGCCCGACCCCAGCGAGGTCACTCCAGGAGCACTGCATTGTGGGGGGATGACTCACTCTGCTCCGGGCCAGGTCGCCAGGGCCAGCCGGGCGCAAATGCCCCGCTTCTAAATGAGGGCCTTGAACTCGGCAGCATCTGCATCCGCTCCAGTTCTAAAATAAGATGACATTTAACGAGGGCCTCTGTGTCGATAGTGACCTGGAGCGCGTGTTGAACAGCACCGCATTGTTGACGGACGTCACCAGATGCCAGTGAGATGTGAACTCAGAGCCGCCGGGCATGGGTTCCGCGGGCAGCAGAGAAAAGAGCCTTGTCTGGCGCGGCCTCCTCGGCTCCCGGCGCTGGCCCTGCTCCCACAGCGGCGTCTGGACTCCGTCTGCAAGGCCGGGGAGGAGGGAGCGAGGACGGGAGCTACTGGAGCACGGCCACCGGAGTGTCACTGCACGGGACTGGGGGCCTGGGGGTCACTGGGTTTCGCCCTTACCTGCCTATCAGTTTCAGAGACACTGAGCGAAATTTCGATGCCATCGATGGCAGATGGGACTCAGCGTGGAGGCTGTGGGCCTCCCCCTGTGACTTGCTTTCTCCTAAGGATGACTCTGCAGAGGGGCGTGGGACAGTGTCGGGGTGCACAGGCCGAGCCCCAGGTCCTGGTACTCACTGGCTGCCTGGTCTTGGGTTACTCAGCTGCTCCAGGACTCTGCCTCCCAACCAGCGTGCAGGAAACAGTCCTGACTGTCTTACTGAGGGTGTGGTCGACCGAAAGTGCCCCTCCTCAAAAGATACCCACATCAAAACCCCGAATGTCGCTGCGGTTGGAAAGAGGGTCCCTGCAGATGTGAGAAGCTCAGGCTCTCAGGATGACATCACCCTGGGTTATCCCGGGGGCCCTGCGGCCACTCAGGAGTCCTTACAGGAGACACATGGAGGAGAAGGCAGCACAGAGACCGGAGTGACGCGGCCATGGGCCGAGGACTGCTGGCCGCCACGGGAGCTGGAAGAGGCAGGAAGGAGCCTCCCTGGGGCCCCCAATGAGCACAGCCCTGCGACACCTTGGCTGTGCGGCCTCCGGAGTGTGTGGCGATTAGTCACAGCAGCTGTAGGAAACTCAACCAGGAATTATAAGGGTTAAGTAGTTGAATGCGTGTTAAGTGCCCAGTGCGGTGACATTCAGGGCAGAGAGGGTTCAGCACGCACAGGTGCTGTGCAGATCCGGGAAAGACGGCGGAGATGACTCTGCAATGACACAGGCTCTCAGCTTGCTGCTCAGCGTCCGCCCGGTAGCATGGGCTGAGCCCACGGGAACCTCACCGTGGGGGGATGTTGGTGTGAGGCAGTCACGTACTACGGAACATCGCCTTTCAGAAGGTATCCAGATAAAATAACGTGGATGGAGATCGCCAGTCACCTCTCCCCTCTGTTTGCCCAACAGATAAGTCGATGGACAAGCCGACATGCACTGAATGTCTGCTCTGTGCCCAACGCGGTGCTGGTCAAATCCGTGACCGATCACCGATGCTCCCGGCATGTGCGCGCGTTAATTCAGCAGGTATTTCTTGGGCGTCGACCCTGCACTGGCTGTTATTCTAGGCTCTGGGGACAGAACAGTACTAACTATACACAGCCCCCTCACTCAGGAAGGCGATTTCCTAGTAGGGAGAGAGGGGATTAGCAACAGAAACGCGTAAGTGACGTAGTGAACTGGGTTAGATGGTGGTGACGATCGTGGAGAGACAGTAAGTGCTCTGCTCAGGGAGGCTCACGAGGGGCAGGACCCCGAGCCAGGCGCCGTCAACAAGGGGTGCGAGGCTGGCAGGTGTGGCAGGGGAGGAGGGTTCTAGACTGAGGAAGGCTGGCAGGAAGCCCCGGGAGGGGACGGGAGTGGAGCGTGCCCAGGCAGGGGTGGGGTCAGATACAAGGGCCGTCAGAGAGCAAGGGGCTGGGGCTCCCTGGGGCACGGTGAGTCCCAGAGCTTTTATTCCCTGCTTGCTGGGAGCCAGCTGTGGGGTGTGGGCCACAGGGGGCCAACCTGCCCTTGTGCTGGGAGGAAACTAGAGGCAGAGGCAGGAGCAGGGACCTGCTGAGGAGCCATGTGGGTGTCCTGGGGGTGCCGCTGGGGCGTGTCCTGCGGGTCACGGGGAGGTGGGGGAAACATGACCGATCCCTTTATCCAGGGCTGGGAAAGGCACAGCCAGTGGGCAGGACCCTCCAGGACAAATGCTGCTGACAGGTCCAGGCAGGGTAGTCCTGGGAACCGACCCCGGACTGAATTGACCCAGATATGGTGCCAGTGTCCTGCAGGAGGCTCAGCAGGGCGATGGGGTGAATGCCACTCCCCTGATCTACGCCATCCTGGGAAGCTGTCACTCAGGGGCCTCAGTTTCCCCTGGGTGAGGCTGGGATTGGGGCCCAACTAAGACCAACATTTTCTCTCTCCTAGAAATTCTCGTGTTCGACTGACACAAGGCAACACAAAACAAGCAACAGGGAGTCGACATCCGTCTCAGTAAGAGGCACCACGGAGTCATCTGTTCTTCCTCCTGTTCCCTGGCGGCCCCGTGTCCTGTCGGTTCTACGACTTTCACTTTGGTTCCCCTCCTGCAGCCACTCCCGTGGCCTCTCTCTGCAGGGAGGGGCTTCCGTGGGCCCGTCAGTGCCTGAGGCTTATGCACCTGGCCCTCATCCCCTCGTGGGCTGAAACAGCAAGGAGGACCTCTGTCCTTGGACCTGCGGCCAGGAAGCAGGAGAAAGCAGCTTTGCACGAACCTCTCCTCATTTCACACCCTGGGCTCCTCCTACCGCCACTCAGCAGTCTGCAGAGGTGGCTCCGTTAGGAAGCAAGATCTTTGCGGGAACAGCACGGTCAGAAATGACCGGATACCATCGCAGGCGGTTAGAGGCACCTCTCGAGATCTCTGGGACACGGGCAGATGAGGAGACAGCTCAAACGAGCAAGGCACCTGCTGCTCGATCCCCCAGATGTGAGCAGGGCTGCAAGGAAGACCCTCGGACCAGACGCTGCAAGGGAGACCCTCGGACCAGACACTGCAGGGGAGACCCTCGGACCAGACACTGCACCAACGGCTGCAGCTAAGCAGGAAAATCCCACTGGACAGAGTTTTCTTGTTCTCAGCAAACCTGAGAAGTCATTTAACTTTGCCTCAGTTTTAGTAGAGAAGCAAAAAATCTAACACTAAACCGCGAGTGTGTGTGGTGGGGTGTTTACCCTGCCTTATCCATACTTTAGGGCCAGCATTTTTCTGTGGGAGGTGAATTTACCTAGTGGCGGTTTGAATAGTGTCTACAGTCTAGTGAGTCTAATAGATCAATCTAACATATGGATTGAGAGCAGTTGCCTACCTCGGATTTCTTCCTCGTGTCTGTGGGCACTCGGCCCCGAGAAACACCTGACGCACCTCCCAGCTTCTCATCCCCGTGTCCGAACAACACGCCGCAGACACAACCTCACACACGCATGCACACGCTTGCACACGCTTGCACACACGTATATGCAGGTGCAGCCACCCACACACTGACTTTTCTCATGGTTCGCTTACTTTTCGGTGGGTTTTATCTTCCAGAAGGTCTCAGTTATTCCCTTTGCTTGATGAAGTTCAAGTTCATTCCACAAGTCACCAACCTCGAAGGAAGGAAAGCGAGACAAAACTCGCGATCTGGCTTTGCTCTCCTCCTAATTTCATTGTGCATATTAAATTTTTATTGTTGACATTCTTGTTTAGGGGGAAAATTATTGGTTTGTCTTCTTTTTTAAGCTATCAGATGTTTTATAGACCTTCTAATGGCGCGTTTGGTGTGAAATTAATTATCAAAGATACGCAGAGAGTTTTAAATTAGATTTTCTCTGCTCTTCAAGGCAAACAACTGGTTCTGTTTTTGTCACTAATATAAGGTTCTCATTGCTGGCTTTTCTTCTCTACAATAAAGTGATAAAACAAATCTTCACCTTATTTTAATGTGCTAATTGGAGGTTATTACAGCTCATTTTATTTACATTGAAATAAAAAAGCACCAATTCATTTTCCTCGCACAAACAACTTGGAAAGGATTGTAATTGCGTCCTATACAAACACATATTTGTAAAGAGAAGTGACATATAAAACTAAAGGCCTAAAAAAGATTGAGTCTGGGCAATGGGCTAAATAGAATCCCGGTTTTCTAAATAGACACCGAGTGCCTGAACTGCTTTCCCTTTCGGGGCGCTGATTCATATGTGTGGTGTGCGTCCTTCTCGTAAAATAAATGCCAGTAGGAAGCTGACAAATCCAGAAAAAGACTCTAACACAAGGTTATTTTAGAGCATTTACATTGCCCCAAACGACCCTTGGGATGATTCTGTAGGCGGTGAACGCCCCGCCGTGTAGATTAAACCACAGCTGCCGTCCGACGGCCCTGGGCCTCACGTCTTTGGCTGCAAGAAGATGCACAGACCCGGCATTTTCGGCTGCCGTGGTGGAGGTTCTCTGGCCAGCACTCCCGATCCTTTGGCAAATTGATTCTTGTCTGTTTCCCTTCTGGTCCTCTGGGTCTCAGAATGTTCTCTCACGGTTTTGAGCAGCCACAGCTCATTATTGTCGGGGGTGACAAGCATAAAGACATAGCATTAGGAAATAATTATCAGATGACGCTTCTGTTTGGGGTTAAAAACAAGCAAATACTAGTATGAAACAATCGTGCATCACTCGGCTCCTGGGGCTACATTGTCTGACTTCCTCTCCCTTTAGGACCCTCACAGAGTCAGAATCCTGGCAGAGGCGGGGGAGGCCGTGGCTCTGCTGTGTTTTGCTTGTGTGTGAGCAGGGAGGAAACAGCAGTAGCAGGTAAACTCACCCACGCGCCAGGCTGCGTGCCGCCTTTCAGCTCTCTCGCCTGCAAAGGGCAGGGACGGGCACGGCGCTGTCACACCACCTGTCTGCAGCCCGGAGAGCCGTCCCACCCCACTGACTCAGCACGTGGGCTTGTGGCTTCTTAAAACCAGCCGTGGCCCCTGCCTCCCCTTGTGAAAATTACTGGTCACAGACGTGGTGACAGAGAAGGGGCCAAGTGTGGAATTGAGCAGCGAGGAAGACTCTGCTCAGCACTGCTGCCACGGGGCCACGGCCACAGAGGAGAGACTGGGCTCCCCGACACCCCCCGCTGCTGAGAAGGGGGTTACAGCCAGCACACAGGGTGCGGGTCTCTGGAAAACGGCGAAGAGGAACTTAATGGATATCATGGAGGGAAGGGGGGGGTCTCACTGGACTGGCCCGGCGGGATTCTTGCTGGAACTGGGCTCTGCTGGCCGAGGATCACCTGACCACGGAGGAGTCTGTTCACACAATGAATCCTGTCAACACACAGAGAAACTTAGAGACTTGGGAAAAGAGAAGGTCATCGGGCAACATTCCAGCGACATTGTCGGCTCAGCTCAATGAGCCTCCCATGAGGGGCTCTCCTGCCACTTCCGTCCACAGGCTGGGGCATGAATAAATCGTCTCTCAGGGCCACTCTTTGCCAGAGCAGGGAATATTCTAGCAACAAAACAGCTCCCTCAGGTCCTCTTCTCTCCCTCCTGAAAAGCCCGGAGCCTCAGGAGACCAGGATACCAAGACCCCAGCGTTGTACTCAACCCCCCGGGGGAGGGACCCTGCGTCCCCACCAGGACACTCCCCCTCCCCCACACTGCTGTCCTCGCCGTCCAGACGAGGTCAGGCGCTGGGGGACCCTCCGCACAGGCCTGTGGGGCTGGGATCTGGACACACCACCCAGCTTCCCGCTTACCTGGTGGGGGGCCTGGCCCGAGGGCCCCCGTTGGTCTGTGATTTTCCATCTCCTGAGGGGCTGGAGGTATAATTGTGGACATTTCAGAAGTGACCTTGGACACTGGACCTGGAGGTATCTATCCCCCCATCTTCCGTTCCCCTCCTCTTTCTAGGGGACATGGAACATTCCACTCGTGGGGACCCTGGGACAGCCCTGTCCCAAGTTCTGTCTCATTTCCATCACCACGTGGGGCAGAGGTGGATCGGAAGTGAGATTGGCTCTTCCCCCCTGCCGTGGCGCTGCTCTGGCCCCCACCACGGGTTGCTCCAAGGCTGGTCTCTGCCCTGCGTGACACGGTGACACCGGGTGCCATTCTTCATCCTGTGTTTAGTGCTCTGCGGGGACAAACGTGCGTGGAACTCAGAACCTGGGTTTAGGGATTTGGGGCCCAGGCAGTCCAGGGGAATCGAATCTGCTGTCCCCTCCCAGCTGGAGGGTCACAGGTCTTGTGCCCGGCCCCACCCTACCTTCCCACCCCGATCTCCCGTGACTCCCCCAGGCAGCCCAAGCTCCCAGCAGAGAGTCCTTCACTGCCCCTGTGACACCATGTCTGTGGTGCCCAATTCCCAGGTAGGTAACCGGCCCGCACCCGAGATGCCTCTGTCTCCCCAGACGTGGGTCTAGCTGAGATCCAGAAAGCCGGTGTGGCCCCATCTTGTCTCACAAACCCCTTCCCGTGGCACTCGGAGGAGTCTCCCCCACCCCCACCCCACGTCCTCTGTTCTCCAGCTGATTCGAAGCTGTTTGAAGGCAGGGCCAGCTCTGACATTGCTTTCTGTCTCTCTTCCTGCCAAAAACTTAGTAATTTAAAAAATGTGTTGCCTGAGTCCCACACTCTTGAAAAAAAAATCCCAACATGCTAAAAATCCCTATTTCCTGAATGTTGTCCCAGGACGCTGTGCTAAACAGGGAAGGGTAAATCTCATCCCTGACGCAGCTGTCACCCGGAGCCTGGACAAGAACTTGGCGGTAAACCCGGCGAGAGGCTACGCGGGTCGTCTCTGAGTCGGCTGCAGACGGGGAGGCCGGGAGTCAGCGGACAGCACTGCCTCCCTCCCCCGACCTCTTCGGGTCGGGGAGACACTAGCACTCGGGGTGGGGCTGGTGGCTGGTGACCGCTGTGGGTTCTGAAACAGCGCACTGTGTCTCGTCTGAAACTGTCCCCTCCTCCCCTCCTTGGCCCGCAAGGCCACTTCTCAGGGCCGTGACAACTGACCCTATTAAGCACAAATGAGTCAGCAGAGGTTACCTGGAGCAGGGACCAGAGACCACTGTTTGTATATCTTCATTCTACAGCTCTGGCCACAGATGCCAGCTGTGCTGAGAATGCCATTCTCCCCCTAGGACCCGTGAGAAAAAAAGATGCTAATGATGTCACAAATGTGGATGGTTCTCTGGCCCCCGGAGACAGCCTGCGAGGTCGGGCCATTTGCTTTAGTTCGGGGAGCCAGGGACGGGCAGCCTTCCTGAGAAGGAGCAGCTGCGGCTTCCACCAGATGCGGAACTGTCATGCGGTTCCTCTCTTTCCCCCCTCCTTCATTTCAGGGACCTCGGGCTATAATTAATTCTTGAATATGGCAATAAATCAAAAGCTTCGAAAATTACAGAAAACTCCCCCCTACAAACACACACACAGACACACACATAGACACACACACACGGACACACACAGCACACGGCTCTACCGTCTGGTGTTCCTCTCTCATGCGTTGTGTCAGATCTAACCACCCGAAATTTGTGCAGGCATTCCAGGAATTGCTTCTGAGACTAAACGCGTGTTCCAGTCTACAGAATTTGGAGTGGAAAAATAAAAACCCCCCAATCTGGGCCATCTGATATTTTTATTGGCTGCAGACATCCCCAGAGGCTGAGCCGCCCCATCAAGAGCGACTCTTCACTGCTAAAGTCAACCACTTCACTCCCAGCCACGGCGTCATTGCCATTTTTAAGATGCACACTTTGCCTGTAAAACCGTTCACGGCATAATCTCTGCTCACTCTAGGATCCTGCAAACAGGCCTCTATAATTGATGAGAAATAATAATAATTTTTTTTTTAGAAAAAGCAGGAAATGGCGACACATAAAACCTTCCTCTGTGTGCAAGCCACGGATGGAAAAAATAGAACAGCCTCTGGGCTAATCCGTGCCCTTTCAAAATTGCTATTTCCTTTGTTTTCTCGCCGGCGTCCCCCCAACGCTCTCGATTTAAATCTTTAGCCTCCGCATTTCAAGCAGAGGAACAAATACACCGGTTCCCTTAACAAGCCGAGCCATGTCCTGGAGACAGATCTCCCGCCGAGGAGCAACAAAGGGAAACAGAACGTTCCAGGAAGGATTAAACCCGAGAAAACTATTTGGCGATAAATTTGAAAGACTCTTGGCCTGTTTTCTATTGCCCTTCCAACCTTACCTTCACCTAACAGGTCTGGGAGCCCTGAAAGCCACAGGCACGAGTCAGATGGGACGACTTCCCAGGGGAGCCTGTGCCCGTGTCAGACGCCCAGGTCTGGACCTGGCTCTCCGCTGCAAGAGCTGTGTTACTCGGGCAAGTTATTTAAGCTTTGTGGGCCTCAGTTTCCTCATCTGTAAAATAGGCTTGACTGCAGCATCTCTCTCTCTCTCTCTCTCTCTCTCTCTCTCTCTCTCTCTCTCTCAATAAACACATTTTTTATGTGCATGCAAGGATTGAAATAAGTGACGTCTGTAAATCATTTAGGATCTGTACTTTCACTACTTAAAAAATACCATCAGCCCAGTCAAGGGGATGGGAAGCACCCAGGCACGCGACCCCACCAGACTCAGTCCCTCCCAGCCCAGGTCACCGGCCATAGCAGTGGGACAACAGTGAACAGCAGAGAATGCTCTGGACTGTCGAGTCAGGGGACAGGTGTTACAGGAAGGCAGGTGAATATCAAGGAAGGCTTCCAGGAAGAGGCGGGGATCTGATTTGGTCAATTTAAGGAAGCATTTTGTAGCTGTCTCCAGCTGCACTTACCCCCGGGTGTTTCACATTTGACATTCGGAAGCAGCTGAAGGAGTTAGTGGGTAGAAATATCTACAGAGAAGCATGTCCTCCAATGCATGCAAGCAACAAACGCCACTTGGCAAAGCTTTAATTTGCAGTGTCCCCCACCGAATGGTCCACAGTCGCTGACATCGTGCACTTGCACTCAGAGAGCGTGGCTGGTTCTGGGAGGTGGTAGATCTTAGAGGAATGTCTGTGAACTCACACAGTTGTGGGCCCTTCTCCTCTCACCGTAGCATCCTGCGAATGGGCCTCTGTAACTGATGAGAAATAAAAATAATATTTTTAAAAACAGGAAGCAGCAACACATAAAACCTTCTGTGTGCAAGACATGGATGGAAAAATTTATTTAATATAAGTTTTATGTGACATCCCACCTTTGCCATGTACCAGCTGTGGGGCCCTGGGCACAGGCTCCCTGACGTTGTTGGGGACCCCCAGCTTGCCCCCAGGAGGGGCTGGGGAATCAGTGGGGTGAGGCATGCACAGCTCACGTCTGGCCTGGGGGCCGCCACGTCCCCTCCTTCACTCACATTTGTCAGGAGGCTCTCCCAGGCGCCCAGCCCTCCTGGGTAAGAGGAATCCTGCTGCCGGCTCTCAGTTACCGACATGGCGCCGTGTGGCTGGTTTTCAGCTTGCGCTGGATGCACTTCCTGATTACAGGACTGCTTAAAGCGATGCCCACATACTGAGCGGATTCTCCGTGAGCGCTCGTCTCTGCTTAGGAGTGCAGGCAGGAACGCGTGAACGGAGGTGAAACGGTGCTGAGGACCCCGAGATGCTCATTCCACGCTCAGTCACCCCACAGTGGCACTGAGGACCCAGGACGCTCGGTCACCCCACAGTGGCACTGAGGACCCAGGACACTCGGTCACCCCACGGTGGCACTGAGGACCCAGGACGCTCGGTCACCCCACGGTGGCACTGAGGATCCAGGACGCGCCCAGCCCACTTTCCCAGGTTGGAGACGCAGGGTGCATAAAGCAGCCGTGACGAAGTTCGGGGGCCACGCTCCGGGGAGCCCCGTTCTCCACCCCAGGGGATGCCCGCCTTTGCTGCTGGTGGCGTTCACGACACACTCCCCAAAATATGGCACCTTGCCATTCGGGAAACGGCCCCGGCCCCGTTCCCTGCAGCAGGTGGTAAAACCTAGGAAGGGTTTTGTGCCCTTCCCCTGACGCAGGTCACGGGACCCTCACGTGAGAGGTGTCATCTTGGAGACACAGGGACACAGGGGAGGGCTTGAGCAAAGGGACCCTGCCAAGTTCCCCCGGTTATGACACTGACTGGACGACACCCGCTTGTCCAGGTGCACCTCACGGTCCTCTACTCCATCATCACAGCAAGGTGGAAACGCACAGGTGCGCCCACTGCTCTGATGGGCGCTTCCTTACGATGGCTCCCGTGTCACGTGGAACTTATAGTAAATAAAGTAGCACACTTTTCTCTTGTCTTCTGGCACAGGGGCCTCAGACAAGAACGCAGCGGTGGGTGAGGACAAGGTATTTCCCTCCCTGACCGCATCAGACGAGCCTGGCGACGCTGCCCTCCCCCGCCCTCCCCAGTCCGCCCCACCCCCGCTGTGTCCCGGGGACTCTGCCTGAAGCTGAGGATGCCGTTCCCACCTTAAATCCGCAGCGCGACTCTCGGACTGCGTCCCACCCCGCCCTTCTGTGTCCATCTCCTGTAACAGCTGGCCCCTCCTGGCTCTGGGCCCCCTCCCCTGCGCTCTGGACCCTCCTCAGTCCACGTGGAGCATTTTAGGCTTTCTCTCTCCCCCTCTGTTTCCCCCACACCCACACCCACACCTGTGACTTCGGTCCACACGACGCACAGACACATGAAACCTGTGTCTCCGGCCCCAGCATCCTCTCTGAGCACCAAAACCACACGGCCAATCGCCTCCCGGGCTGGACGCCTCTCCAACTGTCCACAGCAACGCCATCTTGATACTCGGGGGAACGGCCCACCGTGAACCCCGGAAGCAAGCCAGAGACCTCGGCATCGCTCTTGCTGTGTCTCTCCTCACTCACCCTGTCTAACGTGTCGCCGACTTCCCTGGTTGTGTCTCTGGACCCTCCTGTCCTACAGCTTCCCCCTCCGGCCCTCCACCCTAAAAGCCATGACCTCTTTCCAAGTGGCCTTCCCATGGTGTCCCCCACTCACTCTTGTCCCCTTCAAGCCATACCTTTTATTATTTTCTTTCTAAGAATAATTGTGAAAGGGGCAACTGTAGAACCATCACCCAGGTCAAGAAAGGGACCTTGGCCAGGGTCTTAGAGAGAACCTGCCTCCTCCACCCTCCCCAGAGCCAGCCCCCTTCTCCCTAAAGGTGGCCACTGTCCCGGCTTCTTTCTGATGACAATTCTCTTGCTTTTATTTATTGCATTGCCACCCACGCGTGAATCCCCGAACAACAGAGTCTCCGCTCCACCTGCCACTGATCCTACATGAAAGGGATTTGGCCGTGTGTGTTCTTTGTGACTCTCTCCTTTGGCTTATCATTTATTTGTGCAATTCATCTGTGGTGATGTGCACAGCTGTACCTGATTTACTTCCATTTCGAGCGTTCCACAATTTATTTATCCATTCTACAACAGATAGACATTGGCATGTTGTCTGTTTGCTGCTCTGAAAATTCCCCATGTGAGTCCTCTGTATAAAAAACTGACCTTCCTCCAACGAGGAAGTGCGTTTGCCTCAACACCTCATATTGCCAGATCTTTGGGTATTACCAATCTGACGTGTATGTACTAGTATCTCATTGGGATGTGAGTTTGTATTTTCCTAATTAGTGATGAGATGCAGTATCTTTATATATGTTTATTGGCCAATTGGATTTCCTTTTTTTTTTAAGAAATGGGATCTTGCTATGTCGTCCAGGTTGACCTTGGCTCAAGTGATCCTCCTGCCTCAGCCTCCAGAGTAGCTGTACTATAGGCTCAAGCCACTGTGTGCTGCTCAGTTAGACGTCATCTTTCTTGGGATGCCCATATACTGTATTTAATACCGGTGAAGCCACTGATGGAGTCTGTTGGTCTTGGTCTTCTCATCTTCTCCATGTTGATTAATAGAAGTTCTCTCAATCGTCTGGACGCTGGTTCTCCAGTGAATATATCTATTTTGATCTCTTCTCCCACTCCACAGCACGTCTTTCCACTCTCTCTAAAGTGTCTTTTGGTAAACTTTCATAATTTTAATGTAATCAAATGTATTGATCCTTTATTTTATAGTTAGTGCTTTTGCTACCTTGTTAAAAGAAATCCTTTCTTGTCTTTTATAATAATTCTTGATTTATAGCAGGGCAAATTATCCTACCTTGTTCTTTAATAGCTTTATCTGTTTTATCCTCCCCTGAGGTTGTGGGCTTTTATATGTTGCTTTTTGTTTATCTCTATGTCAATACATCACTCTCCTGATTATTTTAAGATTGCCGTGGTAGGTTGCTGGAGTTGGGTCCCTGTGAGTCACGCCACCATTCACTCATGTATTTCCGTCCCAGGCCATGACCTGTTTTGGCCAATGAGACACCAGAGAATATGACACAGAGACTTGATGAGTGTCTCTGCACTGGGGCTTGTCCTCCTGAAGGCTGCTGGGAGATGGCGCGGCACGGCACGGAGAACTCTGGCTTGGAAGACCAACGGCGAGAGCGGCTCAGTCATCCTCGCCTGCACAGCTGAATCCAGCCAGGCGACCTCCGAGGACAGCCCGTGCGCCAGGGCAAGCTAGCGGAACTGCCAGGTCAACACGCAGAGTGAAAACAGAGGCATTATTGTTTGGGGTATTTGTTATGCCGCGATAGGTGACTGAAACAATGGCGTTCGCTGTTCTTGGCTCTCTGCTTCCGTCTGGTCCACAGCCGTCTGCCAGCTCCGACCCTCCGCCCCGGTTCAAGCCACAGACGTCTCTGCGGAGGCTCCTGCTGGTGCCGCTCCGTCCCCTCTGCCCCACCCCGTCCACCCCAGTTCCAGCCCAAAGCACGGAAAGCTACGCAGAACAATGTAACACACCTCTTTGTGCTCAACATATCTATAAAATGGTATTTGTTACTTCAATTCAGATCATTTTAAATATGAAATAAATAATGTTTATGTTTTAAAATTCCCTTGGAGCTTTTCCCCAAGATCATATCCTTTCTCCCTCATCACAGGAAGAGGACTCCAGAAGCACCTTTATCAAAAACTCTGTATCCCTCCAGTCAAAGTTTTTATATACCCACCACACACACATGCATGTGTGCACACACGCACACACACACACTAGAATAATGTTGACCCATGAAATGTTTTTAGTATTGTCATGTGTGAATTTTTTGTTTGCGTAAGGGTGGCAGTTCTAGACATAAAATTCTGTGACGCCTTTGAAAATTCAACCTCGTTTCTTGAACACTATCCAGACTGATTCAAACAAAACACCATCATTTTTCTAATGGCTGAGCAGTATTCCGTCACAGAATTACGCCATGACTTACGCACTCATTCTCAGTTGACGAATGTTAGGTCATTTCACTTTCCCATCTTACCAGCACTGCTGCTGGGGACACGTGTGTGCGGGTCGCCTGGGACACACGGCAGGGGTTTCTGGTCCTGGCTGCAGACAGAGAAGCGGGATCTCTGTGTGTGAGGGTTGATCTCGGCTCTACTAGCAGATGCCAAATGCCCCCTGAAGGGTGACATGCCAAGTCGCACACCCACCGGCTCCGCGCGAGAGCTCTTGTCTCTCCCACCTTTGCCAGCGTTTGGTATTTGTGCATATTTACATATTTTATGTTACAAAAAGAACTTCCCTTTGAGACTATTTTAGAGGAAGCCTGTGAATACAAGACCTCTTGGTCTTTGTGTATCTGAAACACACGTGTGAGTGTGTTTATTAGCCTTGGACCTGGAGTCCCAGCTGAGTCCAGTATAGAATTCTAGAGCGATTGTTTCCCGGATCCCTGGGGATTCTCCTCCCAACGTCTGAAGACATTACGGTGCTCTCATTCTAACTGTCATTGCTCCATAGATAATTTTCTTTCAAGATACATTTAAAATTCCCTTTCCTTTTTTCTACCTGCAGTTTTGTTACACTGTTTCTAGATTTGGACTTGTTTTTATTTTCTGCCTCCTCAATATTTGGACTTTTTCGTTATCTCTCTTCTTTCAGAGTCTCGGTCTGCATTATTTACTTCCCTTATCTCACGTCTCCATCGCTCTGTTTCGCTGGCAAACAGAGCTCTGTTTCCTCGGTTCTTTCTCTTCCTTAACATTCTCCTTAGCTTTATCAATAGCAGTTTCTTCTTCAGTCCTTCCATTGAATCATTTTCTTCCCCTTGTAATTTTTTTCTCAAAGTTCTCCTTGGTTACTTTGGAAATCTACCTAATCATTTTTCATACTTTCTGATCCCACCAATGGTTTCTAGTTTTTCCTCCTTTATGTGTTCTCTTTTTTGATTCCTTGCGTATTGTTTCTGTGTTGTAGCTCACCCCGTATTTCTTCCCGTTGGAAGCAGGATTCTCCACTTCAAGTTGTTCGTTCTATTGCCTGAAAATTTACCACCGAGTGAAAGTGATCTATGAAAAATAGAAATCCACACAGATCCTTTCCCTGGAGAATTTTACCAAATGGTTAAAAAAGAACATCATTTACACACAGTGTCTTCCAGATGACAGAAGAAAAGGAAGTACTTCCCAATTCATTTCTGTAGACAGCATTACCCTGATACTGAAACCCAGAAAAAGACAATACAAAAAAATAAATCCAACAATTACAGACTAATATCCCTCATGGATATAAATGACAAAATCTTAGCAAAGTATTGGAAAATAGAATTACAACATGTAAAACAAATTGTACACCATGACCAAGTGGGGCTTATTCCAGGGATGCAAAGATGGTCCAATAGATCAACAAGTTAAAGAAGAAAAATTCCCCAATCATATCAGTCAATGCAGAAAATGCATTTAACAAATACAACACCCATTCATAAGTATTCTTGAAAAAATAGAAATATAGGGAAATGTTCTCAACTTCACAAAGAACATTCACAAAAAAAAAAAAACTAAAACTAAAATCACATTTAATGATGAGAAACCAAATGTTTTCCCCTTTAGAATGTGAATAGGGAAGGATGTTTGTTCTCATCACTTCTATTCAATATAGCACTGGATGTTCTAGCCAGGGAAATAAGGCACATAAAGAAAATTAAAAGCATACAAATGGAAAGGGAAAAATAAAACCATCCCTATTTGCAGATAACATTATTATCTACATAGAAAATCCCAAGAAATCTACAAAAGAGCTAATAAATGAGCTCAGCAAGGTTGCAAGATACTAGATAAACATACAAACATCAATTGTATTTTTATGTATCAGCAAGGAACACACGGACACTAAAATTTAAAAGGAAATATGACTTAAATCTCTTAAAAAATAAAGTATGTAGGTGTAACTCTTACAAAACATGTATAAGATTTGCATGCTGAAAACTACAAAATACTTATGAAAGAAATGGAAACTCTAAATAAATGGGGAAACATACTGTGTTCATGGATTGGAAGACTCAACATAGTAGATATGCTAATTTTTCCTTAATTTCTATACAGATTTAACACAAATTGAAATCTCAGCAGCATTTTTTTGTAGATATTGACAAGATTATTCTAAAAGTCATAAAGGAGATTAAGTGGCTAAAACAGTTTTGTAAAAGAAGATACAAGAGGGAAGATTCAGCCCACACATCTCAAGGTACTACATAGCGATGGTCACCTGCAGTGGTGGTGTCAGTACAGGGACAGGCTCATAGGTAGATGACAGAACAGAACAGGGAACCCGGAAATAGACCCACACAAATGTTCTCAACTGACTTTTGGCAAAGCTGCAAAAGTATCTAAGGGGAAGAAAGGTCGACTCTTCCACACATGGTACCTGTTATGGGTTGAATTATGTCTCCCCAAAAGAGGTATGTTGACGTTCTAAACCCCAGTATCTCAGAATGGAAATAGGATCTCTGCAGTGGTGCTCAAGTTAAAATAAGGTTATTAGCATGGGCCTTCATCCAGTACGACCAGAGTCTGCACGAGAAGGGGGCATTTGGACACAGAGACAGACACACACCAAGGAAAGGGGCCGTGAAGGCAGGGAGGACTCCAGGTGAAGAGAAAGGAAGTGATCAGAGCGATGCGTTCACAAGCCAAGGACCACCGAGGGCCACCAGCAAACCGCCAGGAGCTGGGGACAGACACGGGACAGACTCTCCCTCCCACCCTCAGCAGGAACCAACCCTACTGGCATCTCGATATCGGACTCTTGGCCTCCAGAACTGTGAAAGAATACATTTCTGTTGTTTAAGGCACCCGGATTTTGATACCTGGTAGGGCAGCCCTAGCAAGCTAATGGAGCAAGTGGTTACCCATAGTCAAAAAATAAACCGCGACCTAAATCTCACACCTTATATAAAAAATAACTCAAAATGGATCATGGAATTAAATGCAAAATGTAAAACTATAAAACTTTTAGGAAAAAAAAAAACGGAGAAAATCTTCAGGATCTAAGGCAGATGAAGACTTCCCGGACTTGGCAGGAAAAGCACAATCCATCAAAGGGAAAATGCATAAATTAGACTCCATCAAAATTAAAGTCTTTTTCCCTGTGAAGGAACCTGTCAGGAGGATGAAAAGAAGCCACAGACTAGCAGAAAATATTTGCAAACCACACAGCTGAGAAAGGATTGCTATATAGAATATATCAAAACTTTCCAAACTCAACCGTGGACCGAAAAACAACCCAATTAGAAAGTGGGCAAATGACATGACGAGATATTTCACCAAAGAGCATAATCACCTTTCAGGTAAGCACATAGAGGGATGTTCAGCGCATTAATCACTGGAGGAATGCATGTTATTATCACAAGGAGATAACATGACATGCCTTTCACAGCGGCCGGAATAAGAATCAGTGAGAACACCAAATGCCGGCAAGGATGCGGAGACACTGCAACTCTCACGTTGCTAGTGAGAATTTAAAAGGCAACAGTCACTCCAGAAAACTGGGATTTTCTTTAAAAATCGTGCATTTTCTCAAAAACATGCAACCGCCATCCAATTCAGCAGCTGCACTTTATCCTAGAGAAATGAAGACCATTGTTCACAGAAAGACCTGCCCATGAATGTTTATGGCAACTTTATTCCCAATAGCCCAGTTCCCAAACTGGATACAACTCAGCAGTCCTGCAACAGGTGAATGCCAAACTGTGCAATACTCACACCTTGGACACTACTCAGCAGAACAGTGAGCAGACAGTTGATTCATTCAACAGCCTGGATGAATCTCCCAAAAATTATGCTGGGTGAAAAAAGCCCTGCTAAAAGGTTACGTACTCTGTAGTTTCATTTACGAACATTCTTGAAACAACAAAATTACGGAAACGGAGACCAGAGTAGTGGCTGCCAGGGGTGGAGGAGGAGTTGGGGCGAGAAGGGAAGTGGGCGTGGCTATGAACCACAACCATGAAGGATCTGTGTGGCGATGGAATGTTCCATATCTTGACGGAGCAACGCCAATCCCCTGCTGGTAACAAGGTGCTATAATTTCGTGGTATGTTACTGTTGGTAGAAACATGGGATGTCTCTGCATTCATTCTTACATCTAAATCTGAATCTATAATTATTTCAAGATAAAAAGTTTAATTTAAAAATGCAGATCTAATCATTTTACTCCGTTGTGTGAGACCCCAGTGGGCCGCCTACTTCCCCTGGCAGGAAGACCAGTGTCCTCAGGATGGTTCCGGGCCGGCGTGACCCCGTCCCTACTACCTGAGACCCCTCGCACCGTCTTCTCCCTGTGGCTGCCAGGGCTCCCGCCTCACTGGCTTCCCAGCCACCAGGCTTAAATTCGCCACACCCTTCCTGCCCCAGAGCTCCCAAAGCCCTCTCCTCTTCCTGCAAGCCCACAGCGTGTAGCACACTGGATTATTTGTTTATAATGAAGACTTCAGAACCACAAAGCCCACAAGCACCTGCTGCATGCCAGGTCCTACTCCAGGCAAAGAGGAAATGAGAGTGACCGGTGTGGCTGAGACCTCTGGTGCCCCACAGCCTACCTGCCGGTTGCTCAAGTGCATCTTTCAAGGTACTCGCTCACCTGGAACAGAAGCTCCGGGACCCCGGGGCTGGGTACCCTGTGCTGGCCTGCACACGACAGGTCCGGGATCAGCATCTGCTGAGTGAATCGGTGAGTGAATACAATAGGCCCACTCCTGGGCTCCACCCTTCCCTGGAACCTGTGTGTCTCAGACGCCTCCCAGGCACCGTGCTGGGCCCTCCCAGCTCACTCTTCTTCCAGCTGCTGCGATGGGGTTGACACTCCACCTGGCGAACCTTGACTATGGGGATGGCAGGAGATGGATGACGACTCCGAGCAAGGGGTTCTGAGACACACCTCACCTCATGAGGCTTCTCGGAAGATTCTACCTGATTACAGTTGCCAGATAAAATATCAGTTACTCAGTTCAATTTAAATATCAGATAAATAACAAATAATTGTTGGTACAAGTATATCCCCAAATCGCATGGGATATACTTATTCTAAAAACTTATTTGTTGTTAATCTGAAATTCAAACTTAACTGGGTATCCTATATTTTTATTTGCTAAATCTAGCAACTAGCAGCTCTCAGTGGGGCTGTGCCCAGTGTGTGCTGTGCTGGCGTGTCCTGTCCCTCTCTCCACCTCTCCCTGGAATCACACGTGAGTTACTCCCCTTTACGTCTCAGTCTCAGGCTGAGACACGGTCTGGGTATCTTCCAAAAAAGAAATACTTTTTAAAAAGTCAACCAATCCAAAAATTAAGGAAATCCTCCTTAACCCAAATATGCAGCTATTCTTTCGAGCTGCTGCTGATCTGGGTCACTGTGGCCTAAGTTAAGGGCACTCAGCCCACCGCCACCCCGAAAGTGAGTTCAATCAAACTCCTTCTGAATCTTTCTCACACCTTTTGAAGTCCAAAGGATATTTACTAAGAAGACTAGTACTTAAGTGTAAGCCTTTAACAAGTCACTTGACCTGGTTAAGTCACCTGTGCCCTACTTTGGCGAGACGTTTTTGAAGTCTTCAGCTTGATGGCAGTAAACCTTCCTTTTCAAAATGCTGTGACAAGCCCCGTGGAGGAAAAGTCAGTGAGGCATCACCCTGCCCCTGGCTAGTTTCAGCTTCAGGAACCTTCCTTATTAGTGGCAGACTGACATGCACTTACATAACATGCCAATTACTCAAAAGGCTTCATTCAGAGAAACAAATTCACCCACAGACGCTCCCTCGGGAGAAGAGCCAGCTTCAAACACCTGTTTCCAGGTAAGGAAACTGTGGGCTTTTGTGGGGAAGGTGGGAGGGTCGTTGGAGGGATCTCTCCCAAACTATGAGGTGGGAAAGGGGCGGAGAAGGAATTAGATGTTTACTAAGAAACGGAATGGTCGCCTTCGGGGGTGTGTGTTGCCGTCATCGTCGCTGTCTGCTGTGGGCATCTCAGAACCAGAGACTCCGCTAGGCCACAGCGAAAGCCGTCCCTGCTTTATGTTCGTCATCTTGAGGGGGAATCCCTCATTTCGGCAGGTTCCTGACGTTGCCCCCATCCTGCCGCAGTGCCAGGTGGAGCTCACAGCATTGTCTCAGCTCCATTGCAGGCGACCATGGAAGGGTTGTGTGACGCTCATCTAAGGTGGGCGCGTCACCGGCCAACCTGTCCACATCCCGAAGGCCTCCAAGCATCACCGCGTGGACCGGGAAACCGGGCGGGTGAATGCCAGCATCAGAGTCTCCTGGGGGGCGATGAGGGCGCACTCCTCACCCCAGCCCCATGCCCGCCTGCACCCCTGAATCAGGCTCTGCAGCCCGGTGGTCTGTCTGGAGGACTGTGCACACCGCAGTGCGCTAACCCCCGGCTGAAGGATGGCACCCTCCCTGCTCCTCTGCTCCTGTGACAGTCACGGTGGCTAAGGTGTTCCACTTCACCACACGCCATTACCCTCGTTTCTCTTGCTTCACTGCATTTTAGGTGGCTTGTCCCCACATAGCTCTATCTTTGGGGACATCCCAGGTCAGCCTGAGATTCCTCAGCATTATTAAAGGTGATGGTGCCCTGTTTGGGCACGTCACTCCGTTCTCTCCTCCTCTGGCTGCAAGCCTTCCTGTGTCACCCACTGAGGCTGCCGGCGAAGTCCACGCTGGAGGACTGAGCCCACGAGCATGCCCTTAGCATTGCATGCGTCTGAAATACTCACATTGCTGCAGCTGTTACTTTTTATATACTCGGTGCCCAAGTCTTTGGGTATCACTGAGAGGCAAGTCACCAGGTGTGTCTCTAAGTAGCAAAATTAGGAATCATTCAATGCTTTGACGGTGGCAATTAGCTTCGCAGTATGAGCGCCAAGATTTTTTTCTAATTAAGGCAGGAACAGTTTCTCAGTCTATAATAATCTCATTTAAAGTGTGTCCAAAACACTTAACATGCTTTGTTAAGGAACATCATTCCTATGCATTTTTTAACTATGTAAAAATAGACAGATCTCTGGGACGCTCCATCCCCAGCTGGTTGTTCAGCAAACACGTATGCAGCACCAGTGCAGGGCTGTGCTGCGCGGGGCGAACGGGGCTGGTGGGGTTGGGTTTGAAGGCAGAGGACGTCACTTCCAGGATGCTTGTACATCTCTGCACTAAAGACCTGCTCATCTTTGGAAAGTGACTCGTGCTTTAAATGTCAAAGAAACACAAGTGTCCTCTCGACAAGCGAAGTAGGTCTCTTCCCCTCCAGGTCTCTAGTCCTCATCTCCTGTGAAAGCAGAGATTCAAATTTGACAAAATGCAAAACTAGACCAGAAAGTGGAGGAACCGCACGAAGGCTGTTCTTGAACCTCACATTAAGCAGAGCTCTGTACAGCAGAAGCCTCACTGAACCGTAAGCACCAAGAGGGGGACTTGGCATGTTGTGGTCACTGCCGTATCTCCAGCACCTCGGACAGTGCCTGGACCATGGCGGGTGCTGAATCAATAGTTGTTGCACAAGACTTTTTGAATGAAGTTTTGAACTTAAAAAAGAACTTGCTCTTGCACCTGTTGTGACCTCCCTGCACAAAGTGCAAAGCTCTGTGACCCACGTTTCCGACTTCTCCCTGTGTTAACATGGCCGAAGCTAAAGCCTCCAGAAGAGATGTAGGTTGCCCAGCATGCAATAACCATCTTTCAATCTCTATAAATGCAATCGAATCTGGGCTCTAAATTCATTACCCATTAATTCCACAGCTGCATGGATACCCATTATGGAAGTTACCAAACCCAGGAGAATCAACTTCCTTCTGGAAAAGGACAGAACACCCCTCCCTGCACTCGGTTACATGGTGGAATAACAGTGAGTTTGCCAACATCACCCCATTATCTCATCACATCTAATCTGTTGCTGACCAAACTCTTGATTTAAATCCTGTCTGTGGTCAAGTAGGAAAAGGGGCTGGTCCTGCATGGACGCCCTGTTCCTCCCCTTGCCCATCGCTGGTCGGGACAGGTGCTCAGCAGTGGTCGGGAGGAAGAGAAGCAAAGAGCTTGGTGTCGCCTCTCTGGAGTGAGTTCTTATGTGATTAAAACTGTCTGGAAAGACATTCCTTGGGTGGTGATGGCAGTGCCATGGGAGGACCCAGGCCTCACTTCCTTTGCACCTCAGGGTTAAGGGCTGAGTTCGGTCTACAGTGGGTGCTAAGTCCTGGCTAAATAAATGAAGACGCTCTGTGAATGGTGTTCAGTCAGAAAGGGCACAGCCTGCCCTCGTTGTTTATAAATGTTCCATCAATGAGAGAGGACGGAGCTCCAGGGAACAACACAAAGGGCTGGCGTGGTGGCCGAGTGGCACTGCTTGGAAGCAGGCGGAGAAGCCTGAAGCCACTTGCCGGGGCAGTCAGCACTGACTCCTGGGCACCGCTGCCCTTTACAACTTGGAAGGCAAACAGGAAAGTCTCTGAGCTTATAACAAAAGTTCCATTGCAAATCCCCGCAGAGAACACTGACCGGAGGGAAGCTTTGGCTCCCGGCTTCGGTGCAAGAGACAGGATGGGAGAAAGAAAAGAGAGGAAAATCGCCCTTTGATCCAAAGAGGAGCTAACCCCGAGGGCTCTCTTTTCTATAAGGAAACATTATCTCCTGAGCCATATGCTCCGTTTTCTATTTACAGCGAATCTCCTGCATCCTGCTCTGTGCAGCCCTGAGGGAGTCTGGCTTTTGGGCACCGGCCAGCCGGCCCCTCACCACCCAGGTGCCACCTTCAGCTGGAGGGGGTCCCAGGCAGGACAGGAAGGGCTGCTGGGACTCTCTGAGCAACCCCCCGGGGCACAGGCTGCACCACCCCCGGGTCTCCCCCTCATGGGGCTGGCCTGGGAAAATGGCCCAGCCCAAGGGTCCCTTCTGGAGAAGGTCCCCGTCCTGCTTTTCTGTCCGTTCCTTGGCTGCTTCTTTTCCCTCATCTTGGTTTTCTGTTGCAGCATGACAGTTGCCACCAGCACAGTGGCTTTTGACAATGTCTCACCATTTCTGTGGGATGGGACTCTGGCCATGGCTTAGCTGGGCCCATGCAAGGCTGCAACCAAGATGGCAGCCTGGGCCGTGTCTCATCCGAGGCTCGGCTGGGGAAGGATGAGCTGCCAAGCTCTCGTGACGGTGGGCAGCAGGTGGTTCCCTGGAGGCCACGTGGTGGAGGGTCCTTGCCTGTGGCACTCTCCACCTTAGGTCACAACATGGCAGCTTGCCTGTTCAAAGCCAGCAAGGGACAGTCTTCTCAAGACCTGCAGACTCACAGTGTGACTACTGTGAAACACAAAGTCACAGTCACCTGCACTCCGTCGCCTTTGCCACAGTCGGCTGGTTACAGGCAGATCGCAGGCTCTGCCACGCCCAGGGACAGCAGATCCCACGAGGCCACGGACACCAGGAGGTGGCCTCACGGGGCTACTCAGATACCACCTGCACGTGGCTCGACCTCCCACGCCTTGACTTCAGATCCTCCCACAGCTCCCAGACGCAAACATCAGCTTCGGGCCGGACGCCAGTATTCCCGACTTGCGCCTGCAAGGGCTGCAGGTGTCTCCACAAGGATTTCGCCTGCAGGCAGGAGACCTCTCACGCCCACACCTCAGTCCTCACAGCCTGCCTCTCCCAAGGGCCTCCCTGTCTCATTCCATAGCAGCAACGTCTTTCTAGACTTTCAGGCAAAAATCATCTTAACTCCTTCTCTTACACGCCACAGCCAAGCCGCCGGCAAACCCTGCTGACTCTACCATGAACTTGGACCCAGACTCCGAGCATGGCTCCCCCACCCTGCTGCTCCAGCCGGGCCACGCCCGCACCCCTGTGCTTCTCCTGGGCCAGGAGCCTCCTAATTGCATTGCGCTTCTACGCTTATCTTCCTCGAGTCTCTCCTCAAAAAATGTAGACAGAGTGATTTTTTTAAAGAATTAACTTTGACTAAAAACACTCCCACAATCCTATCTCAACTGGAGTTAAGTTCAAATGCCCCACTTCGGTCCACAGGTCCCTGTACCAAGGGCCCCTGCCTACCTTTTTGGCTTCGATAAATACAGCTCTCCCATTGCTCACTCTTTTCAAACCTCTCCCTAACAGGCCAACCATTCCTGGGCCTCAGGGCCTTTGCACAGGCTGTGCCCCCTGTCTGCAGTGCGGGTCTCCCAGATGTTCCAAGAACTTCCTCTCTTGCTCAGGTCTCTGCCCATTCCTAGGAGGAACCTCTCTGACTTCACTCTGCACAATAGTCATGGCTGCTCTAGTCTGGTGCCTTCGAACCCTCCTGTGTTTCTCCAGAACTGACAGGATATATGTTTATATGTTTGCTTGTGTCTGCTTCCCCCATAAGCGCATAAACCCCACGAGGGCAGGGCCTCTGTCGTTCAGCGCTGTATCTCACGGACATGGCACCTCGCCTGGCCGAGAAAGGCCAGTTAAATAGGTGGAATAAATGACTGAGTCCTGACCCCACTCTAACCTCGCTATTGTGCCTTAGAGCACAGGAAAAAACCTTCAATCATTCTCTGTGTGTACGTGCGTGTGGTGGGGTCATCTTGACCTCAGTTACTTCTGTCTTCATTGAATCCCAGTTTAAACCTTCCCGGACTTGGAGTCCCAACTGTCTCTTTAAATAAACAGAGCCTTTTCTTTGGCTCCTGTTTTCCTCCCAACTTGTTTTGGAAGTTCTGAGCACAAACCGCGTCAGACTGTTATGCTGGGATGACTAATGTTTTACCCTGGCAAACGCACAGTCTGCAGGAAGTGATCTCTCCATGTTAGGTCTGCAGGCAAAACAACACAGTGACAACAGCGGTGTCTCTGACGATGGTAAAGATGATAAGCAAGAGCATGCGCTGAACTGAGCCTTTCTCGAGATGCAAATCCCCGCTCTGCGGCCTGCCAGCCACCTGCCCTTAGCCACGGAGCATGCCCGCTCCAAAATCATTGTCGTCACACACACAATAGAATCATCACAGCACCCATGCCACACTCTTAGGAGGCACACGAAATTTAATGGGCTCTAGAATGTCCAGCCCAGCACGTAAGTAGGAGCTCAACAAACAGCTAAGATCATTGTTAGCAGGAGACTGAAGAAGGGTTCTATGCTACAACATGGCACCAGGAACGAATTCACCCTCATTTTCCCCCTTAAAGAGCATTTTCACTGTCAAAATCACTTTGGATCACCATGGGAACTAGTTAGTTGTGGTCTACCCGATCACCAGGGTGCCAGGCACTGAGCTAATCTTGGTAGTGATCTTGGAATCCCAGAGGGTGTTGCCCAGAACAGCCCCCCACACCCGAGGGCAGGCTCAGGTTCATTTTTTATTCCTTCTAAATATTTAGTGTGCTTTTAATAGTGGAATTGAATTTAAGAACAAAAAACAGAAAATGAAGGGATTTTTATCAACAAACCGTCTCTGCTTCAGGGAACTTAGCAGAGCCATTTCCAAATTCTGACAACTTTGGGAAACTTAGTTTGTGAGCCGAGCTTTCTGGCAAGGTCATTGTCTCATGTGCAGGAACAGTTGGTTGGTCTAAGAGAAGCCAGATGCTACCCCACCTCTTTCCGCCACCTCCCTCCCCTCCCCAGCTCAATGCCCCTGACAAACACTGTCCTAATTTGTGAAAATATCGCTTCCTGTCAGAAAGACTTTAGGAAGATTCAGAGTTTTATCATCATCAACTCAATCCTACAAAACATTTTCCTAACACCTACTTCTACAGTAGCAGCGTAAAGAGACGAAACTTCCAGCAAACAGTCGGAGGAGTCAGCGTTTCAGGCACAGGGTTTGGCGGAGGCTGCCCCACTCCCTGACCCTGAAGCAGGCTCACCTGTGCCCACCCACTACATTTTTCTCAATTTGCTTAAACCTGGCCTAAGTCCACTTTAAATTAATGTTAAACACCTTTATTAAGGCAAATTGACTTCCATCTCAGGGCTCTCTGGGAGCTGGCACACATTAGTAGGCTCCAGTGGTTTCTCGTGGGTTCCAAAAGTATTTGCTGTTGTTTTACACGTTGAGGAACATCAAGGTTGGGAATATTAATACACTTGATGATTAAGCCACGGCTGCCTTTGTCAGAGGCTTAATTGCTCACAGTAGGACTGCTGCTAACAGGCGCATTTCAAATCCCGTCTCCTCCCTCGCTGAGCTGTGCAGCCAGCTCATTTAGAGATGTGAAAATTCTATCATCAGCGTGGGACTTCCTGTTCTGCTTTGGAAGGAGCAGCGGTAACAAACAGCACGACACCACAAAATCCCTGCCACGTTCTCACCACTGCACACCCTCGCTTTTCCCCAAGTGAGCTACGTAGATAAAGCTCCTATTCCTTCCTGAGCAATTAACCACACACAGGACGGCAGGATCCCAGTGGCCATGAGCAGGGGCTTCAGCATCTCCCGCTAAATCATCACAAATCACCAGCCCTCTGGCAAGGACCCTCCACGGTCTTAATCCAAGTCACTTTCCCACTCAGCTCGGGGGTCCTCCTGGCTGGCCAAGGTGCTGGACGGGATTCCATCAGTCTAGAGGGAAGACTTCAGTTAAAAAGAGGAGTGTGTGTGTGTGTATGTGTGTGTGTCTGGTTGGATGGATATGTAGATGAGCATATATGCATATGTGTGTGCATATGTCTATGTGAATAGATGAATTTATGGATGGATGGACATGTGAGAAAGTGTGTGTGTGCGCATGTGAGAGTGCATGTGTATGGTTGTCTTTTGTCTGTCTGCCTAGGTAGATGGATGAATGAGTGGATGGATAAATGGATGGATGAGTGGATGGATGGAAGATGGATGGATGGATGGATGAATGGATAGATGGATGGATAAATGGATGTATGAGTGGATGGATGGAGCATGGATGGATGGATGGGTAGATGTATGGATGAGTGGGTGGATGGATGAATGCATGGATGGAGGATAGATGAATGGATGGATGGATAGATGGATGGATGAGTGGATGGAGGGAGGATGGATGAATGGATGGATGGATGGATGGATAGATGGATGGATAAGTGGATGGATGGATGAGTGGATGGAGGGAGGATTGATGAATGGATGGATAGATGGATGGATGGATGAATGCACAGATGGGGATGTATGTATGTATGTGTGGACATAAGAGTGTGAGTGTGTTTGTGTGTGTATGTGTACAGATGGATGGATAGACAGACAAATACACACATATGTACCTATATACACACATAAGCTTCTAACTTTATTAAAGACCCACCATACTCTGGGCCTACCGGCAGTGCTTACACAGCTGCTCCTCCTTTTATTTGGAGTTGACTTTCTCCTTCAAGTCCTCAGAGGGGAGACAGAGAAGCTTCCACTTTTCTGCTTGGTGAGTTGGTGCAGGCTTCTTCTGGGCCCCCTGAGTCGGCAGAACTGATCACCAACAGTTGTGATGGAACTGGGAGAACTACTGGAGAGTGGTGTCACCCCAGTAAGCTGTGCAGACACCCCTTGCTGAAGTGCTGCCCCTCGGTACCAAATTTTTAAACAATATGCTTCCAGGAGCTCACACATCGCCTGTGAGCATCAACACCAAGCCCAACTTCCTTGCTCAGTTAAGAAGTTGGCTGGTTCTCTGGTCACCTCACATTTTCCTAACTTGTTGGTACTTATGATATTTGAGCTACAAACCTCTTGGAAGAGCCAGGAAAGTCTCCGAGGGCTGCCTCCCACTACCACTGGGTCCAGGTTCTCCGCCACACGCTGCTGTGATTTTGGCTCCAATGCGCTACTTTTTGTGCTCCACCAACCAATAACTGTTCAGATCATTGCTCAGCTCAAGCCACTCATAAGCATCCCAGCCCAGCCCACGTCCCCTGGGAATGGCTCCTCTTCCTTGTGCTCAGCCTGTGTGGGTGGTGGGCAAGCTAGGGTGGTGGTGCCGGGGTGGGGAGAGTTTGCTCTCTGGCCAGTCCCGGAGCACAGGGCTTCCTACTGAACTTTCTAACCATCTCTTCTTGGGTAGGTGTTTAGAGAATATGGTCTTGGTCAACTTGGGGGAAGGCTCTGTCTGGAACTCAGAGCACTTTGTGGCTTTATACAGCACATGAACTAGACGAGAGCTCAGAGAAGTGTTGTGAAGGGTGGAGCTGCAGCCAACCCTGCACCCAGCACCTGCACCCAGTAACATGATTCTGGGAGATGAGTGCTAAGTGTTCTATTTCGAAAAGTAAAGGGGGAACAGGGGGTGCAAAGCAGGTGAGAGCTGTCATCTAGCAGAAGCTGCAAGCAGAAGCTGCAAGCAGGAGCTGAGGGTCTGAGTAGAAGAGGTGAGGCAAGGACATTCAGGAGAGGTGAGTGAGCACCAGGGAGCCGTCCTTTTCTGTGCTCAGGGAATGCAGAGGAGGAGGAGGAGGCGCAAGTGGGGCTGTAGGTGGATGGGACACGGGGAGGGAGACTCCTTTGCCATCGGGTCATTCTGACCTTTGCAAAGGAGCACGGTGGCGTTTTAAGGCAGGAATGGTTCTGCCAGTTCTGGGTGAGACCAGCCCTCACGCTAACAAATTTCAATCATCCCCACAGCAAGGGGCGAGAGACCCTCGTGACTCCGAATTATTCTTTCTCACACAAAGCTGCTTCTCAAAGAGCCCTGGGGCCGACACCACAGAGCTCACAAATCTCTTCTCTTCTGCGGAGAACACAGTCTGGGGAAAGAATTCAGCAAAACAAACAGACCCTGAGCAGATCTCCCTCCTTCCGGGACTCCCGCCAGCCGCACCCCTGCTGGCTGCCACTGCCTCACCCAGGGCCACACCCCCCCACCAGCCGACCCCCTGTGTGGACGGGGTCACTGGGTTCCTGCACCTGCAGGTGTCTCTTTTTAGAGAAACCAACATGCCGCCACTTCCCATCTCGGTTCCTGGCTTTGATTCTACGCGTGCCACGTCCTCACATCCCCCGGGTCCCCCACCTCGAGCTTCAGCAATCAGAACTCCCTGCCCTCCTCGGACTGGCTGGTTTTGACGAGGTTCCTGAGCCCTTGCCACCATCCCACAGCCAGAGATGCCCCCACCCCGGCACCCTACATCAATTCCATTCATTGTCAACAATCCAGAAGCTTCCACTGGGAAACGCAGTCTGAAGCCTCGGAACACTGAAAGTCATCTTGCCGTCTGCCCCAGGGAGGGGTGACTGATGGAAGCCAATGGGCTGTTTCTTCCCAAAGTCTCGACACAAACATTAAGACAACCCAGCTGGCGCCGCACGAATGTCGGCTTCAATTCCTATGTGTCTGGGGCACCACCGTGGAGCCACTCACAGCGCTTTTCCTCAAAACCTTGCAGGCCTTGGAGCTAAGACCCAGGGGAGTGATGAGATCAAGTTGGGGGTGAGGAGGGCTGAGAAGGGGGCAGCAAGCTCGGGGCAAACTTCTTGGGTGGCCTCGTGGACGTAAGAGGACACAGAAGCTACGGAGGGAAAGTGAGGCCAGAGCACCCGTGGGGACAGGGCCAGAGGGGGCAGGGCCAGAGGGGGCAGGGCTGAGAGATGCAGGGCAGAGCGAGGACCCAGGAGGGCTGGGCTGGGTGCGGGTGGGAGAGCCTGTTAGGTACAGGGCTGCTGCCCAGATGCCCGGGGGAGGAATCTGTGTCCATCCCACGGACAACTGGTAGTTGATGACGGTTTTGTGCCTTATAACTTAATTTCTGTTCAAAGGATTGCTCAGAATTGCTATTTATGCTGTAGTTTCAAAGATTTACCACACTCATGACTATAATGATGTTACTTCTGGAGCCATTTTTCTTCCTCGGAGAAACACATACCCGATCTTATAATGAAAATCAATGAGAAGGTACAAATTTGTGCAAATAAATTCAATGTACGAGTCAATATGCCTGGATGTTATGAGATATGTCCGCACTAGCTCATTGAGCAAAGACTCCGGGGTGGGGGTGGGGGCCCTGCCAGGTCTGTTCTGGAATCTTCCTTCACCACGTCTAGCCTCTGGCCCCCAGGCGGCTCTCCCCCAGCAGCCGAGACAGACAATTGCCTTTTTAAAACTTAAGTGCTGTTATAGCTCCCTGGCAACTCGGCCGCCCGCTCCTCGCCACTTCAGACTCCGCTGTTCCATCATGAATAATCTGCGTTTCTAAAATGGGTTCTCAGAGGCTCTGTTTTAATCTATATGCCTGTGCTTTAAATCAATAACCAATAACCAATTTAAGCTCATTTGAGCCTTATTAGCAGCATATAATGTTGGTGTTCGGCGCAGCGTCGCAGCTAACAATTTATGTTTGAGGGTGCTCAGGGCTTTCTCCCGAAGTTCCGCAGCTGTCTGCCGTGTGACTCGGGCGCTAATGACGGAGCCGCAGTGTCACCCTCTGCAAGTTCATTCTGACACCGAAGACCAAAATGAACTATTAAAACTCATTACCATTGTGTCTCTAATGGCGCCGTTTCCACTTCCTGCCATCTTACTCACATCTGAAGGCAAATTGTATTTGCATGACGAAGGGGAACATTCTTGGTTTTTTTTTTTTTTTTTTCTTTCTTCTTTTCTTAAAAAGATTAAGAATAAAGACACACAATGGTTTTTAGCGGGGGAAAATGCCATCCAAACACATCTGTCAAGCAAATCAAACTCCCAGAAGCTCGATGTTATGGACTGAATGGTTCCCCCCCTCACCACCCCAAGGCTCGACTGCGGGAGCCCCGACACCCAGAGCCTGAGCTTGCGGCCATGTTTGGAGACAGGTCTTTATAGAGGTGATCACGTCAAAATGAGGTCATCAGTGTGGACCCCACTGGGGTCCTTGTAAGAAGAGATTAGGGCACAACCACACACAGAGGGAAGCCCAGGAGACCACCCGGGCAGCAGGCGGCATCTCCGTGCCAAGGAGAGAGGTGGGAACAGATTCTCCCTCACAGCTCTCGGAAGGAACCAGCTCTGCCGACGTCTCGATCTGGGACTTCCAGCCTCTAGAACTGTGGGACGATAAATTTCTATTGTTTTAAGCCACACAATCTGTGGAACTTCGTCACGGCAGCCCTAGCAAACCCGTGCACCTGCAAAGCGAGGAAGAGTGTGGAAGCACTGAAGTTGTGCTCATTGTCATAACAGTAGATATCATTTATTTATCATTTTCTACGTGCCAGAAAATGTTCCGGGTGCATTCATATAGTATCTCATTTAATCTTCGGAAATTTCCATGAGATGTTACTGTTGTCTGCCGTTTTCCCAATGAGAAAACTCTTCACGGGGTGCTGAGTGCTGGATGCAGGGCTGCTCCATTGACGGTCGGAACTGGGCTGTCCAGTCAGAGCTTTTGCTCTTAACCGTGGGGTCATACTACATCACTCTGGAACCTTGGCTTTCCCTGGGTATAAAGTTGTGCAAGCAGAGAGCCTGTCTTCATCACACTACCTTTAACTCAAACACTCTTCTGTTGCTAATGCCTTCCTTCTACGTATTTCACCCAAGAACAGCAAAGATGCGCCAACAAGAGACGTGTGTTTGCTGTCTGCTGACCCCCGGGCAGGCCAGTAGTCATTTTGGGACATTAATCAGGCCTTGTGGGAAGAGCCAGGGACTCGAACGAAGCCTGTGATCTGAGAGGGGGGGTTTGGATCATAACCTGGAAAGACACCATCCAAAACTCCATAATCCCAGACACCGAAATTCCGAAAGACCAAAATTCCCAAAGTCTAAAATTCTAGAAATCACAGTCACAGGCTAGTGAGCTATTCTTGATTGGGGATTTAACCTCCTACATTTGCCACTAAATCTAACACGCAAAAACGAGCACGTGCTTCACTTTGGCTAATGAACGGCACTTTCAAAACCGTCCCCATGTTTTTCTGTTTTTTTTTTTTTATCAACTACATACATTTTATGCCTCTGTTGGATCCAAAAATTCTAGAACTTATCCACTGGTCTGTGTATTAGTGACTAGAAAAAAGGAAGCACTTCATAAACACTTATTTGAAGATTTGGTGGATTTTACAGAAAAAAAAAAAAAAAAAAAAAGGATTTCAGTTGAATCCCCAAGCAGTAATGACAGATCTGGAATTAGGAGCTATCAAGGCTAAGGGTAAATTTCAAGGTGTTACCAGGAAAGGTTTTTTTCCCGTTTAGTTCAACACATTTGGCGGAAATTTCAGGTGCATGGATTGGCCACTCAATATGGCAACGATGGAAATTTCAGTTTACAAATGTGTCATCTTCTTGTCTTGGCATCCTTCCAGCGGGTGATATTCCTGGGGCTTTCAGTGAATTAAAGTTGAATATGCTTGAAGAAGCCAGCAAAGTTACTGAGTGGTTCAAAAATAATTATGTGCGTGGTAGGAGAAGGAGACACTTGACGCAATGGTGTTACTATTCAGTCACCAGACTGGTTTTTGCCAAATCTGTGGTCTGTATATGAGCGCCTGCAGAATGGATTTCTGAGCACCTAAAACAGCAAGGGAGCACAGCCCAGAAGATGGGAATACTTAATAAGGAGTAGTCGTGTCGCTGGTCACGCAATCACAGAAGAATTTCAGAAAGAGCAGTGCCACATAGAAAATGAATGTGACAGTATTCTCTGAGGACAGCCACTTCCTAAAAGAGAAAAAGCGACTATTCATCACTATGCAAGACTTCAAAATATGGCTAATGATCATGCAAGCCGGCTAGCGCTGTGCAGTTGCCCATGATCTACTCCTGAAACACCCTCTTTCATGGCGAATCTTCTTGTCATTTTTTTTCTTTCTGCTTTTTCCACTATTTAAAACTGCAGCATTATTTTTTTACAATTTGCTACACTGTGTATTTCTTCTTCACATCATTTCCAAAACCAGAGGTATAAATTGCGTAGAGACTGTTAGTTCTAATTCATTTAATGCAATTTTTTTTGTAAGTGTGACTCCATAAAAGTGCATTGTCACAGCGTTGACTTGGTGAGCATTGTGCATATTCGTAAAACCAATGACAATTTCTCAGTAAATGAAGAGACGTCCACTCCGCACATCGGCAGTTGTGAAAGATAAATGTTCTCAAGATCTCGTTGGGCTCTGCATGTGCGGTAGTGACCCGTCCTGGTTTTTGACCAATTTCGTAAAGAGACTTAGTTCGTCGGCCACAGTATTGCAGGTGACTGACATTGTAAAGCTGGCGACACAGTTTCACACCACAGGGATATGCATTTATGTATCTCCCTTTTTACCTGTTTCTTTATAAATTCAATTCATCTGCTCCTGTTACCCTGTGTGGTTGTGGTTAGTATACTTGAGTGTTTGCAAAAATATGTTTAATTCTCTATTTTATTGTATAAAGTGGCCTATGAAGTACTCTGTCATGTTTTATATGTTTCTCAAATGAATCCCCTCTTAAAAATGTAAATAAATATCATTTAAAGAGTGTTTTATTATTTTCTGCAGAAGGATATCTTCAGGACTTCAGTGTTTGGGATTGTGTCTTTCGGGGTTGCGCTCGGTTGCCTGAGAGGAGCAGCCCCAGGAACCGGGACTCGGGTCTTCAGAAACGAAGCAGGCCGCGGTCCAAGTCCAAGGCCAGGACGTCCAGGACGTCAGAGACAGGCAGAAACCTGGGAGGGGGTGTGAGAACAGGGCCAGGGTCACCGGTCCCCAGCCTTGTTGGAACTTGCCACTTAGTGTGGGTGGAGAGGGGACCTCGGGCCCCTGGAGACACTGTGGTTCCGGGCTGGCCTCACAGGGGGAGAAGGGGACCCACCTGGTGCTGGCTGTCTTGGGTGCCATGAGGAACCCCACACATTCCTCCTGCCACCCCATTTGGCCAAAAGGGGCTGCATCTGCTGCTGCTTCTGCCACTGGGGAAGTTGGAGGTGACCATCCCACCGGTTCCCGAAGGCCAGGGTGCTAAGGGCTTGGGATGAAGTCGGTAACGTTCCCATGCTTTCTGCTCCAGCACCCACTCCTTCCAACGTGCTTCACACCCTTGCAAGGTGAGCACCGCATTACTGGGCCCATTTTAAAGATGAAGAACCTGAGGCCCAGAGAGTGAAATAACTTGCCCAGGGATGCACAGCTAGTATTGCAACAGTGTGAACCTGGGTTTGACATCAACACCCGAACCAAAAACTATGTATCAAGTTTCTGATTATAACTCTTGGTTCTAGTCTGGCAAAGTAAGATGTCACACACTGTACTGTCCTCTGTCCGGGGCGGTTTCCTCTCCCGGAAAGACCGGAAAGATGCTGAATTAGATACTTAGTTTCCATGTAGGCCTGGAGCCAAGTGGCGAAAACAGTTTAAAAATGTCTTTTTGATCAAAAGGACACTTTGAACCCTTAGTTTATAACATCAGATAGGATATTTTCAGAGGCAAATAGAATTTTGTGGGCCTTTCCTCAGATTTTCCAGGGTGGGTGGAGGCTGAAGACGCTGGGAAAACAGGACGCCTTGTCCCAGCTGGAGCCACGCCTCCACGGGGGGGGGGGGGGGGGGCTGCTCCCTGCAGAGGCCGACCTGAGGAGTTAGCGACTTGTGCTCAGCTGAGGATGTTCCCCATCACATTAATAAAGGCTGCACGTGAGCACTTACCTGTGTCAGGTGGGCTGCTGCAGAAACAGACCACTGCTGTGGTGCGATGCGGTGGTTGCACTTTACGGAGGAGGCAGCCGAGGACGGGAGGGCAGACTGTTTGCCCCTAAGCGTGTCGCTGGGGAGGAGCAGAGCTGGGACGTGCACCCGTGTCTCTCCTTTCAGAGGCTGCAGAACCGGAGGCTCTTCTGCCTCCGTAACCAGCTGGCGGGAGAGCACAGAGCCTAGGAGAAGGCAACAAAACACAGAGCAGCCTGTTCTCTCTTGGGGCAGAGGGTGCTCATTCCACGGCCCTCCACCAGAGGAGCGGAGTGTTCTAGATCTCCACTCTCCCTTGCAGCCGGAGCGTCCAGGCGTCATGGGATGTGCTCAGACCCCGTGTGTGTCTTCGGGGAAGCCCCGCTCCTTGGACTTGCCTTCCTTCTGTACCCTTCTCTGTCTCTTTCCTCCTTTCTTCTTTCTTCCTCTCCCTTTCTTTCTTCTGGCTGAAATGGAAGCACCTACGTACGTGTGGCTTGTGCAGCTCTCCGCGATCACAGCATCACAGTGACAATCGGACGGGTGCCCAGAAACAGAAGGGAGGTCTGGGTCCCCACTCCCCACCCTGCGCTAGGTGGGAGAGGAAAAATACCTGCATTATTATTTAGGCCAGTATTACATTATATTCGGCATCTCTTGTTTACAGCAGGCAAGTCAAGATCCAAAGGCATCAATAAAAAACATCCGAGGCACCTTGATAACTTTGTTTTTCCGTCGTTGGAAGTCATGAGGCTCTCACACACACTGAAAAAATAGCGTGTCACCTTCCAAAGCTCAAGATGGTTTGGAACAGAAAACGGTTCCCTAGTTTGTCTCCCCAGCCAGTCAGTAAATCTGACAGATGTCCCTGAATTACAGCTGGAGGCTTGGATCTACGAGCACAACCCTCTCGGCGCGCTCCTCGGAAGGAACACGCATGTCTCCTGGAAGCCCAGGGCTGAAAGACCTCCCTGCTGGTTTCCGGTCACGTGTCAGCCTGGGTCTCATAAACTGCGACGAGGAGGCTGAGAAAGGGGAAGGTGGCAAGTTTTGTGGGGACAAGCAGGGAGGGCAGAGCTTGAGCAGAGAGCAGGAATCGCTCCCCAAACAGGCAGACTCAGTGAGCAGAACTGATGGAGACAGTTGAAGAAGCCGGTGGCAGGGGGCATGATAATTGTGGGGCGTGTCGTGGCTGTTCTGATAACCAACAACTGTGCCAGGGAGGGCTCAGACGCCCTGCACAGCTTGCGGGATCAACTCGAGAAGTCAGAGAGCCTTGGGATAGTCCAGGCAACCAGGCTGTGGCTCTCTGATTTTAAGGCTGGCTTGGACTTTTTCAGGAGGAAGATGCTCACTCACCCTCAAGGTGTAGCGTTACTATCACAGCTCAGACAAAGGGAAAGACCCGGTGAGCCCTGAGAAGATGGAGGCACCTGAGACCGTGAACTTCAGGAGGAGTGTAGGTTCAAATAGACACAGAGAGGAAAGTTCTGGAAACTCTTGCACATGTCCACTGGGAGAAGTATACAAGAATCTTTTGAGCAACATTCTTGGTTCTAGCAACAAGTGGAAACCCTGAACGGCCACCCCCAGGAGAGTGGGTGTGGGGGTGTGGTGTGTGCACACCGTGGAACACTGTCCCGCCAGGAAATGGGGGATCCCAGACACGCAGCTCAGCAGAGGAGATTCGTGCTGACACCAAAGGAAAGGCAAGTTACAGCAGAGCTCATACAGCTCGTGCACCAAAAATACTTATCTATTGAGGGCGTCCTGTGTGCCAGGCACTCTCCTATGGCTGAGGCTGTAGCAGCAAACACAGTAGACACACGCACACAATCTCTGCCTCCCTAAAGCTGACATTCTAGTGAGGATAAACACAGACACAATGAAATACGGAGTGGCCAGATGGGGACAAGTGTTCTGGAGACACCAACAGGAAGGCAAGCAGGGAAAGGTGACACGGAAATTTCAGTCCTAAAGGCCTGTGGAGAAGGCAACCTGGAGCCAGGATGTGAAGAGGGAGAGAGTGGAGCACGTGGACATCAGGGAAGAGCACGTGCAAAGGCCCTGAGGTAGAACATGCTGGGAAATGCTGGGAAAACATCAGGGGAACTGCTGGTGATGGCAGGATGAGCATGGCAGACAGTGGCAGAAGGTGAAGTCTGGGGAAAGAGACCCAGGATAGTGGAAGGAGCAGCAGGAGGGCAGATCTTGGAGAGCTGCAGCTGCAAGGAGCGTGGTTTTGACTCCATGATGGGAGAGTATTCAGCAGTAGAGAGGGCGTGGTCAGGAGAGAAACTAGGGACGTTCATTGAGATTCCCTGGGAGGGACACAATAGTGGCTTGGTCCAGCACAAACACCACACCAGCTGCAACAGGAATTGGTTCCAAACATGGAAAAACTACACACGCATATTGCTTTTGCACCCAGATACTTAGTAACGCTCGAAAGAAAAACAAATGATGAACAAACAGCAGGGAAGCCGTTCGGCTGGGAGCTGGTGACAGGGGAAGAGGAAGTTGATGAGAGAGAGAGACATACTCAGGACACCAGCGGGCCAGGACCCTTTGACTTTGGCGTGCAGGGATTTCTTTCAATATTCTTCACTGTATCATACACACTCTTCTGTGCATGTGATGGTTTGCAATTAGAAATGACAACATCATCGGTTGAAATCTGTAGCTATCTCCCCTCTCTTTCAACACAGAAGCATGTAGAACTTCAAAAGCAAAAAAAAGCATGTGTGAATTCGTTCATAATCTTGGACATGAAACTAAGGAGCTAGAAATTATAAAAATCAATAAAGTTGACTATCTGAATACCAAAACCACATGTAGAGTCAACCAAATAAAACAAAACAGGTCAGAACACCAGGGAGGACACGGCCCGCCCACCTCCCCTGGGCAGTGTGCCAGTGTCAGCCCACCGCACGCTGGGAGCGCACAGGGACACTCGGTCTGCCCTGGTGTCTTGGGAAAGCCTGGGGTGAAACGCAGTGCTTGCTACTCAGACCTGCAAAGGAGCAGAGATGGGCTTACATTAGGGCGTCGGGGCTGCTGTAACAAAACACCATAGCCTGGGTGGCTTTGAGGGACAGAAGTTTATTTCTCTCCATTTTAGGGTCTGGGAAGTTCAAGATCCAATGTCTGATGAGGGCCCGTTCCTCACAGATGGTACCTTCTAGCCGCTGTCTACCGCGTCCACTGCTACATCCTCAGCACCTCTCTCCTGGGGGAGGGGCCAGCTGCTCACCGGGGTCTCTTTGATAAGGACACTAATCCCCTCACGAGGCTCCACCCTCATGACCTAATCACCTCCTAACACCATCCCCTGGAAAGGTAGGTTTCAAGATGTGAATTTTGGGGAGACAAACATTCGGTCCGTAGCAGGTGCTGTCAAGACGTGAAGTGTTGTGTCTTGCGACCAACACTTAAGAATTACCAAGAAACAGAGTTCAACAGATTAAAGCTCCAAAAGATACCCTCTGGATCCTGAGAACATTTTTTTAAACTCCTTCAGTGATGTGTTGGAGGCTAACATAAAGGACTAGGAGATGAGAAGATAGATTAGGCTGGTAGACATGTGTCAGTGCTTTGTGCAATCTATACCGTAGTCTGCACCTGGCATCTGGGGCAAAAAAACAAAGGTAGCAATACGCTGATTGCCAGGATGGAACGCCAGCATTAAGACCTGTTTTGCAGGGTTTGGAATTCCTCCAGCCCTCACTGTTATTTCAAGATGTGTATATGCTCCTGGCTCTTTTGTAATTTAATCCAATAAGTGATGATTTCTCTTGAGCCCAGACTACCCCCTGAACTGGAAACGGGGTAGCTATAAATAGTATTTGATAAAAGGTGTCAACTTATAATAAAAACAGATGTCACAAACTTTTAAGTGCTTTCATTTCTGGGTCCCTGGGATTTGTTCCAGTTTCATAATATTGTCAACTCCGAAATGAAATTACCTTATATAAGATAAAGCGAGGTGTTTGGAGAGTGTTGAAATACAGTTTTGCGTGGAGATTTTACCCCACGGCAAAGAACCGCTTGGTCAGGGAAATTTTGCAAGATGTGGTTGTGATCGACAAAATCTTTTCATAAAAATCAATTCAGCTCAGGGACATCTTTTGCCTTCATTTTGCATTTCTTAGGGAGGATTTTCTGGGTAAACATTTCCCAAGCATTTATTTATGAAATGTCATGGGTTTCATTAACAGTTTCCTTTCACTGGACCTAATCCAGCCCCTGCTTTCGCCCCCCTACTTCTTAACATGCTAAAGATTATCTCGGTAAGTAAGTGAAACGGAATTTGGGAATCTTCGCCTCGTGCAGATCACCAGGGACCGGGGAGAGAAACACTTTGTCAGGAACTTGCTTTGCTCTCACATCGTTTCCTACCCACAGGGCACGTCTACGTGACAGTCCACCCGGGCGGCAGGAAGCAGAGGTGCGGAGGGTCAGGTGACATGGAAGTCCTGCCTGGGTGGCCTTAGGCCAGTGTCATGTAAGGTGAGTGGGTCCCTGTCTCCTCATCTGTAGTCGTATAGTGGCAGTGCCTCCCCAGCAGAATGACAGGTGCACAGGTGCACCCCAAGGGCTGGCGAAGTGCCTGGCCGGAGTCCTTGCCCACACACAGCACCTGGCCCTGGGAGCAGCTGCCGGGACATGACCCCACCGCAGTGGCTGCAGGCTCCAAAGGCAGGGCAGTAGAGCACGCTCGCAAATGCCGGGGCGTTCTCTGACTTTTGCAACTGCACGCTCACCTCCCCTCCCCGCCCCCAACACGGCTCATAGCAGAAAGACACTTTCTCCATTTGGCCTCCCATCGAGGAGATGCAGCGACGGAGTTCTCTGGCGTCTGCCTTGGCCTGTCTCGTTCCATTCTCCTGGTGGAAACTGCTCCTCTTCTCCTTTCTCTTCTGTTTTTAAATGGAATAAAGAGCTTTCTCTACATGGTCTCTGCATCAGTGAATTTTACAGATTTTTTAGAATCATTTTTTGTTTCTAATGTGCATATTAACCATTCTTTCACCCATTGCTACATATAAATACAGATGCATGGGTGATATATATTTTTATATAAATGGAGTCTTATCTTTCATGTTGTTTTTATCTAAAGTCTTTGTAAGTTTTTCTCCACACCAACCACCCTTCCTTCGGCAAAGATAGCTGATGACTGCTTAACTTTGGGACTGTCAGAGCTCACCTGAACCAACAACTGAGAGAGTTCACCTGTCTCCACCAGCCAGGCCCCAGCTCGTGGACCGATCAGTCATAACCAAGCAAGCTGGCAGTTGTACACACACACACACACACACACACACACACACACACACGCGGGCGGAGGGATTGCAGAACCCGGGGGGTCTCTATGAAAGCCGACCCCTCTCTCTGCCCCCAATCTATGTCAACCTACGTTTGCAAATGACTCTCTGTCCTTCCGTATTTTTCACCATTGTCACATAGTTATGTACAGATATATCCCCACTCGCATGCACACCAACATTTTTGTCATTGTTTTCTAAAATGGGGTCTTGGTACAACTAGTTCCCTCTTTTAAACTCTGCAGAGCATTTCCAATTTTATTAGTGTAATTGTACCCTTTTCCATTCCATCTTTGCCTTCTTGGGAGGTGTTGCAGTTTTTTTCTGGTTTTCACCACTTGAAATACAACTGCAGAAACTATCATTTTATATAGGTAGATAGATAGATAGATATAGATATAGATATATAGATATATAGATATAGATATATAGATATCTCCAAGGGCTGTCTGCAAAGTATCCAGTCATTGTTTTATAATAAAAACATTTACATGGCTGGATACTTCCTGGATAGCCCTTTAAATATATATATATATATATATGTGTGTGTGTGTGTGTGTGTGTGTATATATATATATATACACATACAGTCATTGTTTTCCACTTGGTTCTGATTGTCCCATACAGCTGGGTCCTGGTTGGCCGAGGCAGTTGAACTCTCACTGGTTGGTTCAGGTGAGCTCTGACAGTCCTAGAGTTAAACAGTCATGTGGGTATTTGGGGAACTCAGAGTACATGTGTAACCTCAAATCAGTTTCATATATATAAAAAACCTTAAGTACTGGCATTGGTATTTTTATGTGATTGGATGGAATATAGATTTTTAATTTTAATTGATGCTGTCAAATGCTTTCCAAATGGCTGTAAAAATTTTCGTTTCCACCAGAAACTTAGAGCTGTACTCTCTCTGCAGTATCTTGCCAACAGTGGGTGTTGAAGTTCTCCTTTACATGATCTGATTGCTGTAAAGAGATATTTCATTTTAACTTCAAAATACTTTTTCCTGACTGCTAATGAGTACACGTGTCTTTCCCTATTTGTTAATCACTCAGATTTGCTCTTCTGTGGACCACCCCATGGTACACTTGGCCCATTTTGGTTGGATATCTTTCTTTCACCTGCCAGTTTTTAGAGACTTATATTACAGTCGTTAGCCCTCTGCCCATCATCATATATATTGTAAGTACTTTGGAAATCTTTCTTTACTTTTAATTTCTTGCCACCAGAAGCTTTTCTTTTGATTTAATAAAACATATATATTGTATCTTATAGCCTCTAAGTTTCTGGCCTTGTTTTAGAAATTCTCTCTTTCTTCTGGACGTTTTACATTTTTTGCAGTTTTCTTTAATACATTTGGAGTTCATTACTTGTGATGGAAGAGAGGAGTTCAGCTTTATTTTCTTCCAGAAAGATGGCCAACTGCCCTAACACCATTAACCCATTCTATTCCCAAGGAAGTAAAATGTTCTCCACATTGAGACCTGTTTCTAGATTTTCTGTTCAGTCCCACCACCAGACCCTGTTACATGAGTGGCTTGCAGTCTATTCTGAGATTATCTTTTCTAATTTCCAACATCACCCCCAAAACCAACCACATAAACAACACAGAACACTGTCTTTGTGTCTCTCTCCCTCATGCCTTCGTGTAAGTCCTATATTGTTTTTGTTTATTTGTTATTGTTTATTTGTTTCAAGTGCTTATTGCTAAAGAAAATTTATTTGATTTTGTGCATTTCTCTTTTAGCAACCCACTCTATCAAATTTCTTTCTTTATTCTATTATAGTAGTTTGTTTACTTGACTATCTTGGATTTTCTGATTATACAATCATATCAGCAAAAAAAAAAATAAACTAAGAGTTACTTTTATCTCTTCTTTCCCAATGTTTATACTGATTATTTAATATTCTTATATCTGAGCCTTTTCCTCAATACCAAAACAATATTGAATAATAATCATGACAGTGGGGGTCTCATCATTGCCTGTTTTAGTTAAAATAGCCTTAGAGTTTGGCCATTTAGGATAATATTTTAGTTGGGTTTTGGTAAATAATTGTTATCCTACGTAAGTAGTATCCATTTAGTCCTACTTAGGGTTTTCCTTACCAATGTATCTAAATTTTATTATCTTTTCAGCACCATCAGCATGATCATATGTATTTTCCTCTTTCATTTTCTTATAAAAAGGATTATGTTAATAAATTTTATAATATTCATTCATCCTTGCATTGCTGGAGCAAACTTCATTTAAGTTATTTTAAAACAAATCAAAACCACAATGAGATATCACCTAACTCCAGTGAGAATGGCCTTAATCAAAAGGCCCCAAAATAACAAATGCTGGCGTAGATGTGGAGAGATAAGAACACTCTTACACTGCTGGTGGGACTGCAAATTAGCACAACCCCTGTGGAAAGTAATTTGGACATACTTCAAAGAGCTAAAAATAGAAATGCCATTTGATCCAGCAATCCCACTACTAGGCATCTACCCAAAGGAAAAAAAAAAAAGACATTCTATAATAAAGACACCTGCATTAGAATGTTTATAGTGGCACAATTCACAATTGCAAAGATGTGGAAACAACCCAAGTGCCAATCAATACATGAGTGGATTAATAAAATGTGGTTTATGTATACCATGGAGTACTACTCAGCCACAAAAAGCAATGGTGATCTAGCACCTCTTATATTATCCTGGATAGAGTTTGAGCCCATCCTTCAAAGTGAGGTATCACAAGAATGGAAAAGCAAGCACCACATGTACTCGCCATCAAATTAGTACTAACTGATCAACACCAAGGTGTTCACATGGTAATACTTATTGGGTGCCTGTCAGGTGTGTGGGGGTAGTTGCTATAGGTAAACTCACAACTAATGGAAGGCGAGCCCACTGTATGGGGGGAGAGACATGGCTTGGGCGGGTCAAAGGCATTATATGTAACCAAAATGTTTGTACCCCCATAATATCCTGAATTTAAAAAAATACAATAAAGAATTATTAAAGTAAATCTACATCTGCTGACATTTTTATATATGTTCATATTTTAATTTTATATTATTTCATAATATAGCTTGTTATTTATATTTATATAATTTATGTTGGTGGGATTGGACTTGGCTTTTCTGCCTCAGTTTTATCTTTGTCACACCCAGCAGAAAAATACCACGCTTGAGTCAGCTCTTCCCATCTTGCTTTGTGTTATTTCTTTTACTTTGTTATTTCCTTGCTACATTTTTCTATTGATTTTTATGGTATGATCAAATTATTGTTTAGTTCTGTTTTGATCATTTGGAAGTTGCAGCGGATCACTGTCATAAAAGCCCCGGTGAAGCTCCCCCCCCATGTGTCTGCCCGTCCGTGATGGGAATGACCGTTCTACACACTAACAGGTGGGGCCATGTCTCTATCCCTCGATCTGCGCTGGCCTTGTGACTTTGTCTAACCATGAGATTAGAGGAGGTGACACTGTGCAGTTCTGGAGCTGAGGACTTAATCTTTGGGACTTCTATTTGTGCCATTTCGGTACCTGCTTCCAAGCATAGAAGCTCAGGCTACACTCTTTAAAGATGAGAGAAGAGGAAGAGACCCCATGGTCCTTACGTCCTAACTGAGCCCGTCCCCTAGCCCCACCCCCAGCGCCTGAAATGCCCCCACATGAGTGACCCAAGTTAACTCCGGTGAATCGTGGGAAAGGGTCCACTGTTGTGTTAAGCCATCCTGTCTGGAGGGCTGTCATGATGCAGCAATAGATGACGGATACCAAAGTATTTTTCCACCTGGTATACTCATAATCAAACAGGTACTTCCCCATTATTGTACGAAAAGAAGGAACCGACTGTTTTCCCCTCCAAAATAGGTCTTGCCCCATCCGACCAGTCAGCTGTGAGTTGGGAGCACGTTGATGTCCACCCTCCCTGTCTCTGTCTTGCCCACGTCCCAGCATCTGCTGAGACAGCTCCGCGCTAGTCCACAAGGGGGTCTTCTCAAGAGTTCGCATTTGGCAGTAATTTTACTTGTTTTTCACATATCCAGACACTTCATCATTATATTTTTATATGTAGCTGTATGTGTGTGTGTACTTTCAAGGCCTAAGTTATGTTGAAAATGGCTATATATACACACGTACACGCACATATGTACATACACACACACACACACACACACACACACACATGTTTATTGCTCACCAATGTTTTCTCTCTCCCTGTCATTCCCTGTCCAAGTGTCTACTCTGATTCATTTGTTACTTAACTAAAGAGATCACTCCTGGGCTTTCACCTGGATGAAGTCTCTGTCCTAGCACATTAGAGATCTTTCCCCCTTCAGGTGAAGCTTTCCTGGCCTTTCCATCTGGAAAACAATGGCAGTCCTTCCCTCTGCAGTCTGCCATGTTCTTCCACACTCAGTTTCCATAGCAGCAAAGGAGAAGTCTGGGGCCAGTCCAATTTCTCTTTTCCTTTTCTTTCTTTTGTGTGGGTATAACTGTAGTGCCTCTACCATGACAAGGCAGGTGACTAAAGGGGAAAGGTGTAATCCTGGGGTCTTGGCCAGCTGACACCTGCATTGCACAGACCAGGCAAGGTTGTCCTATATCCTATTGTTTTTCCATTTGATACTGATAATTTGTGCTTTCTCTTTTTCTCTTAATTAGTCTTGCTAGGAATTTATTCATTTTATTATTCTTTTCCAGCATCTAATTTTTGTCATTTTCTTACTCTGTAACTATGTATAACATATACAAGTGCATATATATTTTTATTTTTGTTATTTCCTTTTTTCTACTTCCTTTTGTTTTTCTAGCTTCTTAAAATGGATATTTACATCACTAGTTTTGAAAATGTATTATTTCTTTTTGCATTCAAGGCTAAACTTTTCCCATTAGATGCTGCTTTAGCTAGGTCCCACAGGGTTTTTTTAATATAATAATTTTATTTTCAAAAACTATTATATAATAATATTAAATACAGGCATTTACATACATGCATTTATGGATTTTCTAATAATTCCAGAATCACTGGAAATAAAGTATTTGTCTAATATTAAGGATAAATACATTTTAATTACATGTGATAGAATATCTAATTCAATACATTTCTTGTTTTATATTTTGCTTTCTTTTCTTAAAATTTTAAAAAATATTTTATTTCCATAAATTTAAGGGGTTTTGTTACATGTGTATATTTATAGTGGTGAAGTCTGCGCTCTTAGTATAATCATCACCTGAATGGTTTACATTGTACCCATTAAGTATTATAACTTCTCATCCCTCACCCCTTCCCATCCTCCCACCCTTCCAGATCACAGCGACTGTTAGTCCATACGGTGTACACACGTGTGCACATTATTTAGCTCCTACTTGTAAGTGAGAACATGCAGCATTTGACTTTTGTTTCCAAGTTGTTTCATTTAAGGTAATGGCCATAGGTTTTGATACATCATATTTTCATTATCGTTCAGTTCCCAATATATTCTAATATCTAATTTGTTGTGATATATTCTTTAAATCACTCACCATTTAGAAATATAGTATGTGATTCCTAAACATTTAGGGGATTTTCTATTTATTATTATGTTGATTGTTTTTAACTTAATTATACTTTGGTAAGAGAACATTTCTGAAAAATATTCTAGTACTTTAATTTTTTTAACATTTGGGCAATTTTGGTTAAAGTTTATGTAAACTTGGAAAAAGGGTGTATTCTATATTTGTTGATTGCATTTGTATTTGTTCTCTATGTGTTATTTAAGTCAAAATGTTAGTTTATTTTTTAGTTCTTTTATAATTCTCTTAATTGTGGCTTGATCATTTTTATAAGTTTTGAAATATTCTCATTGTTATCTCTTCAAATATTGCTCTTTTTCCATTTGTTTTCATTTCTCATTTAAGAAATCCAATTGCATGTGTGTTAGAATCATGTACCTTGTCCTGTCTCCAACACCCTTTCATGTAGCATTTGTCTTCCTTGATCTTACTAGTTTAACAAGAATATTTTCTACTGTGTCATCTTTTAGTCCACTTACCCACTCTTCACCTATATTTGATCTTTCCTTTTACCCACATATTGATATCTTAATTTTCGTAATTATAATTTTTTAATTCCATGATTTTCACTAAATTCTTTTTTACAGATTTAAAATCTCTTCTGAAATTCACTACCTTGTCATCTATATTCTGGAATACAGTCTTCATGTGTAAAGTCTGTGTTTGGTACTTCCATTGTCTTGATCAACTGTTAAGTCTGTTTATATTATTTGTTTTTTCTCTTGGATCTTGGTCATTTGGCTCTGCCCCTTGATATGCCTGCCAATTGTTATTTGAGTATCTAATACCATGTAAGAAAAGCTTCAGTGATGACTCGAGATTCTGAACGATGTCATCTTCCCCTGGAGAGAATTGAGTTTTGCGTTTAGCCGGCAGTCAGAGTAAGGGGTTGCTTGCTTTAAACAGGTTAGTGATTGAGCTTGTTCAGAAGTGGGTTTCAGTTTTGTCAGCACTAGTCTATTTCCAGTTCATTCTTAGTTTTACTGAGTAGCTTTCAGGGGTCCTCACTGAAAACTTAATACGCTTACCACTACCCTTTTTCCTTGTCAGGTCTTGAAATTTAAGTTATCTCTACAGTGTCAGGAGACTGCCAAAGGATCTGATCAGCTTCTCAGCCTCTTAGAAGCTCACTTTCTGTTAAGTGTCTCGTCCTCGGGGCTGCTGCTTACAAACTGCAAAGATCTCAATGACAAGTGACAGCAAGTGCTGGGCCCCTCTCTCTCTACCCTCCCCTCCTGGACATCATTGTTGCTTCTTAATTCCTGAGGCTCTCAGGAACTCTTCAATACCTCTAAATAGACTTAACTTAATTTTATTTATTCAGCTTTTTTAGTTCTCTATAGGATGCTCAGTCTGATTCAAGCTTGTCCATCAGTGCAAGAAGCCGGATTTCATTCTTCTTTATCAAGTATTTTGCATTTCCTTATTATTAATAAAAACGTGATGTTTTTCTCATCTTGGAATTTAGGATTTTTCCGAAGTTTATAATCTTTTCTATTAGTCCTACTTGGATCTTGTTATCTTCTTAAATTTTGTATTCTTAAGTTTTCTTTAGTACAATCATATATTCAATACATATATTAGTCATATCCTGCAATTTTACTTCTGGATATATCCCCAAGAGAATTGAATGCAAGCACTCAAGCCGATACATGTACACCCACATTCATTACAGCACTATTCACTGCGGCCAAAAGGTGGGAACAATCCAATTGTTCACTGACAGATAAGTGGATAAACAAATGTAGTCTATCTATACAATGGCATATTGTTCACTCTTAAAAATAACGGAAATTCTGACACATGCTACAGTGTAGATAAACCTTGAAGATATTATGCTAAGTGAATAAACCAGACACAAAAGGATAGATAGATAGGTAGATAGATAGACACTGGATCCTACCAGGAAACAGATGGCATTCTCAACCTGGTGATTGGAGAGATGTTAATGTGGGACCATGGGGTAAGAAATGCACACAAGATGGTGAGTGCTGGGAGCTGTCACCATCTAGACCTGGAGGGGCACAGGGAGGAAGGTACTGGGAGCTGGAGGGAGCTGTGTGCAGAGGGTGCGCTGGCAGTGGCTGTGCCCTTTGGTGAAGGGACACAGCTGATCTGCAGCAACCAGGCAGGAAGCCATAGATGCCACACCCTCAGTTGCCTTCCCTCTGTTCTACCACCCGACCACCTACCCATTGGCAGAATCCACCAGGAAGCAGGAAGGCAAAAATCCCATATTCAGCTCATCCTGGTCAGCCTCCAGGGAGGAAAACAGGGTGATGAGAAGTGGAGTGTGTACCTGGAGGAGGAACAGAGAGATCCAGCACAGCAGTATTTGCTAAGCACCTCTGTTGTGCCGGCCACCATCCAGGTACTTGAGACAGAGCTGTGACCCAAACAAAGGCCCTTCCTTATGGACCCCATGTCTGGCTAATACGGGGAAACTGATTCTGTTATTTATTTAACTTTTGTTCCTCCATCTACCTTTGATCTTTTCCAGGGAACTCCTGATAAGTTGGTATTAGGGTTTTAGACATATATCACTCATTTTTCTTCTTAATATTTTTTTATTTCTGGCTTTTTGCTTGGGTTTGGAAAATTCCTTTCTTTTTATCTCCTAGGCTAGGAGTAGGCAACCTCTTCCTGCAAAGGTCCAGGGAGTAAATGTTTTAGGCTTTGTGGGCCAAATGGTTTGTCCCAACTGCTCAACCTGATGTGATAATGCAAAAGCAGATGTAGACAATATGTAAATGGACAGGCATGGCTGTGTTCCAATAAAGTTTTATTTAAAAAACAGGGGGTGGGCCGTGTTTGGTTCATGTGCTGTCATTTGCCAATTCTTGTTCTAGGCCACTGACTTGGGTCTTTACAGTGACTTCTTCCTCACCTTCAGTTCACCTGCTCAAAATTCCAACAAAAAGAATCACATTTTATTGATTTGCTGTTTTCCAGAAGGTCTGCTTCTGGCATAACTGGATTTCCATGATGGTTCTTCATGGCTTTGCTCAACTCACTCTCCAGCACTCAACTCCCAAGGGCCCGTCTGTCCGGGGTGTTCTGTTTCTTCTTCATGCCAGGCGGAAGTCCTCTGGGTGCACTATTATTTCCTTTGGCAGCTCATGGCTTTGTAGATCCTTGGGCCCAGGGACTTCGCGGGGTGGGGCTCAGCTGCTCCAGTGGGCAGCAGGTGGCAAGGCACCAGTGTCCTGTCTGGGATCCAGGCTCAGAGACAGGGCCTCTCTCCTCCCAGCCTTCTCAGGTGTGGAGGTGGAGTTTCTGGGGCAGTAGCCCCTCTGCACCCCAGCGCTACAGGGACCTGGGGACCCAGCAGGCCTCCTGGGACAATGAACTGGGCTGTAGCTCTCCCTCCCCCAGAGGAGCTGCAGAACTGCAGGCCTTGCCCCAGGCTCTCTGTACCAGGCTCCAGCCAGCCCAGAAGGGACCATTTCCTGCACAGGCTCTTGCCGCCAGGAACCCGGCCCCCCTGGCACCTTGGTTACCCCCTCAGGGCCCATATACCTGCCAGCCCGGAAGCTTCAGGTGTGGCTCTGCAGCTGGATTCAAGCTCGGATGGATGAGGGGCACAGGAGGCCCCTTCAGGCTGCCGTCACTTACAACATTAAAACCGGGTTTCAAGCTGTTGGAGCATCACAGGCTTTTAGACTGGCAGTGGCTAACGCTTCCCAGAGTTGGTGTTTCTGGGAGCATGAAGACTCAGGAAAACTAAGCAAACGTGGCGAGAAGGTTTACGCACAGTGAGCCCAGCCCTGATACTGAACGTAAATTCTCCAAGGCGACCTGAAGGGAAGCGTGGGTCAGCGTGGAGAAGAGTCTGGAAAAATGGTGCACAGAGGTCTGGGTCTCAGAGGGGTGACCCGTCCACCACGCAGCGTGACCGGCTTCAGGACTCGGGGCTGCCGTTCTCTTCCCAAGAAATGACCACGTCTCAGGGCAGGACCCCAGGGTCATGGATGTTGGGGTTGGAAGGCGTCATTGAGCCATCAGCCCAGTCACCCCTGGTCCCCTAACGCTTCTAAACAAATGCGTCTCTGGAGCATCTTCAAGGGCCAGGAGGTGGCCAGTGCAGATCTTTAACTTCTGCCCATTCAGATACAAGCTATGCAATGGCTCTGCCGAAATCACATAAAATGTGGCAGCAAAATCATCACAGTTCACATTGTCTTTAGAGAGTGACAGATGCCTAGGTTCCAGACATGGGTGTTTACGCAGGAAGGCATTAAAAGATTAAATACGACTTTATGTTTGACAACAGACCCAGTCCCCATTCAATATCAATATGCTGGCATTATTATTATTTTATGAAAACAGTAATTCACAGTTTGCGGAAAGAGAATAACAGTATTGATCTTCTGAACAGTGCATTTTATTTTCCATTAAATTTTTATGGGGCATGACAAGCTGTGTGCTGGGTCTGATCCTCTCTGCACATTAATGTACAAAGCTTTTGCAGATGTAGAAATTATGAGGGCTGTGTTAATAAAACCAGCTCAGATGGTCCAGGAACAGCAAGTAAACAGTTCCTGGCTGGAGTTTTGCTCTGAGCTTATTAGTTTTTGAGGTTGGTGAACTGACTCACAAAGGAAATGGAAATCGCTGCTTAGTGAGCAGAGCGAAGGAAACATGTTTGGGCAGCGAGAGCTCTTGGAGGCTCTTATGTCACGTCGCGTGTGTGCACACTGTAGAGGCAGGAAAGCAGGAGCAGTGAGAGACATTGGGGGACTCAGTCAACTCCAGCCTGTCTCCCCACCCTGTGACAGCACCTGTCTCAGTACCAGAGGATTCTAGCAGCACCTGCAGGAACTATATTCTCAGCAATTCTTCTCTGAGCATCTTAAAACCAGTTCCATTCGCTTCTCTCATTTCATTAGTGTTCACTCAGAAGTTGGTATTCTGAGTAACTGAGGGTGGGGCTATCTGAATGATCTTTCTTAAGTCTCCAAATTCTAGATTGTAAACTAGGGGATTTACTGCTGTCCATAGGCATATGCTGTGCTTTAATCTCTCAAAAAACACCATAAAACCCCAAAAGGAGCTGCTGTGTCCAAGTCTTGGTCTGACTGTGATGAACAAAGACACCTGCAAACGGGGACTTATCTGAGTAATGTCTGCAGTGGAGTCTTGGGCTGGATACCTTCTTATTAAGCCACCTTCACTTTGCCGCTAACATGTGTGTGGGGTGTGTGTGTGTGTGTGTGTGTGTGTGTGTGTGTGTGACACCAACTGGGTGTCCCAGAATTCAGTCCACATCTGACACTAACCACCCGGAGGTGATGCAGGTCCCACAGGTGAAGGGCTAGTCCCCAAGGCTGTCCCCACTGCAGATGCCAGCTGCAAGTGTCCAGTCCCCTGGTCACCTGGACTAACTGCCCTGATGACCACAAGTTCAGGGTTACCACAACTCCCTTCTCATTTGACACTTTGCTAGAGCGACTCAGAGTCTGGGACAGTGCTGCACTTAACTTACAGTTTCATCGTAAAGGTGGCAGCTTGGAACCACCAAACGGGAGAGATGCACAGGGCAGGGCAGGGTGGGTGGCATGGAGCTTCCACGCACACTCCTGGGCATGCCACCTCTCAGCACCTCGATGTGTTCACCACCCCAGAAGCTCCCCAAACCCCATCATTTAGGGGTTCTTATGGAGGTTTCATTACGTACACGTGATTGATTAAGTCACTGGCCATTGGTCATTGAACTCAATTTCCAGCCATTCTACCATCCCTGGAGGTCAGGGGTTAGGATGGCTGAAAGTTCTAACCCTCTAATCACAAGTTAGTTTCTCTGGCGACCAACCCCATCCCGAAGCTATCCAGGGGTCCACCATGTGTCACCACCTCATTAGCGTTAACTCAGGTGTGATCAAAAGGGGCTTGTTATGAATAACAAAAGATACTCTTGTCACTCGGAAAATCCCAACGGTTTTAGGAGACCTGTGCCAGGAATGGGGGACAAAGACCAAATGTGTTTTTTATTAGACTATATTCTTCCAAAACGTGTCAGGAGCAGGACTAGAGAAAGGTAGGCAGCCTCTGCAGCAGTGTAGACGGCACTTTACCTGCTTGTTCCAGCATTACAGAACCCACATGTACACCGCGCGTCCGCCCACGGCTCGGCAGAGGGAGAGTGACGCTGTTTGACTCCTGACACCAGCACGTGGAACTGGGGGAAGATGCACTTTTCTGAGCTCATGACCGAGCCTATTTCCCTCAAGGAATCCATCCATTTTCTAGTACCTCTCGCTCTGTCTTTCCTACCTGAGTTGTAATTAAGCTCAGATGAACAGAAAACTGACTCCATTTTCCTCATAATGCCCCTAGGATAACAAATTCTCTTGGCATTTGCTGGTTATTAAATCACGGCATCGATGGATGGACCTCGTGTGTCTGCAGAGACAGGCGTGCCGGACAGCATGGGGAAGCTGCACCCACCGCCTGGGGAGGTTAAAAGGCCTTTCCCAAGATGGACAAAAGGCTTTGGGAATGGAGGAAGTGAGAAATCTCAGCACCTTGAAGCCTCAGCCTCGGTAACACAGGGACTTGGCACAACCCCAGCCAGCCACAGGGAGACCTCGCGGCTGTCAGACGACTCCTATGCACCCTTTAGGACCCACCTCCAAGGGCCCCTGCACTGTGAAGACTGTCCTGAGGCCCCTGGTGGAGGTCGGTGCCAACCTTCCCTTCTGAACGTCTCTAACACCTTGTCCTTCTTGTTCTCTCCCCGGCTATGACAGCCTGTGTGTGGATGTTGTCCTCACCTGTCCCCTCAGGACGATGAGGTCCTTACGCACAGGGCTGGCCCTCACTCCTCGTCTCTGCCTGCTGGTGTTGGCGGTGCCCTCGCGGATCTGGAGGAACAGGGAGACCTTTGGAACTGAGGTGGGACACTTTTGTCACCAGCTATTGTGATCCCAGACCCCGATGCGGCTGCTCCTCGCACAGCACAAACCGGCGCACAAAATGGGTCAGGGACATTAACATTCTGCTGGAAATTCACGAGTGTGTACAAAATACCAGAAATAATCAGTTTGGGGAAAACATGGGTTTGAAAAACAAACCTAATCCAAAAATCAAAACAATGTTGACTCAGAAGAATGAATTTATTTCGGAAGCCAGCAATTTCAGATTTAATTGTGTTGATTTGTCATTTTCTCTCCGTTCCCTTTTCTGCAGCGCTTTGCTGGCAAGGACGCCGAGCTGCCCGGGCTCGGGTGTGTCTCTCGTGGCAGAGCCCCCCACACTTCCAAACACGACCCCTCAGCGAATTCTTACTTCCAGCGCAATTAAAAGGACTTGAAGGCCCAATTTGGAATTTCATCCTCACACTTCAAAGAAATTAGTTTGATGAGTGATTGCAATGGAGTGAAGCTAATAATGAGAATAATTAATGCTTGAAAATACTTCATAGGCACAGAAATTGCTGGTGTAGACCTCCTGTATGTTTAAAGAAAGCCCCCAAATCAGAAAAGGAATACACCACAAGGCCAAACTGTCCATCCCAACTCCCAGAAGTTTGCCCACCGCAGCATAATTAAGAGATGCCCCTGACACCTTTCTGCTTGGACCAGCATTTATTAACAGGGAGGCCATTTAACCAAATTCACATAATTGCTACAGAAAACATGGCCCAGACTTCTAAAATATCACCAGCACTCAGGAGAGAACAACAGTTAAGAAAGAGGAAAGCCTGGGTGATGCATATGAGAAGCAGATTCTCCATGTGCTCGTCCACAAACTTGACAAGCTCTTTCAAAGGTGCAATTCCAGATCACGTTCGTTGATCAGGAAGATGTGAATGTGCTATTTCTACCCTACTAGCCTGTGCTATGTGACCAAACACTCGAGAGGAACAGGGATGGCAGAGCACAGAGGTAGGTCTGACTCACACCTGGGAGTCTCAGGATCAGGGTAGACTCGACCTCCTCCTCCAGTGCATCACAGATGTCAGACACCTCTGCTCTCTTGTAGAAACGTCTGGTTCCCTGAGTCCCCACCAGTATGCTAAATTGTTCTTCACCTCCAAAATCCTGCTCACTTACTCTGACTCACTCAAGTCTTTGCCTCCTAACCAACTTCCTGAGTTTACCCTTCACAGGGACCCAGCCAACGCACTGTCCTTTGGGTCCCTGTCTTCTATTGCAGACTGAATTGTGTTCCCCAAAATGCATATGCTGAAGCCCTACCCCCAATGTGACTGCATTTGAAAGTAATTAAAGTGAAATGAGGTCATAAGGATGGGACCCTCATCCCCCAGGGCTGGTGTCCTTATTGGAAGAAGACGAGACATCAGAGGTCTCTTGCTCTCTCCCTACCTGTACAAAGGAAAGACCCTATGAAGACATAGTGAGAAGAACGCCACCTGCAAACCAGGAAGAGAGCCCTCACCAGGCCAATGCTGATGGCACCTCGACCTTGGACTTTGGCCTCCAGAACCGTGGAGTTCTGTGATGTTGTTATGGTGGCTCGAGCAGAATAAGACACCTGCCTGACATTCTCCAACCTGTCTGGGCTCTTTGTGCCCGTTGCTGTCCCTTGGCCCCACCGTCGTTGTGCTAAATCCCCTGACACGGCCAAGTACCGCTCCTCCCACCCCGCATGGCCAGAGCCACCTCCTCCTCCCGTCTCCTGCCTCCGTCCTCACTCCTCACGTCTCAAGGCCTCGCCAGAACCTCCTGTCTACCTACCGCTCCTGACTCACCAGGCCCCTTTTTTCCCACCTTTCTCCCTTTTTGTGGATTTCTTAGCCCATTTCTTTGTTACCAATTTCACCAGTGCCCTAAACTGCCCACTGCTGGCCAAAGGGAGCCCTTCCTCTGCTCCTGTGCTGTCCCGGCAGGACCCCCTGGTCTGCGGAAGCGTCTTGCCCTCAGGCACGAGACGCGGCCGGCTCAGCTCGGATGTTTTCAACTCCAGGCCTGAAAGCCCCCTTGCTGTAAGAGTCTCTGGTCCTCTGGGGGGACGTGGGATTTAACGGCCGTGCTCCGGGTGGCAGGATGTTCACTGCTGTGGGGCCGTCCTTGCTCCTGGGCTCTGTCAGTGAACAGAGCTAGGGAAGATGTGCTTTTGGAAAGAAGACGGAAGACGAGTTTATACGGATGCTTCCTATTCAAATTGAATCCATAAATTCCTAGCGTGTTACATCCTCCTCCTCCTCAGCCCCTGCACCCCGGGCTGCTGTACGTACCGAGTCCATTCATTCCCTCCCACACACCCACCTACTCCTGACTCACGCTCATCCGCGTCCGCTCCCATCACTCACGGAGATGGTTTTGTTGTGGCAACTGTGTCCCTCATGCCAAGGGACCTATTTCAGTGTTCATCTTATCAAACAGTATTTGACACTGCAGATCCTGCCTTCTCTCCGGAACACTCTTCCTGGACTTCTGTTAACCCATACTCCCCCTCTTTCTCTTTAGGGCAAATTCTTCTGCATCCCCTCGAATTGGCCAGGAAACTGTGGAGGTTTTCAAGGCTCAAGTCTTTGCTTTCTTCCCTCTCACACCGGTTCCTCTGCCCAGGAGAGCCTGTGCACGTCTCCAATTCCATTGTCACCAGAGTTTTTCCTGCTGCCCCGAATCTCTCCCCATCACTCCATGCACCTGCATCCACCTGCCTGCTCCCGTCTCTGCATACATGCCTCAAAGGCATTTCAAGCTCACCAGGTTCCCAAGTAGCTTGGGCTCCACCCGCTCCTGCCCACCCAGGAGGGCTGGTCCTTTTCCGGGTGAATGGCATCTCCTTCCCTCCTGCTTCCCAACCGCCCTACCTAACAGTCCTGCTTTGGATCCTATCTGCCTCGTTTGCTAGCTGTGCTTCATTTTCCCCACTTTCAAAATGCAGGTAACAATTGACCTTATGTCATCGGGTTCTTGTGGGGATTAAGTGACATACCCCACATAAGATGCTCAGCATGACGTCGGGCACCGCGTCAGTGCTCAGTGCATGACACCTGTCCCTTTCCCCACTTCTTCGCCCTCCGGCTACCACATGTAGCTATTAGACCACACATTTCCCGTGACAATGGCCTGGGGCAGCTCACTGGTGTCTGTGCAACTCTCTTTCCCTCACCTCCTTCTTCTCCTTTTGGTGGATGCTCATCTCAGGGGTCTCAGTACTAAAGACTTCGTTGCAGAGGTGGAAAGTTGATCTAAGCAGAATCCATCAGAGCGCAGCAGGGGAATTTCCTAGAACTGTCAGACAAGAGGCGACTTCCATTGTTTCCATTGTGGTTCTGGGTTCATAAGTTGTAAGTTTGATAAGAACCTGGTGCAGCCAGTTGTGTTTGTGTGCCACTAACTGGAATCGTCCCACCAGAGAATAAACCAACACACCGGAGCTGGAGGAGATGACAGAAAGAATTGAAAAGTGACAGAGGGAGAGAAAGAGAAGGGAGGAGAGAGAGAGAGAGAGAGAGAGAGAGAGAGAGAGAGAGAGAGAGAGAGGCAGAGAGAGACGAGAAATAAAATATCAACAATTTCATTTGAATTCCTGCATCCCTCCGTGCCCGGAGTGAGACATTTTCCTGACCTTCCTTTGGCTACAGAAGCCAAACACTCTGATTTTTCTTGTTTAACCTACTCTGAGGTGGTTGTCTGACACTTGCAACCAACATCCCTCACTGGCACCAGCAGTTTGTTCAAGAAAAGAATTAAGACATCTTGTAAAGATATATAAAATATAGCAACAAATCATAAATTTAAACCCAGAATAAAAAGAGAAAGAACAGTGAGAATAAGATTATAAAAGGATCTTGAACTGAATATAAAACAGTAACTTCTAAACTGTCTCTACACTGGGTAGAGGTGAGACGAATTTTGGTTCTAAGCTTTTTTCGTGCAGTTGAGTCACAGAGAGTTACGCAATCCACAGCGTGCATAGACTAGCAGCGGATCCGAGGCTTAGAAGAAGCACACCAGGTTTTGGTCCTGAGACTGGACAGGAAAACCGGGAGTCAACTATGTTTTCCCATAAATTCTATCTCCCGGATGGATGAGAATAAAACCAAGGCATCTTCACTCTTCAGAAAGACCATTTATTTCACTCTTCTGTGGCTACAGCAGGCCCCGTTGGCACCTCCCCCTAGAGACTCTGGGCCGCCTGGTTCACTGCAGCATCGGCTCCCATGAAGGCCTGCGTCTCCCCTCGTCTCCCCTGCAGGTTTCCTCCAGAGCCCGGGAGCCCCCTGCCTGCGGCTGTGGCCTGGAATGAAGTGGCATCGATGCTCACTCCCCCCGTCCTGGAGCCACCCTACGAGAGTGGTGGGGGGAGAGCCCGGCTTCCCATCGGGATGGTGACAATTCTGAGGCCGTGCTGCACATGGCTCCTCTCAGAGCCCCCGCAGGACAGAACCTCACTTGCCCGAAGGAATAGCCCAGTCTTCAGTGCATCTTCTAGCAGACTTTCTCTCTTTCCTCCTTCCCTTCCCATGTTCCCACTGCTGGGATCACCTCCCAAATAAATGGCCCGCACTCAAGTCCTTGTCTTGAGGGTTGGGAAACCCATCCTAAGACAGTCACTGGGTGCTCCCCCAGGGTGCCTCGATTACCCTTAACCCCTGTGGTCACGAGCAGACAGAGCATGTCCTCCTCCTGCAGGACCGTCCACCGCGTCCTCTGAGTCAAGGCGGGTTTGCTCCCAGCTCCTGAACCTCTGTTGTTGCTTCTGAGAAAGTTCCCTGGATGGCAAGTCCTGGTTTCTTTACAATCCAAACAGAAATTATAAATTTCTCTGTATTGTCTAGTTTTTTTTAAATTTTCTGTACTTTATGTTGTTTTGACATCTTTAGTGAAACTGCCCTTTATGAAGGTAATAGAGGGCCGCAGTGTGGGACCTGTGCTAGGGAGAGGACCAGCCACTGTCCCCCACTCGCTGTCCTGCAGTTGCTCACCACTCAGGAGTCACACAGCCGAGGGCCATGAAGATTCTCAGCCTGTAGATGACATCACCCTGGTGACACCCAGGGCTAGTTTTGAGGTGTCTCCCAGCCCCTGCATTCCGGAGGAAGGACGACTCACCCAGACCAGAGGCCCAAACCAAGGAGCTGACCCCACTGGTCTTGCGACCCCACCAGGGAACTGACTCAGCAAAGAAGACACTTTCTACACCCCGTGATTCCACCCGCACCCGGCCAGCCCAACAGCAGGCCCAATTCCCTCGCCCTCTGACCACCAAAGTATCTTTAAAAACCCTTTCTCCTGGCTGGGTGCGGTGGCTCACTCCTGTAATCCCAGCACTCTGGAAGGCCCAGGCAGGAGGATCGCTTGAGCTCAGGAGTTTGAGACCAGTCTGAGCAAGGGCAAGACCCCGTCTCTACAAGAAATACAAAAATTAGCCCGGCATGGGGGCGTGCACCTGGAGGCCCAGCTACCTGGAGGCCGAGGCAGGAGGATCGCTTAAGCGATCCCACCAAACACTCAAGAGTCCTGCAGTTGGTTTGCTTCACTGAGCCTGGGCTTCCTTACTCGTAAAATGGAGAAGATACAACCTGTCTCACGGAGCTGTCAGAAGACAGAAAAGAGAGAGTGCAAGAAACTGCACCTGTACAAAGCAGATGCTCTCGATTATTGGGTTATTTTCTTCATCTCATTGTTACCTTAGACGCAAACAGTCGCTTCAGATGACATTGAGGTAGAGTCAGAGAAAACCATCAACTTCAGGTGTAATCATTGATTTAACAGGATATTGAAATGTTGGTTGGACGAACAAATGAATGTTGTGTTTCCTGATTCCTGTGAAAAGCACTTTCCTCTTAAGTGTTGTTTTATGCCTCAGCTTTTGAATTCTCGTTTTATGCATTCAGTTCAAAGCTCTAAGATAATAAGTACACTGCCAATTATTCAGTCCCACTGACAACTTATAAGGTAATAATTCCTTATTGCATTCAGCTGAAAATATTACAAAGAAAACTAAAATGACCAGTGGGGGAAAGGAAGGAAGGATTTACTGCAAAGCCCACGACTTAAGGCACATACCACTACCTCTTCCTGTGTCTTTTCTTTCTATGGTGTTAATCCTACATAAGTGGTTAGTACCACATGAAACACATTGAGATTGTTTCAATTAATTATTTTTGTTACATTGTTTCAAAAGATTATTCCACTATTTACTGGCAATTAAACAGGCTTTCATGTTAAGTATGCCACTTGAGGGAATGTTGAGTGGGACTATGGATAGACGAATTGAAATTAAACTTTGATTTGCAAGAAGTCTGACTTTTGGAAGTCAAAGGTATCTGGGTGTCTCTGAGATGATGATTTAAAAGGGCAGGACAAGATGAGTAAGCACATGAATTAGGTCTTTGGGTGACCTGAGGCGTCTGAAGCTTCAGACTCTTTTCTCATTGCTTAGAATTAAAGGATATGTTCCACTTTGCAAACATATACCTACCAAGGAGAACCAGAAAAGGTTAGCAATAGGTGTTTTTTGCCAACAGACACTTACAGAGTGCTCCCTGGGTTAAGGGTAGTTTCCTGGTTCAGTAGAAGGTGTAAAGTCATGGCTCCAACAAGGGGGTTGGTATTTAAATACTAATAGCTAACAAGTGCGGAAGATGAACATGGACCAATCAGTACACACATGAGCCTCGATGCTGGAGCAGCTCCTTGAGACCAATTTCTCAGCAAGGGTTGGGCCTGTGGTTGTTGGATGCTGGAGAGAACCACCTGTGGCCTATTTTATTATTCAGTTCAAAGTGTGCTATAATTGCAAGTGGGACTTCCTCTCGACCCAAGGATTATTTGGAAGTGAATTGTTTAATTTGTAAGCAGTAGGGCATTTTCTACTCACTCCTAACTTAGTGCCACTGTGGTCAGAGAATCTACTCTGGGTAATTTTGACCCTGTGAAATTTGTTGAGGCTTGTTGGTGGTCCGGCATATGGTCAACCTTGGTCAATGATAGTGTACACTTGAAAAAGAAAGGTGCATTCTGTTGTTGTAGGGTGCAGTGTTTTTATACCAGGTAGGTCTTTTATTAGTTTTGTTGTCCAGTTATATACCCTTCCTGATTTATCTTCCTGTGTTATCAGTTATTGTTTGTTAATGTCTTGCACATTTGCTATGTGTTGCTCCTCTTTGTTTCAGTTCTGTCAATTGTTGGTTTATACATTTTGCTGTTTGGGGGTACATACACATTTAGGATTGTGATACCTTCCTGACTGATTGACTCATTTAGCATCATGGAATGTCTTTATGTCCAGTGATGCTTGTTGCCTTACAGTTTACTTTGTATAATGTTGGTGGAGCTACGTCAGCTTTCTTTCAGTTAATGTTTGCAATGGCATGATCCTCTCTTGCAAGCTTCATATTGTTCTCTCTCCAGTTTGACAATCTTAATCTCCCCATACTTGAGGCATTAAGTCTATTTATGTATTATGTAATGACCAATACAGCTGGTTTGTATCTGTCATTTTGTCATTTACTTTCAACTTGACTCAGTTGTTTTACATTCCTTGGTTCTCCTTTCTTATGTTATTTAGGATTAATCTCATATTTTATTAATTCTTCCTTTGTTTCTCCTAAAACTTTTTAAATCAGTAGATAATGAATGATACAATCAATCAAGACTCCTGGAATACCACTTAGAGGGGAATGTCTAATCTTAAATACATACATTAAAAAAGAAAAAAAGGTTGGAAGTCAAAGATGAAAAATTCCATCTGAAGAGTTAAAAGAGAAAATCAAATCCAAAAAAAGTGGAAGAAAGAGAATGATAAAGATAATACCTGATATCAACAATCTATGGGAAAACATAAAATAAAGAAAATTAATGTAATCAAAATTTGGTTATGAGATGTAAGAGAAAATGGCAGAACAGGAAACTCTAAAGTCCATCGCTCCAAAAAGGCAATTAATAATCTGCCAAACACTGTCAGAATCAACTGTCTAGAACTCTGGAAACTGACCAAAAGCCTGTAGCAATCAGGGAAGTGATTAATAAAGAAAAAACACCTGCACCTCAGTAAGAATAGCAAGCTTTGTGGTGTGTGAATTTCTCCTGGTCACATCTCCTGCTCTTCAGTTTGGCAATAACCCTGGAGACAACATTTTGCAATCCACTGCAGGTACCAGTACCAGAGAGTACAGAACAGGACCAGTGTACAAAGAATTAGGGTTGTTTGTTTGACCTGTCTAGTGGCTCCCTGGAAGACTGGCTCAAAGGTGTTGTCTTTATCTCAGCTGACTGGGAACTCTCCCAGTGCTAAAGTGGCTAACCACAGGATGTCTGTTGAGAACATTTAGAAGCAATGTATTAATTGCTGCTCCCTGAGGTAATGGATAACAGCTGGGGTGAAAATAGACCACCCAAAAGTGTTGGAGGAAGGACTGAAGACTGAGATGCTTCGGGGAAAATAAAGGCATTGAAGAGCTACAGCATATCCTGAAAATCTAGAAGGCCACCCACATGCCCAGGGCTGAGTGCATGCCCAGAAAAACCCTGAACTGTCCCTACACCTGACCTTCAGGCTCTATACAAGTCAGTAATGATTAGTAAGGCAGGGCTGTAAATTACCTGGTGTATGGCTGAAGATGTGCCATGCCCCAACACATAGACCATTTGCAAAGACCTATTTATTTATTTATTTATTTATTTTGGCTTCCAGCATTTATGAAATCTATGTTCAATCAGTAGCTAGTCATTACTCTAATGGAAAACAAACTACAGTGGACACACATGACAAAGAATATAGACTTTACAAAATTGGCTCAGAAAAGTCACTAAACAAACAACTTCCACAACAAGCAGCAGCACAATCCTGGGGAGGAAGGGAATCTGATTTATGGAGTTGTCATATTATAATATTTAAAATGTCTGATTTTTCGCAACAAAAAAAATCACAAAGCATAAAAATATATAAAAAGTATGGCCACACTCAGGGGGAAAAAAAGCAACTAAGAGAAACTATTCCTGAGGAAATCCAGAAAATGAGACTTACTAGAAAAAAACTTAATTATTCAAAATATGTTTAAAGAGCCAAAGGAAAGCATATATAAAGAACTTATGGAAAATATGATAACTATGTCTCACCAAATACAGAACATCAATAAAGACATATAAATTATAGAAAAGAGTCAAAAGAAACTCTGGAGTTGAAAATTATAATTGAAATTAAAAATTTACTAGAGGGTCTCAACAACAGGTTTGAGTAAGCAGAAGAAAGAATCAGTGGACTTGACAATGGATCAATTAAGATTATTCACTCTGAGGAACAGAAAGAAAAAATAAAGAAAAACAAATAGAGCCTCCATCAAGTGTACTACATATGCAAAATGGGAGTTCCAGAAGGGGAGGAGATAAAAAAAGAGACAGAATATTTAAAGAAATAATGGCAAGAAACTTGTCAAATTTGATTAAAAAAAATTAATCCACACACCTAAGAAGCTCAACCAACTCCAAGTAAGATTAACACAAGACATTCACACTGAGATACACTGTATTTAAGCTATTCAAAGATAAAGAGAGAATCTAGAAACCAGCAAGAGAGAAGCAGCCCATTATATACAAATTATCCTTAACAAGATTGACAGCTGGTGGGGCATAGTGGCTCATGCCTGTAATCCTAGCACTCTGCAACCTGAGGCAGGAGGATTGCTTGAGGTCAGGAGTTCAAGACCAGCCCGAGCAATAGTGAGACCCTGTCTCTACTAAAAATAGAAAAAAAAAATTATCCAGTCAACTAAAAATAGAAATAAAAAATTAGCCAGGCATGGTGGCTCCCACCTGTAGTCCCAGGTACTTGGGAGGCTGAGGCGGGAGGATCACTTGAGCCCTGGAGTTTGAGGTTGCTGTGAGCTAGGCTGATGCCACGGCACTCACTCTAGCCCAGGCAACAAAGCGAGACTCTGTCTCAAAAAAAGAAAAAAAAAAAAGATTGACAGCTGATTTCTCATCAGAAACTATGGTGCCCATAAGGAATTGGGATGACATTAAAAATATAAAAAGAAAAACAACCATTCATCCAATAATTCTATATCTAGCAAAATATCCTTCAAAAATGAAGGAGAATTAAGATATTCCCAGATACAAAAAAACTGAGATTTTTTTCTCTAGCAGTTCCACTAATACAAGGAAATTTTCTAAAGGAAATTTTTTAGGCTGAAAGCTTAGGACTTCAGAGAGTAATTCAAATCTACTAGTAAAAACAAAGCACACCAGTAAAAGTACTTATGTAATTACAAAAAAAAAAAAACCATACAAATTAGTATTCCATCTCTTTTCTCTTAACTGATTTAAAAGCAACTGTATAAAACAATATTATATAATTGTTAGATCTATAAAGCATAGAAATATTATAAATTTGACAATAACTGCACAAACGATGTGGATGGGAACAAACTTGTACTGGAGGAAGAAAATAGCATTAGATGACAAATTTATTCCACAAGGAAAATGAAGGGGATCGGAAATGATAAATAAGAAAGCTGCTATAACAAAATCAATAAATATGTACCTGCTTTTCTTTTCTCAGATTCCTTAGTAGGCATAAAATTATAGAAAGAAATAATAACTATAACAATGTATTGCTGAGTTTGCAACATATTTAGATGTAATAATGGCACAGAAAATAAGAGATTAGAGTTATATGAAAGTAAAAATTTTGTATCTCAGTGGAATTAAATTAGTATAAATTTTCAGCTGATTCTGATAAGTTAAAATGTATATGACAATCCCCAGAACAATCACAAAAAAACCCTCAAAAACACAGTGAAAAAAATTCTTAAGAAATTAAAATTTTACACTAGAAAATATTCACTTAATGACAAAAAAAGTCAATGAGAAATGGAGTAACAAAAACACATGAAACAGAAAACAAAAAGTAAAATGGCAGGCATACATTCAGTTACACCAATAACAACATTAATTGTGAATAGACTAAACAATGTAATCAAAACAAAGAGCTTGTCTGACTGGATAAAAACAAAGATACAACTGTACGTTTTCTAAATAAGACATATGTTAGAATCAGAGATACAAACAGATTTTAAAAAATGGAAATGACACACATGCAAATGGCAACAATAGGAAAGCTGGAGTGGCTACACTAATAGCAGACAAAATAGACAAACATGTTCCCAGATATAAAGAGGAACATTTTATAGTGCTCAGAATATTAATCCATCAGGAAGATATAACAATTATAAATATATGTCCAGCTAACAACTCAGCCACAAAATACATAAAGTAAGCACTAACAGAACTGATGGAAGAAATTGACAATTGAATAAAAATAGTTGGAGACTTCAATACTCCACTTTCAATAATGAAGCAATCAACTAACAGAAGATCAACAAGGAAATAGTAGACTTGAACAACACTATATACCTACTAGACCTAACAACATTGCAGAACACTCCACCCAACAATAGAAGAATACACATTCTTCTCAAAGGCACATGAAACATTCTATGAGAGACAATATACTTGGCCATAAAATAAGCACCAATACATTCAAATACAATAGGATGAAATTAAAAAAGTAATAACAGAAAGAAAACTGGGAATGAAAGAATACAGGAAAGAAAGATGGGTTTAACTTTTGGAAAGTCAATTAATGTCATATCAGTAGACTAAAGGACACAAACCACGTGATCTCGATAGACAGAAAATTATTGGACAAAATTCAACACCCCTTCATAATTAAAAAAATATACAAATAAACAAAAACCCTCAGAAAACTAGGAATAGAAAGAAACATCCTTAATATGTTAAAAAGAATCCACAAAAAATAATCTGCATTAAAAACATTCTTATAGTGAATGGCTGAATGTTTTTCTGTAAGATCAGGAACAAGGCAAGAATGTCCACTCTTCACATTTCTATTCACCTTGTACTTGGTGTTCTACCCAGGGCAATTAGTCAAGAAAAAGAAATCAAAGGCATCCAGACTGGAAAGGAAGAAATAAAATCATCTCTATTTGCAGATGGCGTGATCTTTGTGTATAAAAATTCCTAAAGCATGTGCTGAAAATTTATTAGAACTAATAAATCAGTTCAGAAATGCTGCAGGATAGAAGCAAATCAGTATTCAAAAATCAATTGCATTTCATAGAATAGCAATTAAAGTCTTAAAAATTAAGTAAACAATTTCATTTATAAAAGCATCAAAAAGAATAAAATGCTTTGAAATTCATGAAATGAAATGAAAAACTTAATGCTCTTACAACTTGAAAACGTTGTTGAAAGAAATTTTTTAAAAGATCTTCATAAATAGAAAAACATTCCTTGTTCGTGGAATTGAAAGACTTGCTAAGATGACTACGTTCTCCAAATTGATCTACAGATTCAATGCAAGGCTTGTTAAAATTTTATAACCATAATAGGTTTGTTACCCAATGTGTTTGGCAAGTCAGTATGCTAAGACACTGTGTTGTAGCAGAGAGGGAGGTTTAATCACAGGGCCACAAAACAAGGTTATGTGAGAAAATCTCAAATCTGGCTCATGGAGGAGTTTGGGGCTGGGGATTTTGAGATGTCTGGAGTGAGCTGAAATGTGGAGATTGTTGGTTGGTCGAGAAGTGCAGGGAGAAGTCATGGGGCAGGGAGATGAGGAAAGTGCACTTTCATGCAGCTTTGGTTGCTCTGGGGCAGGGGGGGTCTTCAAACTGGTTGGCTTCAGCTGTTCCGCTGGAATTCAAGATGTGAAAAACATCTTGAGCAATTCTTAAACAAAAGCCTTATGACTGAATGTCAGAAATTCTATCTATAGGGACAAGGTGGATGCAATGGTCAGTTTCAGGCGCTGTGTGACTTTTGGTTACAAGGAAGTGGGCCATGGTCCAGCCTGATTAATGCTTATTTATAACCGTATTTCTGTTCCAGAATTCCTGTTAACCCCGTGAGGATGGCTTTAATTTCAGCTGACATTTTGTGGAAATTGACAAGTTAATCCTAAAATTCATATGGAAATTTAAGGGGCCCAGAATGGTCAAAACACCTTCACAAAGTAGAGCAGAGTTAGAAGACTCCTATTTCCAGATTTCAAAACTTACAATAAAGCCATAATAATCAAGAGAGTGTGACGTTGGCATAACGACAGACATATAGATCAATGCAATAGAATTGAGAGCCCAAAAATAAACCTTCACACTTTTAGCTTATTGATTTTTAACAAGGATGTCAAGGTAAATCAATGGAGGGAAAAATAGACTTTTTAACAAGTCACACTGGAACAACTGGATATACTTCACACCATATACAAAAGTTATCTCAAAATAGATCAAAGCCCTAAATGTGAGAGCTGAAACCATAAAACTCTTAGAAGGAAACATAAGTGTAAATCTTAATGACCAAGGATTAGGCAATGGTTTCTTAGATATTTTAGCAAAAGCACAAGCAACAAAAGAAAAAATAGATAAAGTGCACTTTATCCAAGTTAAAAGCTCTTCAAAGAACACCATGCATTAAGTGAAAAAAAGAAAGAAAAGAAAAGAAAAGAAAAGAAAAGAAAAGAAAGAGCCACAGAATGGGAGAAAAATTTAAAAATCCAATGTCTGATAAGGGATGAAAATGTTGACTTGCCCTGAGCCCTGTGTTCCTGACAAACCGTGGCGGTTAGGAAATCCCCCTCCCCTTTTGTGTTCCATGAAATGGCTTCCTGCCAAGAATCACCCTGTCCCATGTGATTCAGACAAGGCTCAAAGCTAACCTTCTGTTTACCTGTAACAAGGCCAAACACAGTCCCTCAAGGTCCCCATTCTTTGTCTCATAAATGACTGGCTGAACTGTTTGTCCAATCTGGACATGATGCTCGCTAACCAGACTGGATTAAATTTTAGTTAGGCGTCTCTGTTCCCTAGAAGCCCCTGAATCTTGACTCACCCTTGAGTTAAAAGGCTCTGGAACACAAAACATCCCTCCTGGGAATTACCTGACTGCAGAGAAAAACATTTCAGGCTCCAGTACCCAATCACACCACCTGTGCATCCCATGCCCCCACCTGGTTACTTCTGTTGATTACTCCTTGCTGTAGAAGAAAAGCCCTTTATGCCTGAGACTCTGATATTTTATGGTCAGAGAAGTTTTCCTATTGCAAGATCTCCTTTCCCTCTTCTTAATAAAGTCATTTCTTACTAAAGTCCAGACTTGCACCTTTTCTTTGCCAGATACTGATATCCAAAGTATACAAAGAATTCATACAACTCAATAATTAAGTTAAATAATCCAAATTTAAAAATAGAGAAATAGTTCAAAAAAGCATTTCTCCAGAGAAAATATACAAATGGCCAATAACCACATGAAATGATGCTTGACATCCACAGTCATCTGCGAGACACAAATCAAAATCCTGATTTCACATGCCCTAAGACGGCTAGAATCAGAGTCAGATAATAAGTTTTGTGAGGATATGAAGAAATCTAAGTCCCATACAATGCCAGCGAGAATGTAAAATGGTATAGCCACTTCAAAAATAGTCTGGTAGGTCCTCAAAACCTTAAACATATAGTTACCACACGGCCTAGGAATTCTACTCCTAGATGTAAACTCACAAGAAATGACAACATATGTCCACAAGAAAATGCAAATGTGTATAGCAGCCTTATTCCTAAAAAGCTACAAAGCAGAAGCCACCCAAATGTTCATCAGCTAATCAATAAACAAATATAGTATATCCATACAATGGACTATTATTCAGCAATTTTAAAAAATAGACAACTGATACATGCGACAATATAGATCAATCTTGGAAACATTACACAGCAGTAAGTGAAAGAAGCCAGTCACAAAGACCACGTATGGTAGGATGCCATTTATATGAAGTGTATACAAGGCAAATAAATCTACAAGGACAGAAAGGTCAGTGGATTCCTGGGGCTGAGTGTTGGGGGGCAGGGAGCATGAGGGGAGGCTCCAGAAGATGAGAAGTGGCTCCTGTAGGTACAGTGTTTACTTCTGTGTTGATGAAAAGGTTCTAAAATTGATTATGGTAATGTGTGCACGACGCTGTTAATGCACTAAAACCCACTGAATTGTACACTCTAAATGGATGAACTTTATGGTATGCAGATTATACCTCTATAAAGTTGTCATAAAATATTAAGAAAGAAAGAAGAGAAAAAGAAAACAGTAAAACATTAGGAAACGATGTTATCACGCAGGCAAGTCATCAAAATGGAGCATTCAGATTAACATCAGACAAAGCAGCCTTCAGAAGAGGAAATAATACCAGGAATAAACACAGGCAAAACATTGTGATAAAAAGGACGATTCACTAAGAAAATGCATCAGTCTTGCATATGTATGTACCTAATGAAAAAGATTCAAAACACTGAAGCAAAAACTGATAGAACCGAAAGAAGAATTAAGTAACTCTATAATTACATTCAGAGACTTTCACATTCTCTCCTAGAACATTTAGTGAAGTGTGAATTTCTGTCTCAGTCCTTGCATCAGGGGGAAGCTACCTCTCTTTCACCACTGGGCCGGGTGTTTACAGGAGGCAGCATTTAGACGATGAAGGAGTTCCATTCTGTTCCCGAGCACCTTTTTATGAACGAGCGTTAAATTTGTCAAATGCCTTTTCTGCATCTGTTGAAATGAGGATATAAATTTTCCACTATTTCTCTAAATGTAGTAAATTTTAGTGATCAATTTTTTAAATGTTGCATTCAGGGAATAAAACCGAGTGCCAGGTGCACTGTCTGGAGAATGAGAACGGACGTGCTTGGGACTCTGACTCGGGGGGATGGGCGGGACATGGACAATGTATATGACCTAAACTTATGTACCCCCATGATGAGCTGAAATAAAAAAAAAAAAAAAACCCAATGGTGGTGATGTATTGTCCTTTATTACACATTTCTAAAGTCAATCTGGTAGTATCTGGTTTAGGGATTTTCCATCTATGTTCATGAGAGATAAGCCTGTGTTTTCCTTTCTTACAATGTTCTCCTCGGGTCTGCAGTCAAGGTTATGCCGGGGTGTATACATACATAATGAGTGCGATGCGCACCATCTAGGGAATGGACACGCTTGAAGCTCTGATTCGGGGCTTGGGGACAAGGGCAATATACGTAACCTAAACTTTTGTACCCCCATAATATGCTGAAATAAAAAAATAAAAAAAATAAAGAAAAGAATAAAGAAGTGTTTTCTCTTTTTCTATTGTTCGGAGGAGTTTGTATAAGATTAGTGTTATTTTGTTGCTTAAACCTTTGGAAGCATTCACTAGTGAAGTCAGTTGTGGCTGGGATAGTCTTTGAGGGAAGATACTGAATAATAAATTCAATTTCCTTCATTAACATAGGAGTGAAGTAAAGAAAGCAAAGTCTTTTAGGGAGATAGCACTAAATCAAGTTGACATTGTGTGGCACAAGATGGGTTTTAATCCCTACCTCATACCACACTCAAAAATCAATTCCAGATGTATAAGAGATCTAAATGTACCAAAACAATAGCGCTTTTAGAAGAAAGCATAAGATAACCTCTTTGTGAACTTGGAACATTCAAAGCCCTTTGAAATAGGATAAAAAAAATTAAATACATAGGGAAATTTTGATAAGTTATATAATATTAAGAATAAAAACACTCTTTCATCAAAAGATACCATTAAAAGAAAGCAAACTACAGAGTGGGAGAAGATATTTACAAAACATATATCTATCTTTTGAAGGACTCATGTTCCAAATACAAAACTAACTTTTTTACAAATCAATTAGAAAAAACAGACAAGCAGAGAAACATAGGTAGGCATGTCTAGAAACAAACATGCACACGGCCGACACATACGCAAAGGCGCCCAAACTCATCAGTTACTGGGAAGACGCCAATTCAGGCCACTAGGGCACAGCTACACTCGCCAGGATGTCTGCAATGAAAAAGACAAAAAATTACCAAGTATCAGTGGGGATGCGACACAACCAAATCTTTTACAGACTGATCAGACCAGTCTTTAGAAAATGCAAATTAAAATGATGTATCACTTGTACCCACTCACTCCTCAAAAGTTAAATTTGTAAAACCACTTTGGAAACCTGTCAGTGTCTGCAAAGACTGAGTATACAGTTGATCCTCATTATTCACGGATTCCCTGTTTGCAAACTCACCTACTCACTCAAATTTCCTTGTAACTCCAAGGTCAACGCCGAGGGCACCTTCGCTTCCATTGCTGGCTGTGCAGAGAGCAGCAGCAGATCTGAGTCACCTGATGTGCACATTTCCAGCTGAGGCCACACAAGGTGACTTTCTGCCTTCTTGTTTCAGTTCTAGGGCTGTAAACAAGCGTCATTTTATGGCGTATTTGGTTTTTATCATTTTTCACTTTTTAGTGTTCTTTGTTAACGGTTTTGGTGTTTAAAACACCCCCAAGCGCAGTGCTGCGGTGCTTTCCTCTGTCCCTGGGCTCAAGACGGCCGTGACCTGCCTTACGGAGGAGAAATGTGTGTCAGACAAGCTTCACGAGCTACGGTGCTGTCGGCAGTGAGTTTAATGTCAATGAATTAGCAATATATATTAAATAAGGTGTGTTTAAACAGAAACACACGTAAAACAAGGTTACGTATCGATCTGCTGATGAAAATGCTTTGACAAGGCTCACAGGAATCTAGCTCTGCGTCTCCCCAAGAGTAAGCAGTATGTGCCAACTCGGGGTTTGTGGCGACTCTACGAGATGCGACAACTGTGAAATTGAGAATTGACTGCACGTACCCTATTTCCCCGCAATTCTCCTTCTAGTTACATACTCACAATAGGTATGTACCTATATTCCCCCAAAAGACATAAGCAAGAAAGTTTATAGTAGCATTATTTACAATAGCCCTAAACTTACAATTTCCTCAGAGCACATCAGCAGTAAAACAATTTTGATATATTCCCCATGTCAACAGAAAACAAACTCTGTAAAATAATTTAAAGAGGTTTATTCTGAGCCAAATTTGAGGACCAGGACCTGGAGCCACGCCCGAGAAGTCTTGAGCAAGTGGACTTGCTGTGCCTGTGTGCCGAGTGGGGCTGTGGCCGAGATCTCAACAGTGGAGGTTTCCTAAGCCACAGTTTGAGGACGCGCCCAGGACAGGCTCAAACCACAGCAGCACCTGTGACCTGCGTTCCCTGAAGAGGGATGCGGGAACTCAGTATTTAAGGTAACAGGGCACACGGGGGTTGGGGAGGGCACTTGCAGTGAGGCAAGTGGTTACATTCTTGTGAGGCTTCAGTTAGTGCCCAGGAAATTCACATTTTATGTAAGAAAAGGGGACTATTTGAAGAGAAAAAGGGAGCACAGGAACAATCAATTATGTAGATGTCCCTGGGTAGGTCTTGTCTCTGGTCTATACCTGGGAAGATCAACTTATGATCAAGCTACAATTTGCATGTCCTTGTTTATGGGAGGCCAGGGAAGAATTTCCCTACGAATGTTCCCTGGGGAGCTTCTTGTAGACGCCTGAGGCCTTTTACCTTTCCCCGTGGTCTGACTGATGCTCAATGTGAGTAGCAGCTGTTCATGGGGAAGGGGTGTCATGTGACTCAGCCTCCCGGCCTGACCTTCCCTGTTGCATAAGGAGTTGGGGGGTGGCCTGAGACTTTTCCTTTACACCAGTAAGTATGAATAAACTCCAACATACAGTATGGACGTACCTTACAGATATTACGTTTAGTAAAAGCAGCCGGGTAAAAAGAATGCCTGCTGTATGTATTCTGTACAAAACTCATCTGTGACGTCAGAAGTCAGGACAGTGGTTATCCGTGGGTGGGTAGGCGGTGTTAGTGACTGAAGGGAGAAGGAGAAGGCTTCCTGGATGTTGACAATGTTCAGGTTTATGACTGAGTGCTGGTCACATGGAGTGTCACATTTTTAAAAATTATTTAATGAGCCAGCCAACAATTGGTTGGGCCCCTGTCACAAAAGACAGATTAGCAGGAGAAAAACAAACAGCAATGCATTAACACGTACATCATACATACATGAAAGATAGCCAGGGAATAGATAATTCTCGAAGAAGTGGCTTAGAACTCTGATTTAGATAGTATCTTCTGCAAAGAACAATATGTTTTTAGAAAAGTAACAAGACAAAGGCATAAGACTTTGGGTTTCTGGGGGAGGCAAAATGTGGGAAGGCAAATAAGTGGGAGATAAAGGCTCATTAGTCAGGCTGGTCAGGCAGATTCCTCTGGCGCTGTCTCCAAGCTGGGAAGAGTCTCAAGTTGTCTTCAGAGGTTAACCTTGTTCTTCCCGGTAGAAAGGGGATTGGCAGACACCTTCATAAATTTACGTCCTGCTTTTAGGCAGATAGGGGAAGGGCAGAGAGCTTTTCTTGTATCTGCCTTGTTCTCAAATTCATCCTATGCCAAAGTGGCATATTCTGGTCTCTTCCACGAGCGTAGTTAATGCCTAGAACCAACCCCTCAGAATGTCTGGTTTTCCTCACTGAGGTGACTCTGAAAATGGTCCACTCTGCACTGAAAGTGTTAATTACAGCCATGACATCTTCCAGCAGAGGTGGATTTATCTCTTGCAGTCTCGGGCTGGCAAAACGGAGCAGGTCACATGCTTAATCCTTCGTAAGGCCTAACAGCTCTCTGTGTCTGATTTCTCGTTGCTTCTTCCTGGTACATTTTGCCAGAAGACACATTCGGCCATCTCATTATGGAGACTTCTTTAGCCTGTGATAAATGATACACTAACAGGCACCCTTGGCGTCTCGACGAATTGAATATGGGTGAGGAGGCTGAGAGGCGAAAATAATTAGACCTACCCAAGGCCCAGAGGATGAAAAGTCATAAGGTCCTTATGTTATCAAACCTGCAAGGGGTTTTGGCCTAGGTCTCCTTACTTACCGCACATAGATCCAATTATCAAGACAAAGAGGCTTGCCAGAGAAGAAAGGAATTTTTTAATACAAAAGATATCTTTTTGGGAGAATAGGAGGAGCTGCCTCAAATCTCTCCAATGAACGGAGATCATGAGCTTTTTAAGAGGGGTCACGTCCCTTGGGGCGATCGAGGGGGACAGTGAGTCCGTGAGTGAATCTGCCCAGGGCCCGCAGGGTTTCAACTCCTTTGTGTGACAGAAAACCCACCATTTCTGGGAAACAACTCAAAAGGTCAAGTGGTTAGTTAAGGAAAAGGATTATAAAATACATATAAGGGTCCTTGGAATTTGTTCATGGAGCTGGTGAAATTTGGTCCTCCCTGGTCCACTTTAGGAACATCTCGGCGTGCTCAAGTGTATAAAGACAGATGCCCTTGGCGTGCTCACAGAAGCTCTGTGTTCACAGCTGGTCTCGGGACCATTTGTGGAAGCTCACTCAGGGCGGGAACCTCCGTGCTTGTCTCCCCAGTGCAGCTCCAGAGCCTTGCACGGAATCTGACACACAGCGGGTGCCCACCCGTTGCTTGTTAACTCTGCCCAGAGGAAGGAAACAATTCAGAGATAACCACGCCAGCCCAAAAAGAGTGTCAGCTTACCACCAGGGGTGCAGATACATAGATTCAAGAACTGGCAGTGAGCTCCCTTATCCCATTCAAACTTTCCTGTGTCTGACTGCAGCTCAAGAACTTGCACTGGATGAGTCAGAAAAGCAGAACCATTTGGTGGTTCCCAGGAACCGAATTCCCCTTGTCCGTTCAAAGACAGAATCAAACATCTCAGTGTTTTGGTTGTTGTGGAGCTTAATGTTTCTCCGTTCAGGGCAGGGCCCACAAGCCCCTGCAAACCCATCTACCCCTGAGAGCTTCGTGTGCTTTGCAGAACAGATACACGAAGATGTTCATCAAGATCCAACAACCAAGAGCAGAACTGCCAATGTGGATCCATATGTCCAGTCAATCAGCTTGTTTGTTCAACGGCCTTTCCTGAGAGCTCCACAACATCAAAGACTATTGAAGTTAATATAACATAAATACGATATATTTCTTGTCAGGCTTTCGATAGCCACTTTGGTGTGATAATGGCCCTTAGTAACGGAATTGCCCTTTACCTGGAGAAAGATAAACACCAGGAAGAATTTTGAAACATTAGGAAAAACACTGTGCTAACCCAGAAGGTCCGTTCTACGTCCTGCCTATTCTCTGATGCCGCCCGCTAAGCCTGCTCTGTGCTGCTTGTCCAGGTGTAAAAGAGGGAGGAGTCTCACAGCACACTGGTCACATGAATTGCACTGGGGAATGAATAGCCCTTAAACCACAAGCAAACCAAAATCATTATATTTATAAACATGATATCAAGCATCTGTGAACTAAAATAAAATCTTAAGCCCCCCAGCCTCCTCTTGGAAAAGAGGACCCTAGAAACACCCTAAAGCTGAGCTCTGGCCACAAGAAGAGAGGTCAGACATGCCTCCCCATGCCCCTCCCTTCCTGGAGATGTCCTCTGGGACTCATGAACAGGCCTGAGGCTGAGCAAGGCAAAGTTCAAACCGCACCTGCAGGCCATGCATTCACTCCACAGATCACTTGTGTTTCAGTAAATGTCCAGTGTCTTAATGACAGACAGCCTTATCTGAACTTAAAACATTTCAAGGGTTTAGAAAAAGCTTCCTTTCTTTAGCCAATTACAAATAAAAGAATCTTTAAACCCACCTAATAACCTATAACACCCCCTACTTCCTGCCAGAGCATGCGCGCGCAAACACACACACACACACACACACACACACACACACACACACACACACACACACACACACACACTCTTAGAGATGTTTCGCCTTTTCGGGCCAAACCAAGGTACGGCCTCCACGTATTGACTCGGGGTCTTACATGCACTTCCTGTCTCCATGAAAGTATAAAACCAAACTGTCACCCAGCTACGCATTTTCTCAGAACCTCTTGAGGCATTTGGTTCCGAATAAGCCTCTTTACATTATTGTACAGAGTTTGGATTTTTTCCATTAACATGTCAAAGGACAGAATTACAACAAATTCAGTTTAAAGACCTAGTTGGCTTTATTGTGATCTTAGAATTGAGCAACACTTTACTGCATAAAATAGCATAAATATTCCAATGCATTGAGCCGAGGGATCGGTTTTACAGACAGAAAGGGCAGAAGAAAGTAGAAACAACACAAAACAGTTACTTCCCTCTCAAGGCAGGAACAGACAAATAGGACAATGAAGAAATAACTGATCAGTTAACGTCAGGTTACTCCAAGTTACCTTTTGTTGTAAGGATTAAAACAGGGAATGTCATTGTCGTGCCTGTTGAAAATTGCAACCGGCCTGTTTGGGAAATTGGCTGTTACCTCTCTCCTGATTTCTTAGGTCAGATGACATCTCAGTTTCAGTTTGGTGACCTGGAACTTTACCACGGGTAGCTCCATTTTCATTTTTAATCCAGTCTGTTGGAGCCTAGTGTAGGAGCTTATTCCTAAACAATGGCCTCCTGTAATTTTTGTTTAACACAAGAAAAAGTAAAATTTGGAAGCAAAGCACAAAGGGGAGCAGCACGCCTTTGCAATGTCACTTCGGGGCGTTGCTTAGCAGGCCCAGCCAATGAGATTTAATTACGCAATAGTATATGCACTAGACACATATGGCTATTTAAAATCAAAGTTTAATTAGTTAAGTCAATTAATTAAATCCAACAATTAATTAATTAAATAATAATTAAGCTCGTATAATTACAGTTCAATGGCCAAGTCACACTGGGCCACATTTCAAGTGCCCCATAGACTCATGTAAGTAGCAGCTACCACAGCACACAACACAGTTGCCAAACATCACCCGCATCGCAGAAGAATTCCACCCGACCGCACTGATTCTGGGGACGCTCGTGTCTGCCATTGCTCACTCACTGTGAGGCTACGTGGTGACTTGCAGGTTTCTGTTCTGCGTTTCTAACCCCAGAGGGAAAGGTTTTATCGTCTACGGCACATCAACCCGCTTCCTTTCTGTCTTTTCTTGTTGGCCCGTAAAGTCCCTGCTCCTTCAGTGCTATCTGAGTCAGCTGTAACACCATCTTGATCTTCTCAATAATTAATAAGTCAAATAAAATCTTTTGCTTGTGTTCATTTTATGTTGCTATAAGGCTCATGTCTTTAACTTTTTGAAAATTACACGTGGACAGTGAAAATTGAGAGATCGCCGATGTGATACATCAGGGTTTAGCGTAAACGCCCAAGTGTGCACATTCTTTTTAAGGCAGGAGACTACAAAATTTCTGAGTCAAATCGTGGGGTCAGTGTACTCATTAAACATAAATGACAAGAAGATCTTTCACCCGCACCCCTGCCCACAGATGTGAGGGGAACAGAGCTATGAGCCCACGCCTTTCCCACCGGGGTCCCATTCGTACAGCGACTCCTGTTCTAGCCGGCAATTCCAGAATGCATGGCCCGTCAATATTCCGGAAGCAATTTGTGTCCTAATTTACAGTGACAGGACATTAGCTATGCACATTCAGAGCATACGGCCTTGTCTCTCTACATACAAAGATGCCAATTAATTGTGAGCCTTCACTCGCAGGTACGGACCATTCTCTGCCTGCCCAGACTTCCGTCAGGCTCCGGAACCTTCTCCTAGGCCTGTGTGCGCTTCCTCGAAAAATCCAGTTTGGGCAAAAGAACTCTGTTGAGTCATGTTAGCCAGAATCACCCATCCACATGTGATCAGGGTCCTCATCCCCCACCACCCCCCAGGCAATGTCTGGCAAGAATCCTGGGAGGTCGGTTTAGCCAGAATCCTCTCCACCCACTGACCTCCAGGCTGCTTTTGACTATAAACCCTCACCTGCCCGTGCTGTTTAGAGTTGAGCCCATTCTCTCTCCGCCACTGCAAGACCCTACTACCGTGGTCTCTACACCTAACACCATGGTCCTGAATAAAGCCTCCTTCACCATGCTCTGAAAAGTACCACTGAATACACTTTTCCTTAACAATGGTGGCCCGTGATTAGGGTAGGATCAGATTCACTACCGAGGACCCCGAGTGCACGCCCACAAAGACGCCTTTGTCTTCTTCCCTAACTGGTGTGGGATCCCTGCTGGGTCGGACTCCTGAGCCACTGCTCCAGACAAATGTCCCCTGAAGCTGGTAAGGACAGGTTTTGATTTTGAGGTTTGAGTCTACTCCCTGATGCTGAGCTAGAATCCCAGGCTCTTTTGAAAGGCACCTCCTGAGCTGGAAGTCCTTCTTCCCGGCTCCCCAAAAGGCCTCTCTGGTCTCCCACTCTCTGTGTTCTCTGTTGGATCTGCTTCTCCCATGGAGACGTCCCTGTCACCTGAAACCCCTCTTCTTGGGGGACTCTGCCTCTGCCAGCTCTGCCCCACCCCTGCTGGACCCGCCCCTCCCACTCTGGCCCCTCCAACTCCGGCCCCTCCATCACCTGAACTTCGGTCTCCTGCCTCCCCACCCCGGCCCTGGGGGCCCCTCAGGGGACTTCTGGTTCTCAATCCAAGCACCTGAGGCTGGAAAGAGAGAAATAAAAAATAAATATTTGGAAACTGGGCAAATAAAAAATTCATTTTAAGTAGGGCAATTGAGTAGGTAACCTCAATTTGTCCTATTTTCATCAAAAACACAATTTGAATAAAAATATAAGGTGGAGATTAACCAGTGAGTTTGTATTATTTTGTTTTACTGCCTTTTGACCAAAAGTTTTAACATGAAGAACCATAAGGCCTGGCTGCGTCTGTCTGTATGTGTGTGCATGTGCACATGTATGTTTGTATGTTACATATATGTGAAGTTTTTCTACCTCTGATGATACTACCAAGTGAAAATACCTACATTGGCTTAGGGATAAATGAGCACCCAAACAAATGAAGTATTCAGAAAACTCTTAGAAAAACAGAAACTGAATTTTTTTTAGATCCTGTGATTTAGAATATCTTTGGTAAGTAAAAGCTAGTTTTAAAACTGTTGGTAAAATAAAAATAAAATGTCTCAAGAATTGTCATCATACTTTTTTGGGGGGCTGTGGCTTTGCTGGTCAAATAGGTCTGTGCCATCTCTGTTTGCTGTTTAAGGCCTTCAAACTAGATCAATAAATCCACTCTCAGAGCACGGTGCACAGTATAAATGAATTAATTTCTGGATGCAAATCAGTAGTGAAAGTTAAAAAAAAAAAAGAGGTTGTAAAAGGGTTGTGAAGCCTTGTCTTGTGTGGTCAAAGCTGACTGAGATTGGATGAATTTATTTACATGATTTCATTAAAAATTAGTTTCAGTAGTGTATTGATACAAAATTAGTACTTGGTATTCTCTGTTAAAATGATAAAGTTTTCTTGAAGTATTGGTCTGAGAATGTGAAGTTTCTTTCCCTTTTAAGTAATTGACCTAGGAAACAAAGATTTTATGTTTTATCAAGATAATTTCTTGGTTTTGATATTGTCTTTTATTAGGTCTTTGATTACTTAAGAAAATTAAGTCTTCTCAATGTTAAAACAGGTAGTTTTTTATCACAACTATGTAACTTTCTGTATTTGCCTTTAAATAGATAGTTGTCATCTAGATTAAATAGATAACCAGAGTCATATTAAATTAAGTTTTTTAAACCTTTTGACATTTTTGAAAAAACTTTCCAAAATCAATTCATTTTACCTTGACCTTGAATTAACGTTGCGATTTCCCTGTTGGGCTCCTGAACAGCTCAGAGGATATGTCTCTTACCTTGTAAAAGAAAGATATTCAGCTAATTAAGCTTATTTGATATGTTAAATTACATGGTAATCATTGTTAAATAAGAAATTATGTTAACCTCCCTTGACTTAAATTTTTATGGTTATTTTATTAATATGTGTTCCAGAAATTGTATGAAATTCCCAGAAATCTGATATGTAAGAGATCTGAGGTGTTATCAGTCACAATTATGATTATTATATTAAAATATTGATGCCACAGAAATAGTCAGATTTCACTATCATTTTCATCATTATTATGACAAACTTACCAGGTCCTTAACCACGGCCATTTCAGGTCTTTGTCATCCGCGCACAGTTTATTGTTTTACTTTAATTCTTCTCCAGGAGTGTTTGCAATTAGCTGCAGTCCAAATTGCTTTTTTGTTGAGGAGATTCTTGAAAAAAGACCCTGACGAGTGCTGAGGAGCAGATCGTCCCATTGGGCGGGGTAAGAATTTCCAGAACTTCAATGACACTGGTAGCTTCGTGAAACTGCTGTCCTGGCAGAACGATAACCACATGGGACTGAATAACCGATGGCGATAATTTTCAATGATTCTTTTTTGTTTTAAATATCGCTGGTTCTTTAAATATTTTGTTTTCTAGATTTGAGGTTAAGCTATGTGTAGCTCCCAGCAATTTGGTAAAGTTTACTTTTGTGAATAACAATGGAAACATTTACTTTTTCTCTTTACTTGATCCCTCCAGAATTTTAAAACTATTCGTAAATATTATTATTTTTATAGTAATATAGTTATTTGCATAAGTCCAATAGGAATCTGTTCTTCTTGTAGCAGGACACAACTGGAAACACTGGCTATACTACCGAGGCTTTGGGTAGAATGCCGTATTCTCAGGTATCACTGCACAGCTTCTAGGAACTAAAGTTGACTTGACAGAACCAATTAAGCTCCCCTTGGGGAAACTGGCCTGGGGGTTCCCAGTCTTACCGGTGAGCAAGGGATGTTCATTCCTTGAAGGGCCGGAAAACTCGGCTATTTGAGGAACCTCGAGAAGAGAGGAATTCACCCAAATCTGTAAGCGTCACAGTCACAGCTCAGTGGCAAGTCCTGAGTTTGGCTTCCCGGCCTTAAGAGTCTTTTCCAAGTTTAATCTGAGATTCCTTGTCAAGAGTTTCAGGAAAAGCCTACACGGTCAGTCATTATTCATGCTGCACCTATGTAAGTAATCAGGTCAAGTTTAATGAGACTAAACTTATTTTGCAAATAAATTAGTCTTTGATACCAATGGGAATGACTATAGAGAGAAAAAATTATGTTTCAGAAGAAAACTATAATGTACTCAGTATTAGATTCTAGCCCTGTTGTTTTCTTAGGGGTTTTCTTAACTGCCTGCAATCTGGACTAGATCTTGAATTTTTCTAGTTTCTTCCAATATCTGACCATGACTCTCCAAAGGAATATTTTTTGTTTTCTCCCAACCTTCTGGGTTGAAATCATGAAAACTAAAACTGTTCTTTTCCTGAAGTCCTGTAAGGGGAAGCTGGACGGCTCCATACAGACTTCAGAAAAATCACCAAGACAGCTAACATGTGGACGACATGACATTACATGACATGTGGACGACATGACATCCAAAGTACACACCAGGAAACACTGTCAGATGCCGCTGCCTGTCCTCACTCCTGAAGACGGTTCAGGTCCAGTATCTAGAACCCCTGACCGGTTGGCCCCTGCAATCAGAAATTGAATTTATAGTCGCTCCAACTATTACCCTTGTTTTTCGGCTTATTTTCTTAGAAACTAAGTTTCCTTCATTAAAGTGCTGCGGCTCACCCTGTCCAGGAGATGTCCTCTACGCCCAAGTCCCAACAGGTGACCCGGCTGGTCTTTAATGAACAAAAGGTGATTAAGTAAGAAAATGGACTTACATCGTTCAAGAGAAAGAAGAATGTCTCTTCTTTCCTTGAACAAGAGGGAAAACTGACAAAGACTCTTTGCTTGGCCAAACTTTGGTCAGACTTCTGAAACTCCTGCCTGTGTGTGCACTTCCTCGTAAGATCCCGTTTTAGTGAAAGCACCTGCTGAGCCAGCTTGGCCAGAACCCGCCGTCCTTGGTGTGTCATCATCCCGACACCTGGTCAGGCTGGTTCCTCATCCTCCGCCCCCCCACCAGGTGTTGACTGATGGGCCACCCTGGCCCCCTTTGGGTCAGTTTAGCTCGAACCCCTCACCCTGATGTTTCCTTTTAGTAACTTTCCACCCACTGCTCCCACCCTGCTGCGTGGCTGTAAATCCCCCCTTGCTCGGGCTGTATCTGGAATGGAGCCCAATCTCACGGCCCCCCTGCAAGACACCGTTGCTGCGGCCCCCACACCTATGACCATCCTGAATAAAGCCTTTCTTGCTGTGCTTTAACAAATATAACTGAACTTTTTTGCTTTAACAGCACCTTGACTTAGACTGAACCCCTGTATGTACAGCAGAGTAAGGTGCTCACTGGGGAAGCTGGTCTGAGACTGAAACACCCCACTTACTGTTAAGAATGCAGTGGGCTTATTTGCATCCCTCCTGGGTGTCCTCAATACATGTTTTTGTTGTGCTTGTGTTGCCGTTGTCGTTACAGCGCAGAATCTCACATCAGAGCTTTCCCCACTTCTAGTTCCCAGCACAGACCACTCAGCATCTACACTTTAGTCACATATGCCATGTGTTTTTCATATCTCCCCATTTTTACTATTTTTAATCCCAGTTCTCTGAAACAGGGCTTAACATCTCCATTTAACAGGGAGGGAAAAGGAGACGTTTGTGCAAAGTGGCACAGCTAGGCAGTGTCTGATCTGGGCTTTAGATCCAGGTCTGCCGGATGGTGACACCGGCTCTCCTGGCTGTCACTCTAGACTGTGCACCCCAAAGCTCAGAAGTCAGGGAGGCTGCCGGAAGCGGACCTGGGCGGGCAGAGCCTCTGCTCCTCCCGGGGCCCTTGTGTTCACTCCAGGTTCCCGCCCAGCCCCACCAGCCTTCGCTGGGCCACTGCGTATCCCGGGGGGCTGTTTTCTGTCTCTGCCCCTGTGTTTCCTTCCCATCTCTCCCTCCAGAACCATAATGGCACCTCTGAGCTGCCCAGGGCCTGCTCCACTGCACCCAATTTGCTGTATTCAGTGGGAACAAAACATCATATGTACGTAAGCTCCAGCAAGGAAGTTGCGGGCAATGTTCTCCAGAAATACATCAGTCACAGTTCATTTAGTGCCCGGAAATCAAGTCTGAAGGCGCTGTAATTATAATTATTGCTTTTGGATGGTTCCGCGCCGCTATATGCAAATCTATGATTCCCTGGACAATGTGGCAGAACACGGCCCAGAGCCCCAATTCTCCTGAACCCACAACAGGGGCAATACAAAGGCAGCAACGCCGGCCAGGGGGACTGTGCTCCGGCACTGCCCGCTCCCCCTCCCTCGCCAGCCCCCTGCCCTCTGCACGGCGACACATTCCGGGACTGACGGTCGGGAAGCAGACACTTGAACCCCTGGGGGCATTCACCCCAGGAGCATTCACCAAGGACGTGTGGTTTCCACATGGTCTTCACGTTCTGCTGCTTCGTGTGAAACGTGGTCATCAGGCACCCGCTTTTCTCCTCCTGTGACATAGACAAAGTCCAACACTGCAGAAATCTGAGACAAGCCTGTCTGGGTTCAACTGTGATCCCCAAGAAAAGAAAACACCCAGCGCCTCAGGATGTGACCTGATTTGGAAACAGGGTCTTCCCAGATGTCGCCAGGTCAAAATGGGGGGCTTTGTTGGATAGGACGGGCGTCCTTGTGAGTCAGGGGCTTTGGAGCAGAGGCAGACACGCAGAGGGGAGAGGACGTGAGCAGAGGCGGGAGCAGGCGCCGTGAGGAGGTGAAGGCAGAGGTCGGGTGACACTTTGACAAGCTGAGGACCAACAACAAGCAGCCGCCAGAGGCGTGGGCAGAGGCCCGGCCGCGCTCCCTCGGAGCCTCAGAAGGAAGCCTCCCCACCCACACCTTGGTCTTGCACCTCTGGACTCTGGTCTGGGAGAGACCAAAGTTCCGTTAGTCAAATCACTCCACTTGTGGTGCTTGTTATGGAGGCCGAGGAAGCCGGTGAAAACCCCTCCAGAAAGGGGTATGAAGATAGAATTTTAATAAAGAGGTATGACATATTCTGGTTATTTGAACAGGTGGTCATATGTCTGAAAAGGCCTTTTCCTGGGCAATCAGTATCGTCACGTGTGTGGAAAAAGGAGTGACCCAAACCCAGATCACAGCGGGTTCTGAGGTGTGTGGAGCCCAAGTCACACGGCCCAGCCTGTGCCGGCCGAAAGCGGTTTCCGATCAGGCCGTGGATGGCACCGGCCAGACGTGCTCTCCGATACGGCACCCAACTAACAGCAGTGACCAAACTAACTCCCAAAATGCTCGTTCCATGAGTGACTGACTAAATTGAACACGACGGATAATTTGGCTTACTTGTCTCACGAACCTTCATTTAAACAATCACTCTGGGCACCCTCAACAGTGAGTCTGAGGACCAGGGCGCCGGCAGGTGAGGACCGCCCCGTGGCTGCCCCTGCTCCACGTCCCGCTCTGTCTCTCACTGTCTCTGCCTCCCTGGGGACAAGGTCTCCGGAGAAGTCCCTCCTGTGGGGTATCTTTCTGTCTTTTGGGGACACAGGTTTGTCTCGCGGATCACACAACTTTGTTCATACTCTGGGAAGTTGCTGTAGAACCTCTGCCCATTGAAACGTGACCAGTCATTTCCTGTTGCTTCTTGTAACGTCACTGGACTGTAGCCGCCACGCTAATGTATTAATAAACACAGGTTCCATCTCAACGGTTTCACACAGGCTTTGCTTGTTCAGAGAGCTGGTGCCCTCTGACTGCGTGACTCTTTTCCTCCTGTCTCCTGGAAGTTTGCTACACGCCTTCCGGATATGGGGGCTTCTGTGCTGTTTTGTGGATTACGGTGTGCATATAGTGTTGTCCTCCAGGTGTCTTTGGAGCTCTGCACGGCTCACTCTGCACCAAGAGCACAAGGTGAGCTCCCGGAATGCAAGAGACCCGGGCCAGGAGCAGGCCAGCGTGTCCCAGTCCAAATAATCAGGATCTCCAGCACGGTTTGTGTTTTACAGATTCCTTCTCCTCCCTCTTCCCATCACCCATTAAAATATTCTGTGGCTCCCCAAGGATAGAGAAACACAGAGCAGCAATTAATATATCCAGCCCATGATCTGCCTCCAAACTGTGAGGAATGAGATGCTATTGTTGGGGAGCAATATATGCCCCCCAAACTATGACTAAAGCATTTCTCTCTCGTAAGGGAAATTTACGTCTATAAAGAAAATCTCCATTGGAAGCGTGTCTCCCTCTATGCACCAGGGACAGAAGGTTGCCTATATCACTCAAGACCTTTGATCCAAGGAGAAGGCACCCACTCAGATCTGGACAACAGACCCTACCTGTGTTTAAGGTGCTTTTCCTGTACTGGCCATCTCTCCATCTCTGTTTTTTGTGGGTTTTTTTTTTTTTTTAGAGATGGGATCTTGCTATGTTGCCCAGGCTGATATAAAATTCATGAGCTCAAGTAGTCCTCGCACCCCAGCCTCCTGAGTGGAGCTGGGACTACAGGTGCCCCCATGCCCAGTGCTGGCCATGTCTTTTTAACGGGCCTTTCCTCACGCCCTCCTCTCTTCCTTCCAGAGAAGGATGGTATTAAGCCGCAGTAGACCCCTTCAAGATCTACTCTAGAGATTCACACAACTTTGGGTTATCGCCCACGGACACGGGGATAGAACTGCCTATGCTGTTAAACTTCTGTTCATTTTTCTCCTGTTAATCTGCCTTTTGTTCCAGGGAGTCCCAGCTAAGAACCCATGAAATGTGGAGGAGAGAATTATTTTCCTCCCCTACACCATTCTTACAGTTAACAGAAAGTGCTGTTGGAATATTATTGGTGAAATAAATGGATTTCTTAATAGAAATTCAAAGAGACATAAAGGCCTTCAGAAAGCATCCTGAACGGGAAGAAAGTGAAGTCATTACCTAGGAAAACCCAACGCCCCTCGGCTGCCCCCATGAGAAACACTCGCGGAACAGAGAAGGGGTTGTTGCCCCCCCGCAGGGTCAGCTGGGGAGCATCGCAGTCAACCTGTCACAGCTCCTGTCACAGCTCCTGTCACAGCTCCCGTGCGCACCTCCCCTTTCTGGTGCGCGGTTCCCACGCCATCTCACCGGCTGTGACGACCGCGGTACGTACCGTGCTCGCACGGAAAGCCCGGCCTGCTTGCCCAGAACGCCTTGGTAATGCAGAGATCTTGACTATTCAATTCTGAAACGCAATTTTTTTCTTGAATTTTCAATCCTGTTTTCAACAGGTAAAGTAGAAAAAAAGCCCAATTAGGCTTTTTTGTGAACAAGTCAACTCTGAGGCTGGGTGTGGATTTCAGAGACAAAGTTCTCAGCCCTTGGAGACTGGACACGGCTGCCCCGGGGGCTGAGACTTGTTGCCCGGTCCCTCTCAGTTCTGGTTTCTCCCCTTGTCGGCTCCTGCCCTGCCCCCTGCCCCACAACTGTCCTACTCCGCGCTGCAGGGATCAGTGTCTGATCCCCCTAATCAGGCTCAGTGTGTTGGCCCACTTGCTGCTGTCCTCAGGGTAAAGCCTCAGGCCCCCAGGACAGCACTCAAGGCCCTTCCTGACTCGGCACCCACCTAGCTTTGCAGCCTCACTTTAGTTGATTCCTCACTAAATACTTACGGAGCCATTGGAACGATGACCACTGCCCGGGCAGTAAAGGACCTAACCTTGCCCAGAGAGGCCTGCCTTTGCCCTCAGCTGCCGGGACATGGTGTGTGGGCCCTTGACACGTCCTTCCTGATGACAGCGTCTCTGCTTACCTGGGGCCTTGGCCACCAGCCATCTCAGAATGTGACCTGTGATGGCGGCTTTGGGTCATGCTGGGTCCACTCTTCTCCCAGAGGGCCTGGAAGCTCAAGGTCAGCCCTGCGGGCAGCTGCCCGTGGACACCAGGGCTCAGGGGAACTTCCCTGGTTGACAGTACCCCACACGCATTGTCACACGTCATTGCTGGAAGGAACTAACACCGGCCATGGCTCCACAGGGACGACACCTGGCACCCGCTGGCTCTGCCCAGGTGTGCTTGCAATGGCTGATTTCAGTCTGCCTCGATTCCTTGTAATAAGCCACAGCAGCTTTCAGTGAGTTCCACAAGTCCCTCTAGAAAATTATTGGAGCTGAGAGTGATGTGGAGAACCCTCAGACTTTAACCTGGTGTCAGGAGTGAGGGTGGTCTCGTGGCCTCTGCTCCCCCAAACCCCACAGCTCCGGACTACACACAGAACCTGCTCCACGCTGCGTTTCTGCTTTTGTTCTCTCTCTGCCCCTCTCTCTATCCCCCTCTCTCTCTCCCCCGTCTTGATTCCCTGATGTAACCCGCCCCCTCCCACTCCACGGCCTAGCTAGGCTGCTACGGCAGGGAGCGCACTGGTCTGACCTGGGAGTAGATAAGTGAGGGGCAGTGTCAGGTCTAACTCACGGCCTTGGTTTTCCCTTCAGTATAAAATAAAAAGCCTGGCCCTGAGCAGTGACTGTCAACTGTGGAGCCCGTGTGTCAGCATTCTGAGCGAGGGGACAAAGACCGGCCCAGACAAGACAGGAGGTACCACGTTGATCTCGCTCAAATCCACTTAAAACAGGGGTTGAATCAAGGGATGAAGGAAAGAGTCCTCCCTCAGGATGGCAGAAAAGTTAATAGTTTGTCATCTTCCTCGCATATTCTCATTACATCCAGATTAATTTAGATTTAAGAATTCTGCCTCATAATATGAGATTACTTAATTTCCTACTATTTCCTGCAAATCAGTTCTCTTTTGTATTTTAGAAAGTGTTTTCCGAAGTCTTACAAAAATGCAAAAATGGAACAAAACTCTCTTTGTTTTACTGCTTCCTCTACTGGCAGCCCATCCGCGGCTTCTCTCGGGAGAGGCGCAAACGCCGCCCAGAGCGCTGAGAGCGAAGCCGACTCAGCGTCCAGGCAAAGCTGCTGCGTCGTGCAGACACACGGCCCACGGGTCAGTGGCTCCTTCGCAAACCCACCTCCTTCCTCCCGAGAGGAGGAGCTTAGCGTCCATATGTTGGCTCATCAGAAACACAGATATGACCATATGTCACCAAAGATGGCACTGCCATCGCCCTTGGCCAAGTTCCTGGTGTTCGCTGGTGGTGCGTTTTCCAAGCACAGACATTTTTGAATCCACTGCTGAGAAGTCTGATGAGCGTCTGTGATGCCAACAGAAGGTTCAAGTTCCAATCAGGTCTTTGGGGCCAAAACTTGGTCCCTCGTAGCTCATGCGGCCGAGTCCAAAAACCAGTTCCATCGGCAATTTAAGCTCTCGGAGAACATCTGAACATACGTCCCTTTCAAACCGCGGCAGCCTTTCCCTGCCTTGGCATGCGGATGAGTGCATGCTATATTTGGTAATGAGTGCCAGTCCTTTTTTGACAGGTTAATTAATATTCATTATTCAACAGGGGAGAAAATGCTGAGTTGTTTATCATGGGTTCATTAGTTTTAGCCAAATAAAGGATAAACATAATTACTCTCATAAACTACTGTGACAGAGCCTGAAATTCACAGGGCTGGAAATGGATGCCTTCAGGAAACCTCTAAGAGAAGCGAGACCCTGGGGTCCCAGCAGGTGAGCGAGAGTGACGGTGCCATGTCTGTGGGTGCATGCCTGCCGCACCTCGCTCTGAGCCTGGAAGAGAGTTTGCCAAGGAGTTTGCCTTTCACCCTGCCTCTGTCTTCACTGACGAGTTTTGATGTCAGGTATTGGGGACTTGTTTGACCTGTTCCCACCCTGCGTGGTGTGTGTAGGAATTAAGGCTGCTGTAGGGGGAGGTCCTCTGACTACACAGACGGCCACTCCTGACAGCGTGGAGCTGGGCACGGGGGTGTCTCCCCCTGAAGTCCAGCTTCCCGCCTGTGTCTTTCTGGCGAAGGTTTGTGAGGCCTATCCCCCTGCAGTTTCCTTCCCGTCCTGCCCTGGTCCCCAGCCCTGATGCCTTTGGTTCCAACCACTCGAGACTACAGATTCTACTCCTTAAGGACATCAGCTTAATCCTCTGTGTACTGACTGTGTCTCCCCCAGAATTGTATGTAAAACTCTAACCCCCAATGTGACTGTATTTGGTGATGGAGCCCATAAGGAGGGAGTGGAGTTTCAATGAGCTCAAGAGGGTGGGGCCCTGATCCAATGGGATCAGTGTCCTTCGAGGACGAGACACCAGAGAGCTTCACCCCTTCTGTGTGCACACAAGGAAGAGGTCACGTGGGCACAGAGCAAGAAGGCGGCCACTGGCAAGCCAGGAAGAGCCCTCACCAGGAACCAAATCTGCTGGCGCCTTGGTCTGGGACTTCCAGTCCCCAAAACTCTGAGAGGACACATGTCTGTTGTTGGAGCCACCTAGCTTATGGCATTTTTATGGCAGCTCAAGCTGATTAATAGACTAATACAGGGTAGTAAACTATCTGGAAACCGTAATAGCGCGTGCACACATACACACACACACACACACACACCCCTTGGCATCTTCACCCCCTGTCCTGCCACTGTGTTCTTAGGAAGCATTTGATAAGGATGACGACGCGATGATGAGAATGAAAAGGAAGAAGATGTGTTTAGGTCGGGTGCTTATTGTCCCCCAAAGAGCTTACACGTTCATTGCCGCATGTGGAGACCCTGGGTCCGCGCAGCCACGGCTGAGATGAGAAAGTCAGGTTCTGAAATAAATACGGTTTGCCGCAGGTTGAGTTTTCAGAGAGCAGACGCTGAGACTGAATTTGGGATATGAGATCCCAAGGGAAGGGGTGGGAGGAAGCAGGGCTGAGCAGAGGAAGACGTGGAACCACCCAACAAGCTCAGCACCGCACCACCGCGGAGGCCTGGGGCAAATCACCCAGAGGACGGTGGCCTCTGTACCCCTCCTCATTCTCTGGGTGCTGCTGTACCCAGGGACGCGTGACCTGGAGCAAGGCAGCTCTGCTGCTGAGGCCACGCCTGGAGGAGCTGCAGCCGGGGCTGTCTGCCCGCACGTCCACTGCTGGACAGCGAGGCCTTCCCAGAAGGGAGCCTAGGTGATGCATCTGTGCGTCCACCTCTAGCTTGAAGCTCCCATGGGACCCTTGCCCGAGTCCATTCCTATTTCCAAATATGATCACTAGAGTAAACCAGGCTAGGGTCCTTCCCGCCGATGTTTTTATACTTAGACTATGAATTACCATTTCTATACAAATGACCCAGTGTGGTGAGTTTGAGCCATATAGAAATGCTGTCATTCCAGGTACGTACAGTTGACCCTTGAACAGCACAGGTGTGAACTGCGAGGAGCCACCTATACAAGGACTTTCTCCTGCCTCTGCCACCCCTGAGACAGCAAGACCAACCCCTCCTCTTCCTCCTCCTGCTCAGCCCACTCTACGTGAAGATGTCGAGGGTGGAGAACTTGATGATCATCCACTTCCATGTCATGAGTAGTAAATATAGTTTCTCTTCCTTATGATTTTCCTATTAGCATTTTCTCTTCTCTAGCTTGCTTTATTGTAAGAATACAGTGCATAATGCATGTAACATACACAATCATGTTATTGGTAAGGCTTCTCGTCAATCACAGGCTATTAGTAGTTAAATTTTTGAGTAGTCAAAAGTTATATGCAGATTTTTGACTGTGGGGGTGTCAGCACCCTTAACCCCTGTATTGCTCAAGGATCAATGGTATATACTATATGTAATGTAGTATATGTACATATAGTATGTGAATATATATCTACACTACATATACTATATATTTTTATGTATTTTATTCTGCAACTACATTTTTAAATTCAACATTCTGTTTAAAAGATTTAACTATGCTGATATGTGACAATCTTATTCATTCTGAATTATTAACTAATTCACTCTAAATGATGTGAAGAATCCTATTGTGTTTGTGTACCGTGATTTATTTCTTCTTACCCTCTGAGGGTGGGTAAACTGTTTCCCATATTAACTCTCATAAGCAAAGCTGCAGCGGACATCTGCCCTGCTGTGTCCTAGTCTTGGGATTTCTCTGGGGCACAAGGACAAATTGCTCCCCCACTGACCTGCCGTGGTGTCTGCATACAGTCTGCGCTCAATTATAAACACCAGCTCTTAGTACCTGGAGTGTTGCCCTCCAAGTTCCTCTCCCCAGACTCAAACTGCCAGTTCCCGGGAATCGATATTGAAGATCGCAGGGCCGGCAGGTTGCTGCTATTAGCTGTGCTAAAGCCAGTATTTCTACCTAACTGGGCTGTGCTTATAAACCTGCCTTTTTAGATCAAAAGTTTTTGCTATAGGGATTCTTCTTTCAAAAGGGACGGACATAGTACAATATGTCTGCAGACATGGTAAACAAAGAAAAAAAGAACAAAAATCCCAATCTTCTGCTTTGCAATGTAATCAACATAACAATTGTTAAACTAAAAAAATGAGGAAGTAAGCAAAACAAAAACAAAATAAAGTGCTATGAGCAACTAAAGCAGATGTTCCGGCACTAACGCTCTGTGTTTTAATCAAAGGAGGTACCTTCTCATCCTCATCAAAACTCATTTACTCTCCCTGCTTCCTCCCTCTCTGCTACGATGCAGACACGTCACGAGCACTTAACTTTTAGAAATTCAGTGATACACACTCAACAAAAATGGGGGGGGGTTCACCTTGGACTTCTAAGTTAAAACAATGGGGTGGATGAGAAAATGAAAACTAAGCCATTTAAAAAACACACGTGATGGATTCTATTGTGCCCAGAATTGTGTCCAGGTTGTTCCCAATGACGCATTGTGGCCCCAGCAAAGGCCTGATGTGAGAGGGGGGTATCTGCTCTGTTACCAGGTGTGTGTGTGACCTGGTGTGTTTCTAAACATCTTTGTATTCTACACCCTTTACCTGAAAATTAGAAATAATGATAGCACCTGTTGCACTGGGCCCTTGCGGGGATTAAAGAAATAAAAGCAAAGCCCTTAGGACAGTGCCTGACACAGACAAAGCGCTGAATTAATATCAAGAATGAATAAGCCACAGTGGCCCCAGAGAGCAGCACTGTGTTAAAATTGTAATAACTGATGTTAATGATCATGACCTCGGTTACTGAATAAAAGAAATAATACTCAGATTTTCTCAGCACATGGATGGTGAACAAAATATAACTCAATAATAAGAAAAAGATAAATATATATCATTATTAAAATATGAATAGCAGTGTAAAAATAATCATGATCTTGGTTTATTCAGAAAAAAATAAATAATTTCTATACGGTTCAGTGATTTCTTAGAAAGTAAAATGGTGAATGTGACATTTTGGAGTCATTTTTATCCCCTACGTGCTAGGTGGAAGTTGTATTCCAAATGCTGGATAAATCACATCAATTTTCCCCACGACCGTATTCTTCAGTACCTTAACAAAATTTCCATGGAAAAGGTGCATTTGTGATAAAGTATGTTTGATCAACGCTGGTTTAGAGGACATTAAACCGGAATTTTCTCTTTGTGTAATGATGAACTTGGAAACTAGAAAGAATTTTTCTTGCTGAAAACAAATAAAAGAGCTGGGAAAATATGAACAGGAAATTTTGAGCTAACAACACAGTGAGGAATTATAGAGATAAAATTCAGGAAAGGGAGAAAGCCCATGGAGTAAGCTTGGTATTTAGAATCCCTTTTCCCGCAGTGTGTCCATGTAGCTGAGAAGCTGCATAGCACTGCTAACAGTCACAGGGACTGGGGACAAAAATGACGGTTGAGGGCTCTGAGGAAACACTGTTTCCTTGCACTCATATGGCACACTTCTTCCCTAACCAACCAATTCTCCTGCATTGTGGGGTACCCTACAATTTGATTACTCTCTGACACTATGTACCTGGAGTTAGCATCAGATCCCACAGGTTAAAGGCTCCGTCCCATAAACTAACCTCTCTTCAGATGTCAACTGCAAGTCCAGACTTCTCATACTTCTGACCAAGCAGCTATAAATCAGTGGCTCCCGTGACCCCTTCCTGGGGTTCAATCATTTGCAAGAATGACTCACAAAACTTGGAGAAACATTTTACTTACATTTACCAGTTTATTACAAAGGATTTAACTCAGGAACAGTCAGATGGAAGAGATGTGTAGGGCAGGGCATGGTGTGTGTGTGTGTGTGTGTGTGTGTGTGTGTGTGTGTGTGTGTGTGCGCGCGCTCGCGCGCAGCCCCCATGTCCTCTCTGGACATGACACCCTCCCAGCACCAACCCAGAAGCTTATCAAATCTCCTTGTTCTACAGTGTTTGTAGAGCGTAATCTCCACTGCCCTCTTCCTTCCCAGAAGTTGGTGTATGGAGCTGGAAGTTCCAACCCTTTAATCTGTTGGTCTTGCTGGTTTCCAGCCCTATTCTGATGCCGTCTAGGGGCTCACCATAAGCCACCTCATTAATATAAACACAGGTGTAACCCAATGGGGCGTGTTATGAATAATGAGACAGTCCTTCCACTCAGCAATTTTCAAAGGTTTTAAGGGCTCTGTGCCAGGAACCAGGAACAGAGACAAAATTAGACCACAGGGCCCACTGTGAGGAGCCCTTGTCAATGCATCTCATTGGTGTTGAGACCCTGTAGGGCTACACATTTGCAGCAGGGCTGGGTTGTAAGGTATCTCTCTCAGGGACTAAGTCTTGTGTTGCATCATCTTAGGGCTCTAAAGTTGGATTGAGGTAGACTTAACCGCCAGTGCCCTGAACCGCTTACCAGCAGCTCTCTAGAGGAAGGGAACATCATCCAAGGCCACAAATTATGTCTACAATGTTTTTAGATGCAATTCCCAACTTTTAATAATTAAAAACAAAAACTAAGTAGAGAAAAAGTATGGACAACATTAAAATGAAAACAAAGAAACACAGCAGATATAAGAAACAGACCCATAGGAGAACCAGAAAATGGAAATTCCAGATATTGACTTACAAGAACCATAATTATTAGTCCAAAAAATAAAACAACAAGATTGAGAATTTTGGCAAAGAAATGAAAGCCATAAGAAGGAATTAAATAGAAACAAAAAAATGCAATGATCAATATTAAAAACTCAAAGGATGAGTTCAGTGATCGATTAAACATGACTGAAAAGAGAACTAGAGCTTTGGAACATTGGTCAGAATAAAATATCCAGAATCAAACATGAAGACTGATAAGACGACTGAGAATGCAAGAGAGGCTAAGAGACATAAGAAAAGCATGGAGAAGTCACGTGCAACTGGAGTCCCAGAGCAAGAAGAGAGGCAGCATGGGGTAGAGGCAATATTTGAAAAGACTAATGAAAGACATCAAGTCATAGATCCCAGGAGCCCTACAAATAAATAAAAGTCCCAACAGAATAAATATGAAACCACACATAGACATATCAGACACAGACATAACTGCTACAGACCAAAGACCAAAAAAAGTCCTAAAAGCTGTCAGAAAAAAGACACCTTGAGAGATTTTAAAACAATCACCTTGAGAGATTTTAAAACAACTTTCTCAGCAGCTTAAAGAACATGAAGAAAAAATAGGAAGAGCCTAGATATTCTTGAAGAACAAGGTATTTCTTAGTACTATGTACTAGGACTTTTAAAGCTTCAGTGATTAAAACAGTGTGGAATTGGCCCAAGAGGGAAAAACAGACCAAGGAAGCAGTGTGGAGTCCGGAAACAGAGCCCATATGTACGCCTGACATATGAAAAGGTAGCACTTGCAGAACAGTGGCAGGAAATGATTTTTCCAAAAATGGTGTTGAGTCAAATGGTATCTATTTAAAAAAAATAAAATAAAATGTAACCTATATGTCATGGCATACCAAAAAAATCAATTTCATGTAGATTGCAGATCTAAATGTGAAAGGTCAAATAATAAAACTTCAGAAAACAAAGTTAGAAAATATTCATGAACTTGGGATAGAGATCTTTTTAAAAATATGACACAAATTCATTGAACATAAAGAGAATGAATGAAAATGATATACAAAAATTAAGAAATTTTGTTCATCAAAAGATACCATTGATAGAGTGAAAAAAGTTAATATAAAGGCAATATAAAGAACCCTTATAAATTAACATAAAAATAAAGGCAAACAGCCCAATATAAAAGATGCAAGTGACTTGAATAGATACGCCATTTGAAAAAATTCCAGGCTTTAGAAACATCAGAAAATGTGCTCAACTTCACAAGACATCAGGAAATGAAAATTAAAACACTATGTGGTACTACTTCACACCCACCAGAATAACTAAAATTAGAATTTCTGACAATATGAACTTAAGTTCTCACATACTACAGGTGGGAGTGAAAACCAGTATAGTCACTTTGGAAAGCTGTCTGACATTCTCTAAGTGAAACACATCTGATAATCTAGCAATTTCTCTACTACAGAAATACATGCACAAGCTTAGCCAGAGACATCTACAAAAATGTTCACAGCAGTATTTTTCATAACAGCCCCTAAAGGGAAGCAATCCAAAAGATTGTTGGTGTTAGGATGGACAAATCAATCTGATGTAATTAGAAAATGAAAGACTATGTAGCAAAGAAAATGAACAGCCCAAGCTCCATTCAACAAACAAATGGCTCTTACAAACACAGTGTAGAACGAAAGAAGCCAAACACAAAAGAGTATATACTTTACAGTTTTGTTTACGCAAAGTTCAAAACTGGAAAACTGCACTATGGAGTTAGAAATGAGGAAACGGGTCATCCTAGGGAAGAACAAAAGATCAGACGGTGGCGGCAGGGAGTGCGAGGAAGTACCAGGATTATCTGCAATATTCCATTCCTTATCCTGTGTGAGGATTAATTGGATGCTCACTGTGTGATCATTCACTGAGCTCCGATGTATGTTTCCTGTGCTATTTGACACAAGATTTACAGTTCAATTTTTTAAAAGTTTTACAGAGAAAGGCAGTTAAATGGGTCTCTTTACTTCAAGACCTCTGAGAGACTATAACATATATTATGAGTCCTCGAGTGGGGATATGGTACGTGCTAGATCCCGAGTTTATCAGACCACAGACGCCTTTTCTTACCCACGTAAAAATCTCCAGTTTCCACAGAATGGTTTGGGAATCCCTGAAATACCTGTTGATACCTGTCCATAGCATCTTCACGCTCATAGAGTTTGTGATACTATGAAACATATGTTAGGTCTTTGTCCCCGTTTCCTGACTTACAGCTTCGAAAACCCTGTAGATGCAGGTGCCAGGAGCACCTCTGTGCTTCTATTTGGTCTTTGCCTCCTGGTTTCTGACGCAGAGCGCCCAAGACCCCTGTCATTTCCTGAGTGACAGGAGGATCTAACACAGGGTTCCTCAATCCCTTGGAATTTCCGAGGTGATGGGAGAATCTTGTGCTGATGAGGTGACGCCTGGTGGGCTCCTGGGCAGCCTCAGGGTGGGGGCTGGCTGCCAGGCAAACCAACGGTGGCCTTGGAGGTTTATAACTTTCAGCCCCAGCCCCCCGCCTCCTGGGAGAGGGGCTGCAGGTCGGGCTGATCACCAGTGGCCGATGACGTACACAATCGTGCTTATGCAATGAGGCCTCCGTAAAATCCCAAAAGGGAAGGATGGGGATGAGCTCCAGAGAGCTGAGCACGTGGATGCCCCTGGAGGGTGGCGGACCCCCAGGGGGCTCGGAAGCTCCACCCCTCCCCCACACCCTGCCTGTGCAGCTCTCCCATCTGGCTGCTCATGCACCCTTTGTAGCATCCTTTGCAACAAATGGGCGAAAGCGGGCCTTTCCCTGAGTTCTGTGAGCTGCTGCAACTTAATCAAACCTGAGGAGGAGGAGTTTGTGGGAACCCCAGTTTATAGCCGGTCGGTCAGGCGTGTAGGTGACAACTCCCTAAACTACTTGCGATCGGCATCCGAAGTGGGGGCAGTCTCGTGAGATGAGCCCTTGACCTGCTGGATCTGACACCGTCTCCAGGTAGATAGTGTCAGAGTTGAATTACAGGTCGCCCAGCTGGGGTCTGCTGGGGAATCGCTTGCTTGGTGTGTGCAGAAAACCCCCCACATGTCCCGTGTCAGAGGGGTGTGTTGCTCGGTATGTGAGACTACAGAGGGGACAAGCAATGTGGCTTTTCCTGTTCTTCATACCATCATCCCTAGGAGCCAAGGACAAACCCTGTCTGACCAATGTTGTCCTCAAAGTTGACACCTATGGTGGCATCACTGATCAGCCTGTCTGTAAGAGTTAGGGTGCCGCCTGCTGTAGCAAAAAGACCCAAAATAAGGGTGCCGTGCTCAGGCAAGACAGTTCCTTTCTCTCTGAAGTCCGAATTGCAGCCCCGGCTGGTCGAGTGGCTCCACCACCAGCAGGTGCCCAGCCCTGTCTGCCACCTGCTTCACCACCTCCCTGTGGGGCTTCCTCTTCCCCTGTGGGGGTCCATTATGGCTGCTGGAAATCTACCCGCCATCCATCCACGTTCCAGCTCGTGGGGTTAAGGAAAGGAGGCAAGGTAGAGAAGGCACACAGATTATTTTTAGGGCATAACCTAGAATTGGCATGCATATTTCTGCTTAGTCACCATTGGACAGGATTTGATCATGTGGCCACTCCTAGCTGCAAGGGAGCCTGGAAAGAGCCACCACTGCCAAGCGAATACACAGGTTTCTTTTACTAAAGGGAGAAAGAAGTATAAATACTGGGAGGAGGATGTCTTTGATCCTTCTCTAACGAAACACCTCTGGAATGAGTTTAAAAAGATCTCTCTTTTTATTGGTATGTTAGATAAACAGCATCAATGATCAGGTAAAGGGAAATCAGAATCTAGTTAAGAGTAAAAAAACCTTCAAGAAAGGAACAAGGATTCCCAGTTTCAGTGGCATTAAATCAATGAGATTCTTGTTATTTCTGTGTTTTAGATGAGAGAGGCAATCTGGAGAATGCTCCTTTTTTGACACAACACCCAAGCAGCTGATTCACAGAACAGTGCTACAGGGAGCGCCTGCCCAGACGGCCGATACGTGCTGATGCCCGTGTCGTGCAAAGCAGCACAGCGCGTTAGAAATGGCGGGGACTTTGGGATCAGACGGAGCAGAGTGTGCACCTTGGCGTTGCCACTTCCCAGATGTGTGATGCCGCGTGATCTTCTATGCAAACCAAAGCCCCTCAATGCCTGTGCTTTTCCTTTTGGGTCCTTTCATTGGTAGAGGCTGTCTCTTCTGACGAGTCTAATTTCAGTGTATAAATGTTGCCTCTTCTCCTGAAACCTCGCTGCTGCAAGACATCTAATTAACAGCCACACTTTCAAAGGCACCTAACAAAAGCCTCCCTGCGCGTCTCAGCACAAGGACTCTCATTAGTGAAGCTGGGTCGGGTGATTATTTATACCACTTCTATAATTAAAAATTCTGAAAGCTAATTACAATTATCCATCAGTGTTTCAACATGCCAGGGCTGGAGATCTTAACCTTCCTTGCAGCATTCTTCTTCCCTCTCTCCTCTTTCTCATCTCCTGTTCGGCCCCATGGCTTTCCTTTCCAACACTCTCCGGTCCTTGGAGGCTGATTGTTTGTTTTCCACACAGTTCCTCAAGTTCCCAGCTGTCGGAAGAGCTATTTGTTTGTCATCTGTGAAATGGGGAGGGAAGGGCCAACACCGCTTCATCCCTGTGCCTCGGCTACCCAAATAAATACCTGCACAGTGGGAGGCTTCGGTTACAGCCGATGTCCCTGTTCCTTGTCCTTCAACTAAAGGGCTCTCCAGTGCCACCTGTCGGGGCCTCCAGATGTCTCTTGTAAACACCACATGTAATTAGTAGCTATTAGTTCCAGCAGTGGTCCAAACAAGGAGGAAAACCAAAATATCACAAGTTCCATTTAATTAAAGCAACTGCATTGAGAGGACTCAGCTCATATCTTTTTGCAAGTAGTTAGTGGACCCCAGACGAAGTGACATAGAGAAATTTCAATCTGGAAGAGGTGCACTGGTTACATCATCAGCATCACCATGACACCAGCATCATCATCATCATCCCAACACGCTGGCGTGGACGTCCCTCCCACCGAGTGCACGGCACCCCTGCCGTGCGTGCTGGAGTTCACGTGCCAGGGATGCTCTCCACACCTGCTGTGGGCACCAGCCGTGTGCCGTCTCACACCATGGAAGTGCTCCTGGAAGTCGTCCTGTAGATTCCATCTCAAATGCCCCACGGAAGCGGAATTTTCCAGCCACGTGTGCCTGCCATGGTTTCTGCTTCAAAATGACATCTGGCAAGAAGCTTCTCACTAAAAGAGTCTGGGTGGCACTAAGAAAGGAAGAAAATCCATGCCACCACCAAGAGCTGGATTTGATCATCAACGTTTTGCTAGAATCTAGGGGGAAAGTTTCTCTATTTTCAAGGCTAATGATAGTGAATTGAAAAGCACAGTCAATGGATCAACTTTGCAGGGTCAATAAAAATTAATAAATAAGCCTGCTCGTCTGAGAGGGACTGCTGTCTCCCCCTTACTGTGGGGGTGCTTCCTGTGTCAGGCACAGACGGGCTTCCACCCTCCCCAGCAGGAACCGCCATCCCCCACGCGAGAAGACAGACAGTGGGAAGGGGACGGCGGGGCTGCTCCGCTAGCGGATCCTCCGTCCCAGCACGTGCTGAGCACAGGTAACAGGCGATGAGAAAATTTCCTCTCAGCACAGAAGAGCTGCTTTACAAGAGAGACACTGGGAATTTGACTATAATCTATGCTCACTTCCTGTCTTCCATCTGTCCTTCTTAGGATGCATTCCAAATTTCACTCGGGTCGAGAGAGAATGGGCCCAAAAGCAATGCAATATGCTTGCATGTGAGGACGAGGCCAGTGAAAATTCTTCTCACTTGAGAATTAGTACACAGGATAAAAAATAGATTTTGGTTGTAGTTTGCAAAGATTCTGTGTCCCCTCTTGCCATAGGATTATATCAATACTTCCCCCCCAGTGTTTTACTAAAGCCCCATGATGTGATTTGCACCAGCCAGGGGAAGGTGAGCAGACATATGCTTTAAGAATGTGGATGAAAGAATGATAGTTTCAGGAAAAGAAAATATGAAAAACAGAAAATTTACTCCCAGCAAATTCTTACTAATGTAATCTTCAAACGATATATTTTTGAGGGAAAGAAAAATAACTCTGGCTGGGTGTTCTAAGCTCTGCGGTCTGAGTGGTGTGATAACATCTCGCACCATCCTGCTCCACCTCCCCCCAGATGTGAATCATCCCTCTGCCCCGCACGTCTACACTGTAAATGCCACCCACCTGGTGGTCGCCGACATCCTCTGCCCCGACACCCAACCGAGACACCAGCATGGCTCAGCGATCCGGGGTCACCCAAAGCAGATGGGCCTCCTGACTCAGCATCGGGACGTCAGCAGGAACCGAGTGCTGCATCACAACACCTACGTCATCCACCCCACTGCGTCTCATCCCGTAGGCCTTTCACCAGCCCACGTGGTCACAAGAGGAAGGGCGAGTGCGGGGCAATAAGGTATTTTGGGAGAGCAAGAGAGACCCCATTCGCGTCACTTTTATTACATTTTGTTGTTATAACTGTTCCATTTTCTTATTAGTTATTGCTATTGGTCTCTTACTGTACCTAATTATAAATTAAACTTTATCATAGCTATGCATTATGTGCATAGGAAGAAACACAATACACATAGGGTCAACACTATCCGCAGCTTTAGGCACCCCCTGGGGCCTTGGAAGCTACCCTGTGGGTAAGGAGAGACTGCCACGTGCACCTAATAGCATAGCACACTACACAGAAAGCCAAAATTTAAAAATATTAAAAAGAGACACAAACAAATACAAAATCAGACTAAGATATTATTAACACTGCATTTGGGAATTGATAGGGTAATCCCACCAAAAAAATCATATGTATATAGCCTGTTTGAATGCGCTGATTTTAAAAACCTGACCGAATGGACACATAGAATGCTACAACCAGGAGAATACAAAGTCTTTTCAAACACATAAAGTGGTAAACCAAGTCTCAACATTTAACAAAGGATTGAATCTTAAGGACTATGTTCTTATCTAAAAATGAGTGTCAGAAATCAATGTTTAAATATAACTATGAAAATCCTATAGGTCTGGAAATCAAGAAATACACTCCTAAATAACTTATTAGTCATAGAATAAGCCATAATAGAAATTAGAATAGACGTAGAATTAAAAAACCCAAATAGTACATATTAAAACATACCAGATCCATCTATATAAAGCCTTAAGTGCTAGTGTTAGAAGATTGTCTGCAAATTAATGAGAAAATAACTCATCTAAACAAGGCAGAGAGCGAATAATAGAATAAATGCAAAATGAGGGTTAGGGCCTCAACAAAGCTAAAAATATTGGTTTTCAAATAAATCTAATAAAATTGATAACTTTTGGCAAAATTTATCTAGAAATGGGAAAAGGCACAAATAAAAAATGTGAAAGATGTTGTTACAGCACAAAAACTAACAGGAAGATACTATGAATACATTTATTCCAATACATTCAAAAATTTAAACAAATGAAAAAGGAAAATCCCCCCAAATATTCAAAAACCAAATTATTCCATGGTTTAAAAAATACCAAAATACAGGAAAAGATAAAATGTCTCCCAGTGTATTTGTTAAGACTAGCACAACCTTAATTATAAAATCTGTATAAAACTATATGTAAAACCACAAGAAAAATTGCAGTCCTATCTTTTCTCTTTAAAATCCTAAACAAAATACTAGCGAACTTAATCCAGCATGATTTCAAATGTTAACAGACATGAGCAGCTGGGACTTATTTCAGAAATGCAGGGTAGAGTTAGCATTAAGAAAGCGCTTAAGGCAGTTTACCACGTTAATAGATTAAAGGAGAGCAACCATGATTATCTGAACAAATGCAAAAATAGGTTTTTGATAACTTCTAACATCAGTTCATGCCAAAATTTCATCAAAAACTACGAAAAAAGAGAGAACTTTTTAAATTTGTTAGCGAGTATCTTTAAGGAACACTACTGGGAATTCCACCCTCGGTAGCGAGGAAGCAAAGCGAGCTACTCAGAAGGCCACAGTGCTCACAATTGCAATTGTATCTAACGGTGTATTACAGTAAGGGTTTTAGCTAGTTCAGTAAGGCCAGAAAAATAAAAAAACATAAAAACTGGAGTGAAAAAAACCGAAGTGTTATTACCTTACAGTTACCCTGCAGAGGTGGTCTCGACTCCCTCCTCAAAACGTGGCTGGGATGTGAGGGACAGCACCGAGCGTGCACACAGGTGCAGAAAGGCCCGTTACTCACCTAGGAGGCTTTCTGGGGAGAGCAGGGTGACTGCAGGCTGGTTTGGAAACGGCTTGAGGAGCCGGGCGAGCAGACTCACGGGGGCTTTTATTGCAGTCAGGTGGCGAAAGCAGCAGGAGGGCTCCCATGTGTGAGGCCTGAGGCCTGAGTGGTTTGAACGCAGCATCTGCACCTGGGAAACCACAAGGAGGGAAGCCCTGGGGCTGCTATCAGCTTGCTCAGGTGCAGGGCGGATGAGGACAGGGGAGGGTGGCGGAGTCTGGCCGTGGTCAGACACCAGAAACACAGTCAGACTGTGTCACTGTCTACAGACGATGCCGAAATTGAAAATTAAAATAATGCGCAGATTAAATATCCAAATTACTGAAAAAATTCAGTAAAATTCCTAGATACAAAATCTGTATACAAATTCAGAAGAATTCCTGATACAGGAAAGTGGACCCCGAAACGGGGCTCTGCTTGGAGGACAAGTGGGTTCTAGGCTTCCCATGGGAGAGAATTCAAGAGTGAGCTGACAGTTAAACAACAGCAAGTTTATTAAAGTAAGAAAAGAAAAAAGGGAGGGGGCTCCCCCGTAGACAGGGCAGCGGAATCTCTCAGAGCAGTTTACCCTGTGGCTTTCTGGGGTGTTATTTTATACCTTCTGTTTCATTTTGTGTTAAGCGGAGGGAAGATTATTCGTAAGATTTCTGGGAGAGGGGTTTGGAGTTCTTGGAACTGAGGGTCCCTCCCCCTTTTAAACCATATAGGGTAACTTCTGGGCATTGCCGTGGCATTTTTAAACCGTGTTGCCCTGGTGGGAGTTCCCTGCAGTGGCTAATGCATCACAAGCAGGCATAGTGACCAGGGAGGGTGACTGAGGCCATTTTTTCATGGCCGCCTTGGTCCTAGCTGGTTTCGGTGGCTTCTCTGTCACCTCCTGTTGTAGCAGAGACCTTGGTTTGGGTCTCACAACTCCTTACTGAGCAGGGCCTGCCGGTTCCCTGTCTCATCTCTATAGACTAGCACCAACCAGCAGAAATTTAGGTTAAAAGAAAAAGATATTCATAACAGCTTCCAAAATGTAAATAATTCTAACAACAACATAAAAATTTTCAGAGAGAAAAATTATAGAATCTTACAGGATTTTTTTTTTTAAAGATTCAATAACAAAGCTCTCAATTTTGCCCAAATTAAATGAAACTCTATTCAAAATACTTCCAAGGCTTTTCATGGAACATGAAAGGCTGAATTTTAAATTCATAAGGAAGTGAAAATGTCTCCAAATAGTCAAGATACTCTTAAAGATTATATGAGAAGCCCAGCTTTGTGTCAAGACTTAATATAAGTCTATATTTATTAAGCCTGTAGGCAATTGGTACTTAAACATCACAGGTTTATTTCTGCCTCACAGTACATGACTGGTGAGACAGTGGAAGGTGTTCTCTGCTTCCCTGGGTCACTCAGGGACTGGGGCTGACAGCGGGTTCGTCATCTATAAGGGATCCCAGCAGCAGGGCAAATACAGCTGGGAGGTTGCGCGCCGGCTCTTCCACCCTTTGGCCAACTGGCAGTTATTTCCAGTCCAGCCATTGGCTAAAACTTGTCACATGGCCACACCTTCAGGGGAGCAGACAGAATTATCGCTAAACACCACTACCCTGCAAAGTATCCAGTGAACTGAGCATGCACATATCCTCGGACAGAGTCTAGATCATGAAGAAACTCTTGCATGTAAGCACCAGGAAGCACACCCAAACCTGTTTCTAACAGCATTGTTCATAACAGCAAAAAAGTTAAAAGCAACCCAACTGTAGAATGGATAAATAAGATGTATATCCTCCCAGTGAAATACTTACACAGAATGGTGGGTAGAGCCAGCTCACGCTGTCTTGCAAAAGCCAAGTGTGCGTCTCTCTCCCCATCTCTGCTTGAAGGGGCTGTACATCGTAGGTTGAAATCTGCTATGGTGGAGGTATTTACACCATGGAAATGGGCAAGGGTACAAATTGGAGCTTTTGTTCTCAAGAGCCAGATGTTAAATATTTACCAGCATCCCACTGACTGCGTGACAGCAAGAATGTATACTATACCCATGTGCACCAACATGGACCGACCTCTAAATAAAGTCAGAAAAATACACAGTGTTAGCCTACATGTGCAAGGTTTCAAAACTGAGAAAAATAAATTGGTAGTAAAAAATATCTACTGAGGGAGAAGTTAACAGAAAATTTGGGACGTGGTTATCAAAGGAAGGTGTACCCGGGGTATTGAGACTAGAAAGGGCACATTTTGGTGGGGAAGGGGTCATTCACGATTAAGTGCTATTTCTTTGCTCCAGAGGTAAATGAATATTTATGTTATAGTAGAGCTTTTAATCATTCATTTATATGTCATCCACTCTTTTGTGGGTATTCATCACAAATTATAAAATCTCATCAAATACAACAATTAAAATCAGCTCTGGAAGAAATAAAGAGCAAAAGTGAGCAAAACATCAAATAAATGATCTGAAGAACGAGCTTGAGTCAGTCTCCTAAAATGCAGAGAACGAAGACACAGAAGGGAGGAGGGAGGAGGTGACAGACATCGCAGCTCTGGTCACTTACAAAGTGGGTGGGGGAGTCTGGTCAAGGATAAAGGAATAAAAAATAATCAAGTTGGTGCCGTCTTTCTCTGCTCCATTTCCTCAGGTGCTAGAATGTCACGTGTACAGGGTTTTGAAAGTAAACGTTCATGTCCTCAAATCTGATGCCTAACAATCTGCCTCACATGCATGATGATAATTAAAAATATTGCAAGAATTATAAGTGCTCATGAAATACAGTGTTTGTACACAATAACATATACAAATCAGACCAATCAGATAATGACAAGAACTCAAGACACACCTCAAGAAATGGTGGCTTTAAAGAACTTTGTCTTCTTGAAACCAAACTCAAAAAGCAAAGCTAGATTATGTTTTCACAAGTGCTGGCATCTTCTTCTAGTTGCCTGAAAATTTCCATCCTATAGTATATCCTGTATACCACAAGTCAGATGGACTACTTTGTAAAATTTGACAACATTTAAAAAGCAAATAAACAAAGAAAAACACCTACTCTTACATTTGCTAAACAGCAGCTACATTTGTTCCCTTGTCTTTATTTTTCAGCTGTATCCTATGGAATACCAGGGTAGCACGTGGTGAAATTCTGAAATTCAAAACACCATAAAAACAAAACGTATATTCAGATGTATTCTATGTCGACAGCTAACTTACCGGAGACCCACCCAATACATTCATTACCTCGGGGAATGACCTCAGAATTAGCTGAGGGCTGATCTGTCAACTCAGTCACACAAGCTCCTAAGCGTGTCACTGACTGAGCGGGTTGTACCTCCGCAAGTGTCCACTTACAATTTGGGCGTTTGCATGTCCACCCCACACATTGTAGAAACCAGTGAACTTGTGCATATGAGTATGGCCAGTGAAGGGCTCATGCTTGGTTAGGGCCATTTCTAACCCTGTGTAGTGCCAACGAAAACACTATTCAATGACACTTATTAAAGCACAGCAAGGAAGACTTTATTCAGCACCAGGAGGGACCACTGCTTTGGGATTCTGTGGTGGGGAAGAGAGAATGGGTTCAACTCTGAACACGGCACAGCAAGTGGGGATTTATAGCCAAGGAGCATGGGGGTGTCAGCAGGTGGAAAATTACTAGGAGGAGACATCCGGGGTGAGGGGGATGCTGGCTAAACCCACCTGACAGGATTCTTGCTGGGGACAGGCCAGGGTGACCAGACACCACCTGGGGGAAGAGGAAGAAGAAACAGTCAGGTAGTGAGGGTGAGCAGATATTGAGGAGGGGGATTCTGGCTAAAATGACTTAGCAGGTTCTTTTGATTATAACTGGATTTTAGGGCGCGGTGGCTCACGCCTGTAATCCTAGCACTCTGGGAGGCTGAGGCAGGAGGATTGCTTGAGGTCTGAAGTTTGAGACCAGCATGAGCAACATAGTGAAACCCCATCTCCACAAAATATAGAAAAGTTAGCCGGGGGTCGTGGCACACGTCTGTAGTCCCAGCTACTTGGAGGCTGAGGCAGAAGGATTGCTAGAGCCCAGGAGCATGAGGCTGCAGTGAGCTATGATCACACCACTGCACTCCAGCCTGGGGAGATAGAATGAGATGCTGTCTCAAAAAAAAAAGAGAGAGAGAGAGAGGAAAAAAACCACTGCATTTTATAAGAAAGTGCACCTACAGGCCAAGGAGAAGGTTTGGGAGCCTGACTAAATTTCGGCAACGCAAATAACCCTTGTCAGTAACCATCACTTGGAAAGTATCAAGTACTGGGATTATAAAAACACCTATACGCTTGGTATACGTTTTAGGGGCTCTTTTTATTCACCTTTATATTCTCCCAAAGAACTGTGACAATAGAGAGTATTCACGATTTAACTTTGAATCAAAAATATGTCTGATGACTCCTCCCTTTAAACAGCCCGCAGAGCTATTTATGCACCTGTTATTTGCAGTTCTCCTTCCTCCCAAGGCAGGCGGCTCGGCTGTGCGGGATTTCATGTTTGCTCGGTGTAAACAGCCACGTGCTGCGGTGGCCTTTAGTATCAGACTAGAGTGCGGGGTGCTGGGGCGAGAACCAAGGTGCTGACTTACTCTGCACTGGGGGAGGGAGAGACGGAAGGAAGGGCCCGCTGTGTGGCGGGCGGGAAGCCCCGTCTGGGGAGACAGGATGGGAGGGAGGGGTGTCCGCAGACACAGGGACCTGGAGCTGGCAGGGCTGCCGTGGGGGTGCGTCTGAGACCTTCCTGCCCTGTGGTCTGCGGTGGGAATGCTCTTCTCCGCTTCTGTCCCCATGACAACGTCTGCGAAATAGGGACGACTTCCCAGTGGTTTGGGAGCCGGCTTATTTGGGGGCGGGAGTAGCTGGAATGGGGACCCCGAGAAACTGTATCTCAGCTTCCATCCAGGCTAAGAAACGGCAGGAGAGAGCAGACATCTACCCAAGGAAACCCGTAAACAATACTTTTTTTTTTTTTCAAAATATTAAGGGGGCACAAATGTTTTTGGTTATATGGGTCACTTTGTAATGCTTGAGTCACAACTATGAGCCCCTCACCCATATAGTGTTCACTGTACCTGTTAGGCAGGTTTCCGACCCGCCCCTCCCACCCCACCTGTAAACACCACCGACACCAGGGTGATGATTAATTAGATGAGATGTCCAGATATTCTCTACACGTTTTTTTTTTCTTTTTTGAGACAGGGTCTTGCTCTGTCACCCAGGCCAGACTGCAGTGGCATCATCCTAGCTCACTGCAACCTCCAGCTCCTGGCCTCAAACGATCCTCCCGCCTGGGCCCAAAGTGCCGGGATTACAGGCATGAGCCACTGCACCCAGCTCCACACATTTTTAAGCCATTGATTTATAACATTTGGGCCCTATATAAAGAGAACGATACTTTCTTTCACCTCAAAAACAGAGAAACAAACACATGATAGCTATTTTCTGCAAATTTAAATCTCATGTTAAATGGCCAGAGTCAATGAATTTTCTTGAGATTTATTGCTGTGCAATAATACAAACCACCCGGCACTAAAATCGCCCTTCACGCTGTCTCTGCCCTACACTTACGATCAGATTACACAGTATCCTTGACTCACATTAACTATCGGCATGAAGACGAGACTAAGAAAATACCTGAGTTAATTCTCCCGAGAAATTTTTATGTAGCTCCCGGAGCAGCGGCTGGAGACCAAGAATGAGCTCAATCTCGTGGCGCGCGGCTTGCAGTCCGGCATCCACGTTCAGACCTCACTGTTTACTTTCAAACCGAGGCAGCTCTCTGGAAGCGGGAATCAGATTCCATGAGAGCCCCAGGTGAGTGGCCACCCCAACACGTGTGAGAGGGGGAGCTGGCAGTTTCCCCGAGATGGAGGGGTGACCGTGTTGTTTACGGGGTTATGACAATGCTGTCATCGGAGGATCACGCCTCTACTCCCCAGGAAGACGATGGTGCCATCGGATGGGAGCCAGGGACATCCACTGGGGGAATGATGATGTCGTTCGCTGGGTGGAAGATGGTGTCATCCACTGGGTGATGATGATGTCATCCATGGGTCAGATGATGATGCGTTCACGGAATGACAATGATGTCACTTGCTGACTTACGAAGCATGGCAAAGAGGCTGGATCAAGGAGGGGATGTGGAGTTGGGGGCGCTGTTGAGACGTGGTGATACTGGGGGGCGTTAGCTGGGCTGGTGCGGGTGCATCTGCGTAGCCGTCCCCCGCATGGCACTGTCGGTTCAGGGCTCAGACAGCCTGGTTTAGAATCCTGACTCCACCCCCTCCTAGTTCTGCCCTCAGGACAGTTACTTTAAGTCCCTGGGCCTCAGTCTCTTCATTTGTAAAATACTTTTATTAACAACGAGGCCAACCCCACAGCGTGGTCATGAAGATTAGGTGAAATAACGTACAGGAAGTGCCCAGAGACACATTTGGCAGGTAGAAGAGCCCAGAAAGTACAAGCTGTTATCACTGGATGTACAGGTCTGAGTGCCGAGGGGAATGGGCCGGAGGTGTCACTGGGGGTCTTTGGACAACTTGGGGCTGTGAGGCAACGGCCACAGACAGCACCATGGAGAGAAAACAGGGAGCCGGGAGAGAGGAGGGAAAGGGCTAAGACTAAGCTTCGAGGAACTGCAACATTGAAAGACAGGGAAGAGTCTGCTAATGAGTGCGGTAAAGAGACTGAGAATATGAGGGAAATCTAAGTAAGATGGAAGAGGGGAAGAGCCGGGGGAAAGAGTGTCCCAAAAAGAGAGTGCACGACTGCGCTGCGGTGCACGGAGGCCCAGACTTGGAGAGACGCACGTCCCCTGGACTTAGGCAGTGGAGGTGGCCGATGGCCTCAGCAGCACGTGTGTCTGTCTCAGTGGAACAACGAGCAGATTGGGGTGGGCAAGAGTGGGCGAGAGGAAGAGTGGAAACAGGCTCAGATCATCCTATGGAGAGGTTTGGCTCCGGGAAGGGAAAGAGATAGGAGATAGGAGGCCGGAAGAAGAGGCAGAGGCACCTGCTGGGTGGCCGGGGAAGGAGGTGACAGTAGTGGGGGGTTTGGTATTTACGAGAATAGTGAAGAATTTTTTTTCACGCTCCTCTGGATTTCCCAAAGATTCCACAGTGAGCATGCACTGTTTTCCTTAATTATAAAATACACTTAAAAAGCAGTCTATGTAGATATGTATAGTCCAAATGGCAGCCGACCGCAGCAACATGAGATACGGCTCCTGGCAACCATTGATGTCGCTGAGCCAGACACAGGCCGGCACGGAGTGGTCTGGGCTCGGGTCTTACGAAGTAGCTCCGAGGTTCAGGGCTGCAGACAGTCGTGCAGGAACCCGCTGCGCTGGCTCAGCCTTGTCTTCCGTGGTGGGAAACGCCAGGGCCTTCTGAACAGGAACTGTGCTGTTCACCTTTGAATGCCCCAGATGTAGCAGGGACCCCTCGTAGGGGCCCGCGAGGCCTCCCAAGCATGGAAATAAAAAAAAATCTTGAGTTCCTTCAAGGGAAATTCCGGACACCCAGCTAGCCTTAAAAAGTAAACGACAGCCTGATAAACAGGTGATATCACAGTCTCCCAGGCAAGCCAGAGTCCCACAGTGCTTTGGTTCCCTGCAGAAACTAAGAGATGACATCCTGACATGTGTTCTTGAGTTGTTTTTCAGAATCCGCCACCAAATGGAAAAGCTGACGCTATCACACAGACCTCAGGGAAGGGAGGACCCAGGACTGAACTCGGGCTCTTTGTTCCAAATTTCTTTCTGGGGGACCTGGGAGGAGCCACACCCACGGGCCAAGCCGATGTGTAACCTCCCTGTGTTGGCTCACAGTTTTGCCCACAGCTCTGCTTTCCTGAAATGTACCCCTGCCTTTAAAAACCCTTCCTTATAAGCCATCGGGGAGTTGGAGTCTTAACGTCAGCTGCCCGTGCCCCTAGCTTGGCACCGCGAGTAAGCGCCAGTTTCTACCCCTGCAAATCTCGGGGTCTGCGTCTGGCTTCACTGCCCCGAGCAAGCGGATGCCAGTTCAGTTAGGTGACATCCCCAGGATCCGCCACTGTCCTTGGTGTAAAACTGCTCGCTGTTCAGCAAATATCTGCTAAATGTGTTAAAGGCAATTTTTAGAAAAAGGTAAAACCATGACTAGCATACAGATCTAAAAATGAACACGAGTTAGAGAATTTATTTTGCTCGTGTGCTATGAGGAAGCCGGGCGGATGTTACAACCAGTTCAAAGGAAAAATCAAAACAGAACAAATTTATATCCAGTAAGGAATGTGGAGATAAATTGCAAATGGAGATAAAATTGTGTTTTACAAAGTAAGAGGAAGTCAATTCAAACCACTACAGAAGGACAGCATTTACATATCTATTACTTACCTACAATTTGCAGAGTTTCAGAATAGCTGGGAGATAATGGCAGGGCTAGAATCTGATAAGGCAGAGGGCAGGCTGTAGGCAGTGCAGTTGCCACTGAAACAGGAGAAATTTTTTATCTACAAATGAATGAATCACCGGTGTCATCTCGACACACAGAGGAGAGAGAACATTAATCAACAGAAATAACTTTAAGTCAGGACCCTTGGTACAAGATAACAGTTACCATTTTTAAGACAAATATTACGTTCCAGATGTTGCCCGATGTTCCTGAGCGTGTGTCTGTCTGGCTGCTGCCTGAGACGCCGGATTGCGCTTCTGGGAGGTGGCTGTGCTCCTGTCCTTGCAGCTGCAGGGAGCAGTCACAGGGCAAATCCAGCCCTGAGCCTTTCGAAGCCATGCTGTGGGCATTTCTATTCAAATCAGGCTTATCTGTGGCAACAAGCTACTCCAGAATTGTAGCTTGTGTTTGTTAGATTTCACAGGCAGCAGTGGTTTCTACGTCCTACGCACACTTTATCAGCCAAAACAAGTCTTGATGCTCTTACTCATAACCGCTGGAGCAGGACCGGCAGGAAGCCTGACCCCAGTGGTGGTGTTTCCACCGTCTGGCTGCTGACCCGGCATGAGGGTCCCGTGTTTAGGCTGCAGCGAGCGACTGTGCATCAGTTCAGCTCCACTCAGCACCTGTGTGTTCTGCCCAGAATGAAGTCTCTCTGTAGGCAGGAGGGGGGTGGATCTGAGTTCAGTTCCTTTGTAAATAAAATGACTGATGTCCTTCTCAGTGAGTGAAATTCAGTAGTATCTTTATTTAAAATAAAAAGAATTAAAAGCTGCCATTCATTCATTAAATGAATAAAAAAGTGTCAGGCAGTGGTAAAAGGCCTTCATATGTAATATTCTTGATCACTGTAACAAATTAGAGCATGTAGGGTCCATTCATCCATCCATCCATCCAGACATCCACCTACCCATCTATCCACCTAACAACCTACCCACCCACCCGCCCATCCATTCACCCAGCCATTTTTCAATCCTTCCATTCATTCATTGATCCATCCATCAAGACATCCACGCACCTACCCATCTGCCTACCCCCCCACCCTCCCATCCATTCATCCATCCACCCATCCACCCACATACCCCTACACACCTGCTTAGACATCCATCCATTCAACCAGACATCCACCCACCCATCTATACACCTACCGACCTTCCCACCCACCCAGCCACCCATCAGTCCATCTAGTCATCCATCCGTCCATCCATCCATTCATCCACCCACCCAACCACCCACCATCCATTGTCTGTTGAATGCCATTTTACGCACTAGGAATTAGGGTGGACATACAGCAAGATAAGCAAGGATGCCATCTCTGCCCTCAGGCAGAGAGCTAGGGAACTAGCTCAAGCCATCAGCAAATCTCACTGGCTTTATGCTCAAAATATACCCAGAATCTGACCACTTCTCACCACCCCCTTTCTCCCGCCCTGCCCTTACCTGTATGCAATCGACGAGCCATCGCCATCCTCATCCAGACCTGCAGGGACCTCATGACCCTGCCTCGCCTTGCCCTCACTGACCTTGGGTCTCATTTCTCTCCTCCTCCTGTGGGCTCCCGGCGCTCTGGGCTCCTCCTTGAGTTTCCTTCCACACAGGAGACGTGGCCCTGCCCTGGGCAGCAGCAGAGTGGGTGCTCTCACCCCCTTCACACCTTTACTCAGTCCTGCTTTGCAGTGAGGTCCTAAATCGGCAGCCTGCCTCCCACCCTGGTGCTCCTGCCCCCTCCCCCTCCCCCTCCGCCACTTTATCTTTGTCCACTCCAGGCAGGCACTCATTTAAAATGCTTCTCCCTAGGCCTGCTGGGATGGAAGCTCATGGGGGCAGGGTGTGTGTCTCTTTTGTTCCTTGATGTGTTCCGGATGCTCACGGCAATGCCCAACACAGACAGGGCGGAACTCAGTAAGTTGTTGAATAAATGAATGAATGAATGAATCGGCTAAGCTACGAGAGCTAAGCTAGCACAGCATTTGTCAACCCTGGGCAATTTTGCCCTGGAGATGATTATGGGATCAGAATATGCCACCCCCAAATATGCCACTTTAGTATAAAGATTATTTTATGCTGAAGACATTTGAAATTCAACAGATGCAGGAAAAAATCCTTCTCAGAGCTTCCCTTATCTGATTAAAGGCATCAACTTCTGGGAAACGAGATTGCCATAAATTCCTCTTTAGGGCAAATCTACTCCCAGAAGGTGGAAAGAGAATAAAACCTGACCCCAAATCCCTTCTCCAAGGGGGTTTTATGGCCCTGAAGGAGGCAGGAAAACCAGCTCATACCTGTGCAAACATTATCACAAACTTTCTTATCTCCTGTTTGTCCTCCTGAAAATCTATTTATCTTTTCAAAAACTCATTTTCTCCCCCTCCCCTTCGCTTGTTAAGATGGTACGTAAGCCCAAATTCTAACCACTCTTCCAGTTACTATCCCTGAGTTCCGCGTGTATGTGTATTGCATTTGTAAATAAACTGGTTTTCTCCTCCTGTTAACCTGTCTTTTGTCAGTTTAATTATCAGGCCCAAGCACTAAACCTAAGAGGGCAGAGGAAAGGTGTTTTTTTCCTCCACTAAGGGGACATTTGAGAATGTATGCAGGTGTGTCTTCTTGTCTGTTGTCACAGCTGGGGCTAAATGACATTTAACGGGTAAGACCAGGGTGCTGTTAAACATGCTGCAATGCACAGGGCAGCCCTGCACAGTGACAAAATATCATCTGGAACAAAATATCAGAGGAGCCAAGGGTGATAAACTCTGAGTTAGTGGTTATAACTGATTTTTAAAAATTAACTTTATTGAAGTAAGATTGATGTACCATAAAATGCACCCATTCTAAGTGCACAGTTTGAAGAGTTTGGACTAATGCATACACCCCTCTAAACACAACTTCAGAAATAACATAAAGTATTAAATATTTACATTTCCCTGAAACATAAACTCATGTTCCTTTTAGTCAGTCCCTCCCCCACCCAGACAACCACTTATCTCATCATTATCATCGATAGTAGCTTAGCTTTCCCACTCGAGAACTTCACAGAAATAAAACGTGTGTTCTCTCTTGTGTTTGGCTTCTTTTGCACAAAATCATGTGTTTGAGATTCATCTGCATAGTTGCACGTATCAGTAGTCATCCATTTTTGCTGCTGAGTAGTATTCCATTGTACGAATAGTCTACATTGCTATTGTTGTTTTATCCATTCTTCTGCTAAGGGACATTGGACTTATTACCAGTTTTTGGCTATTAGGAATAAGCTGCTGTTGGCATTTTAGAAGTCAATTCATGGACACAGATTTTTGTTTCCCTTCTTCAATATCTAGGCATTGAATTATTGGGTCACAGGGTAGATTTAACCCCATAAGAAAGTGCCAAATGGTTTTTTATGAAGTGATGGCACCATTTTGCGTGCCTACTAGCAATCCAAGAGAATCCTTGGAATGGCCCATCGTGTTAATTTCAGCCATTCAAGTGGGTGGGTAGTGGTCTTCACAGAAGTTGGAGTGGAGCATTTATTAAAGCTTTGGTTGCTCCAAGTGAGTTCAGATCTCTCTTTCTCTCTCTTTTGAGAGGATCCTTAGGACCAAACACCGTGATGATATAGACCTCGAAAGTGTAACATCTGGGGTCTGCTAGACTTGCAGGCTACCGGTCTGTGAGTTGGGTAGAGCTAAGGCGGCTGGGTATGGACATTGCAAAATCACAGCACAACAAGCCGCAAGTCTTCAAAACCTTGAGGCTGCAACAGAAAAATCATGAGAGGTCTTTCTTCCTCTGGCCCAGCCTTTACTTTCTCAGCAAAATTTTCACTTACGAGTATTACTAAGGTGGAAAGCTCATGCTAATACATGGGGTGTCTCCAAGTGCAAACCCAGCAAACCAGCCCCAGGTCGGCTGCGTTTAGCTTCCTCCTCCCTCCTCCACAGGAGTTTTGCACTGCTCTCCCTGTCCCCAGTTTCATCCACCGGTCTCCCTAGGTGAGGATGTGTCCCTCTGGAGTTGTTGAGCTCTTTTAGATTTCCTTGTGTCCTTCTTTCTTCAATGGCTTTAAAGAAAAATTTGATTTTGGTGATTTCTTGTGGTTTCATTAGGAATGAACTCATTTGGTAACCTGTGTGCCACACGGAAGTGGAGGCTCCTGTCACAGGTTCCAGGAGGAGGGATTGCGAGATGCTTTGGGCACCCAGAGAGAGACAACTAACCAATGTAGGGAGTCACTGGTAGGAAGTTTCCAGAAGAAAGAAGTGGCAGAGTGTTTCACACCAAGGAAACAGGGGTCAGGAGAGAGGTTGGAACAATGGAAAAAGTGAGAGATGGGGACTTTGTTAGAGAGGAGATGTTGAAGGTGGGAGTGGCCCAAATGAGGCTAGACCTGCTTTGTCCAGTGGGGTGGCCTCTGCCCCTGTGGCTCTCAGGCACCTGAGACGTGACTGGTCCAGGTTGAGATGTGTTGCAGCTGGACTTCAAACTGGACTTCAAATCCAGCTGTAAATCACTGGATTTATAGTTCACACTATAAACTTATAGATGATCTATAATTTGTAATTATAGATAAATCCATAATTCATAGACTTACACCATAAATCCACTGTAAATCCAGCTATATAGACTGGATTTCAAATACTTAGTAAGAAAAAGTAGGATGCAACATATCTCATCGACAATTTTATATTGATAATATGTTGAAATGATAATATGTTGAAATGATAATATGTCAGATATATTGGGTGACATAAAATATATTATTAAAATTAATTTCATCTGTTGGTTTTTACGTTTTTCCATGTGACTACTAGAAACCTTAAAACTGTATTTGTGATTTGCATTATATTTTTACTGGGCAGTGCTAAGCTAGAGAGCTTTTTGAAACCAGATCCTGAAGGGTCCTAAAAGCCATTGTCAGGGTCCACAGAGAGGATGGGAATGCTGTGCTCAGAACAAAGGCTTGGGATTTTAGAGGGTTAATAAATATCTCCTGTTTTCCTGAATTCTGAACCAACTGAAAGTCAGAAGCAAAAGTCAGACAGATGAGAATAAATATGCTAGTTTCATTACTAGCAATAGCTGCATCTGAGAACAGAACATTATGTCAGTAACCGCAATGGGCTTGCCGACCGTTCATCAAAGAGTTAAACTCTCCCACTCAGAGACCGGCACGCAGGCTGCAAGCAGGCTCCTCCCAAGCCACGCACGAACGGATGTTCCCTGTGGGCAGAAAGGTCCCAAAGAGCAGAGCAAGGGGAACAGGCTGAAATGAGTGCGCCCTCTCTCTCCTCCTGAATCCACCAGGAAATCCCTCCTTCTCTGGGGAGGGGTGAGAGAGGGGCTGAGAGAAGTCAGGACATACCCAGTGGTCTGATGTCGATGCTGCTCCTCTAAGCTTTTCCAATGGTTTGAGTTTCCCCTCGTTGCTGTCACAGATGCTCACAGACTGGGGGGCTTAAAACAGTGCATCACAGCTCTGCAGACCAGAAGTCCAGTGGGCTAGGCTGCCTACCCTGGCTTGAGGAAGGCTGAAATAGAGGGGTCGGAGAGACAAAGTGTGTGTCCAGATGCTTGGAAGGATGTTGGCAGAATCCAGGTCCTTGCTGTTGTAGGACTGAGGGTCCCATGTCCTTGCTGGCTGTCAGCTGTGGCCTCTCTGCAGTCCTTGCACACGGGCCCCTCCATCTCGGAGCCCACAGTGACACACAAATCCTTTTCATGTTGGCACTCTGGGACATCCTGTTTGCTGAATGTCTTCCGATGTCCTCTTCTTCCTGACAGAGGAAAATTGTCCTTTTGTTAAGGGCTCCTGTGATGAGATTAGTCCCACTCAGATAATCCAGGATAATCTCCCTATCTTGAGGTCCATGATCCCATCTACAAGATCCCCTTATCATGTAAGGCCACATAGTCACAGATTTGGGGACGAGGACATGGACATCGTCCAGCAGGACTATTGTTCTGCCTACCGTAGATAGTAAATGCAGCATAGAGACATCATATATTTGTATACACACTTTGTCTTACTGTAAATTTCTTAGAAAGTACTTACAATTCGGAGCTATTTTCCTTGTTTCAATGTCCCCTTTTGGAAAGTGGGAAAATCCTGCAACTTACCTCCCGAGGCTATGAGTTAATACACGTCCAGTGGTTGCAATAACACCAGGCACAGGGCAAGCGCTCAGTGAGCACGAGCGATTACTTTTTATAAAAGAATAGTGACCTACTTAAACCGCAAGCCACTGGTACACGGAGCCCGCACCACCCGTAGGGCGAAAGTCCTGCAGGGCTCACACTAGCTGAAGTCCGAGGCCTCAGGGCCTCGAGTCTGGTCCCCAGCAAACATGCTGGTCCCCACGTGTCATTTGGCTTCCCACCTGCCAAGCATCACCTAGTGTTCTAAGTTCCCAGGCGGCGTGCCACGTTTCTGCTGTCTTCAGGCACCAAGTGAATTAGACTGACGTTCTGTTTGGGGAGATTACATGTTTCTGCATTTGTCAATAAGATTATAACTGGTTGCTAAATCAGGGGATGATGTGAGGATTCTATTGAAGGCACTTTGGTTCAGATGCAACTTTCTTAGCCTATCAATTTTGCACCACCCCAGGGCAACGATAAAGGGCAAAAGCAGTCACACCTGCCGTGGTGCACAGCCCCCCGTGGAGAATGCACCGTGGCACACGAGGACCATCCATATGCTTGTCTCCCATGGTCTAGCTGGGCGTGGGCCTGCCTACTTGGAAGTGCTTGTTGCAAGAGGCATCCTAATCTACGGTAGAGAAAGATGCACAGCAATGTGGGCCAGGCCACCAGCCCGGCTTCCTGTGCTCTGGGAGCAGCCAGGACCTGCCTCCGCAGGGCACCTCCCCGCCCTCCTGCTCAGCCCCTGCCGCCGTGACTCAGCCAACCCTGCCCTTTCACCCCACCCATCGGATGACCTTCACCCCCTTTGTGAAAGTTAGAGACTACATTTGTTGCAATATTTATTTGATAGAAATCTAAAATGTCATTTCAATCCTTTTTTAAAGGATTTTTATTATTTAATGGGTTTTGGTGGGATTTTTTAATTTTTTGGTTGGGGGGGGTGTTGGGTTTTTTTCAATGCTCTGGTTTTGAATGGGTGGCCCTGGACTCTACTGTGCCCACAAGTCATGTTTTGTATTTGTTTGTTTTTCCTCCCACAATTTTTCAGAGCTTTAAGTTTCCAAGAGTATACACCTGTGGTGTTTTGGCAGCTTGAATTATTTGCTCAAAACACTTGCTACCCCTTCCAGCTGGGCCTGCTGCTCAGGGCTCCCCTCTGACATGAGACGAAATGGGAATATCTCCCCCCTTGCAGCCGGGCTGGGCCACGTGATGTGCTTTGGCCAGTGGAATGTGAGAGGATGTGACGTAAATCACGTCCGGGTGGCTGCTCTAGGAGCCTGGCCGGGTCCTGCTTCTCTTCTGTTCTCCTGCTCTAAGCCCGGCGGATGCAGTCTGGGGGGGGGCATCTGCTCCAGCGTGAATGGAGAAAACGTGGAAAGAACTGAAGCCAACCCAGAAAAGCCATGTCATGCGCGTAGGAAGTCCTTTATATCCACAGGCCACTGAGACTTGGGTTGTCTGTTACCAGACCATAAGGGACAAAAGCTGACTGACACACCTATTTCCCTAGGAATACCTGCCGTTACCCAGCCCAGGACAGCTGACTGCTGGGCTCCCTGGCACAGGGCAGGCCTCTGACTATTAAATACAGTTTGGTCCACAATGCCACTTTCTGCCTGGACCCTTAAAATATCTTGCTGAGCCATCCGGTCCTGTCTTCCCAGTGGTGGCAGGTCTAGAAGCCACTGATACAGATGGAGTGGCTATGCCACGAGAGGCTCCAGGCCATGCATGGTTTTGTGTGTATGTCACGGGTCTTTACTGGCTTCACTTGCTGTGATTGGTCAGTTGGTTGCTTGGCTGGTTTTTGTTACTGCGGCCGAGCTTAGCCCACCCTGACTTACAGAGACCTATGCGTCTGTAACCCAGGAGCTGTCTGGGCTGGAAATATAGACCCGGGTGCCCTCAGTGATATAAATGGAAACTAAAACCAGGAGGGGAGATGGAGTCGCCCACCCAAGGGGAACAGCCACAGAAGTGAGGGGAAGAGGGCGTTTGGGAAAGGAGCAAGGGTCCGAGAGTGCCAGGTTCCGCCTGAGCAAGGCTGGGACGGAGCAGCAGCTGCCGCTGGATTAGTGTCTTGGCAAGTGCGGTGTCGGCGGGGAAGCAGCCAGACTCCAGAGGGCTGAGCCATGGCTGGGAGGTTGAGAAGACCGGGCGGAGGCAACGTGTGGAACAGGAGTGATGACAAGTGGCACATGCACAGGGGAGTAGCTGGAGAGAAATGTAGGGACACAGGCATTTTATTCCAGGTTAAGCATTCTCACTCCATTCTTAAATGCTGACAGGAAGTTGCTTGGTTAAAGACACAGGAGAGTGTGGCTAATTAGGGATTCAGATCCTTGAGAAAGTGTAAGGAGAGAGACATGAAAAGCCGAGAATACGTAGCGGGATTAACCGCAGCCCAGGAAATAGCCACGTCTGTCAACCAGTTAGGAAGAGGGAGCACAGGGACGAGAGGACATGGCAAGGGGACTTGGGTCTGCAGCACTGACGGTAGGAGAGGACGTTCTCTCTCTTTCATCCTCCCTTAGCGCCTGTTTATTGGGTATCGGTTCTGTGCCAGGACCAGGAGGAGGATGGGGGGGTATGAGGATGGAAGGTAGGGGCTGCGGGGGTGGCAGGGGGTGTCGGGGGACGGCAAGGCACTGCAGTGCAATGATTTGGGTGGGTCTCCCTGGTTTCCAACTGTTTTCCTGGGTTAGGCGCTTACCTTGTCCCACTCCATAAGCAAGGCGTGATCTGGGGCTTCTAAGCTAGGGCTCTGGGTCCCTAAAACCCAACCGGCCAGACCCAGAGGCAGACAGAACCCAGGTGCCGGGGACCAGCTGGGCAGAGTGGCTGCTTCCCTTCACCTCCATCCCCCGGGGACGCCTCCCCCCTGCTGCCCTCGGCGCTCTCTCTCTTCCCGCACCCCCCAGCCCAGCCCCTGCACCCAGCCACTCCCACCCGGAACACTGCCCCCAGCAGACTAAGGAAGGGCTGTGCTCTGGGAAGTGAAGGAGGAGGAGGATGTGAGCCTGACCAACACGCCAGTTACTGATGCTGAGGCTGCAGGACTAGGTGGGACCTGCCTAAGGTCCCCCACACTCCCCTTCCTTCTCCCACCCACTTCCACCCTGACAAGGGTTGTGTAGAACAAATGTGCCCCACAAATGCATCGAATGAAGAGGTGTCCATATCCCTGGCTTTGACCAAGATGGCTACTATGGACTGAAGGTCTGTGTCCCCCAGAAACTTACATGTTGAAGCGCCTACCCCCAGTGTAATGGTATGTGGAGGTGAGGACTTCGGGAGATAACTGGGTTCCGATGAGGTCATAAGGGTGGGAGCCTCATCATGGGATTAGGGCCCTTATAAGAAGAGACTTCAGAGAGTTCACAATGGTTGTTCCCTCTCTCTGTCTCTCTCACTCCTCCCTCACCCTCCCCACACTTAGAGAAGGGGTGTCTGCGAGTCGGACAGAGCCCTCATCAGCACCCGGCCATGCTGGCACCCTGATCTTGGACTTCCAGCCTCCAGAACTGTAAGAAAGAAGTTTCCGTTGTTTAAACCACCCAATCTATGGTATTTTCTTATGGCAGCCCAAGCTGACTAGTTCAATCGCTTATAACTTAGAATAATAATAAACTCAAAGCAAGAGAACTCCGGGTGTTTTATTATGTCTATTATTTTATTAGTATCAGTGGTCTTGGTTGTGATATTAGTGGTTTCATTGTTCCTTTCATTCCATTTCTTTATAACTTGCAAATATTCTGCCATAAGCATGCATTTTCAAATAAAAAGAAGTAAATATTTTCATTTGTGCTTTTATAAGTTAGAAATCAGGACAAGATGCATCCGTGCCAAGCATCTAGAATGAGATTGCTTCTAAAACCGAGCACTAATTTTAGAGCTAAGGTTTTTGGTAGAGAAGCCCAAAGGGAGGATTTTTATGTCACATGGAATTTGTCTGAACAAGACATATAAAAAATGCTGCTGAAGAGGAATGCGGAATTGCCTTCCAGAAAGATCCACAT